>NC_140956.1:139349181-139714181 GCF_014529385.1 Adiantum capillus-veneris
ATAGACACTTGGGGAAATAGGGGGACGACCTGGGTAACACCTGAGGGGGATGAAAAGCATGTACCTTTGAATATGCTACAAGCAATGCATATAGCTTCTTACAAGGCTCATCCTAATATAACGAAGAAAACATACAAGTGGGTCCCTAAATCTTCTTTAGCGACCATGGTTGATGCTAAAAAACAGAAGCCTTGTAAGAAACGTCCCAATCGCTCCAAGAAATATAAAGAAACGTTGCGTTGGATTCCTAAAAAACTATTGGAAGCCCAAGGCTATTATAAAGGAAATGATCAAATCTGGGTGCCAAAATGTAAATTGTATTCTTACTTGTCACCGGGCCCATGTGAGTTCAATCATGTAGCTCCAAAACAAATTAACGACGTGGAAAGAAAAAAATCACAGAATGCTACACACCCACTCCAGAGCTAGTTTGGGTACCAAAGAAAGAACGATTTGTTCCACCTAGCTCAAGAACAGGGAAGTCAAATGAATCTTCTTGCTCTTCATGTAATTCCTATACGGAAGTAGAAGCTTCAACACAACCTCCACCTACCATTGTACATATCTATACAACCAAGAAAGAGTTTGCACCTCCCGTTGTAAGTTCACCACCTACAACAATGTTGCAAATAAAATCATGGGAGAGTACCTTACCACCCTTACAACTCGACGAGGCACCTAAGGTAATAGAGAACTACTGGCAAAAATCCTCACCTATTACCAACTGGAACAATTGGTTTCAAAGGGTGATGAGCACATTTCAAACGGTATGATCTACCCAAGGAAGGGGGGAGTGTTTGCTGAAAGTCAACATTCACTCACTCCCCTCTCAACCTTCCTCCCTGACCTCTCAATCTCCCAATCTTAGGGAATGTATATATAAAGCCTTATACTCATAAAAAACAAAAATAATAAAGAGCAAGAGCAATTAGCAAATGAGTATGCACAATAAAAGTCAAAACATTGACTCAGACCTACACATTCGCATTCGGTACATTGAAACAGAAACCTATGCCATAAACACCCTTGATCCTCATCACTCGAGTGATGGAGGGTAGGTAGAATTAGTACAATATGAGTGTTTCAATTTTAGTGTTGAGTGATTAGCAAAGTTCTTTTTTCCCATTGATGTGCCTCCTAGAGGTATTCTTTGTGTTTCCTAGTGTGTACAGGAACATGTTGCTGTTCTTAGGATTTGGACCTTCATGGAATCTTTCTCTCATCCATTTTTCAAATCAAGCGCAACCATCAACACAAACAGGTGTTTCTTGTCCATTAGCATTGTTCCTTATCTTTTTGTATCCATGTTTGTATGCTTTAATTATGATTGATAGCATAATATCCAGCACATTTGCTTAGTATCAAACATTTAATTCAATGTAATTTTTTGTCATAATCACTTGTCTAGGTTTAAAAATCAAGTAATCCGACTAAGCTAGTTTGACCAAGCTAGGTGTTAGAGATCTTCTCTTAATACCATGGGGAATGCCTTCCTAATAATCAATGGTTACTTAGGTTCTTAATCCGATTTTGGCAGCATTGTGTGAAATGTACTAGGGCTTTCTAGTGGGCTTAGTCCCTATTGACCTTTAGCTTAAGTATTATAAAGGGAGTTTACTAGTGTGATGAGCCTGGGGAGGGTAACAATTTTATATGACCCCCCAAAGTTACAATAAAATGCTGAAAACGAGCAAACAAAAACAAATCAAAGTGCCACAGTGTAAAATCCTAAGCTGGAAGAGAAATCTTAGCTTGATTTGGTACTTCACTCACATGTATCGCCTATGGTACTAGAGCCCTAGAGGTTCCCAGTGTGGGCGCTTTTCCTTGAAAAGCAAAAACCCAAGGCATACAAAATAAGCACACACGTCAAAATTGAATCACTGTGAAAAGACTTTGGGGGGTCAAAGAAAAAGTAATCAGTCAGGCGATGATTTCATGAGAAATTCCTTTTATCGTAGCTTAACTACAAGGTCTTCTAGGTATAGTCTCTAGTCAGCCCTCGAACATGAAATACTTGGCTCTCGCGATTAAACAACTTAATTGACCAGAGAAAATTAAGAAGCTTACCCACGATATTAATAGTCGATATTTAGTGCCTTTAGATCGTTAAATTAGCGACCCCAGACTTGTTTAATTTTTTACCTTTACAATTGTTTATGCGTTTGATCATATTACAATTTAATGTTTACTGCTGACAAAAGGTTTAAATCTGTTACCAATCAAATTGTCTGCCTACAACAGCATATGCTTTTTAATTGCTTATGAGAATGCAATTACTGTGCCAATGTTGTTTGATTTGGCAGTGATGACTGAAGAAGGCTAAGGACATTCATCTCAAATGCTCTTCCACCTCGACGAACGAGCTTCAACTCAATAGCTTCCAAGGACGGAATCTACATCAAGAAGGGGAGGCATGTTAACCCTCAGGGCTCACGGACACCCTATCACCTACGACGGACGTTGTATTATTTACTTGGTAGAGTCAGGTACCGGGCTTGTCGGTCCAATAGGAAAAGGTAAGAGTGATCGCCGATGAGAGGTGCACTCTAACTGAAACATTCAAGGGATTAGTTGGCTAAGCATGGGCGCTCAAGTGTGAATGGGGCGAGCTCATATAAAAGTCAACTAAACCTAAATTCACTCATTCTCTCATTTGTGCAACTCAAGAGTGCTCTTGCTCCATCTCCATCTTCTTCTTCTTCATCTCCTTGTGTGTGTGTGTGTGTATGCGTGAGAGAGAGAGAGAGAGAGTGTGCGATCAAGCATTGCGGCGGCACGACGGCGATGAAGCGGTTGCGTGCGGTGTAGCGGCATCTCCTTCTTCTTCGCGGCGAGGAATCCTCCACGACAGCAAGTGTAGAGCGGTGAGTGACACACCATCGCCATCTTTGAGCTTACTAGTTTAGGCTTGTTGTGTGCTTGGAGCCATTTGTGACTCGCACACAGTGTATCGGCAAGTTCCTGGCATTGACATGTGCAACAAATGCACACAGTTTTGCAATCATTCTCAACAGATATTCCTTTGCCAGATGATGTTGACATGGTGATGCATAGTCAGGTGGTTCCTGATGAGGACGCTGTTGCGTGCATTTTGAGAACCCCATTTTTTGTAATTTTGTACATATGGACATGACGCCCGATGTCAAAGGGTGTATGGGCTTTCTTTTTGTGGGTTTTTTATTTTGCTTTAGCAAGCATATGTACATGCACTGCAAGTCGCTAGTCTAGTGACAACTATCGGGCTACTGTAAGTGCCCGTGAGTGAGTTTTTTGAAGCGAGACTTGTATATAACTTAAACTCGTGTACAAACTTAAAAAAGTTCAGCCAAACATCAGAAATTTCCAGGTTTTAGCTCGTTGTGTCTCCTTGGTGCTTTTGGATGCATTTTTTTGCCCCGACTAGCCTTCTCTACGTGTAGTCGTGCTGGGACAGCTTTCTGTTCGCGTCAATTTTGCTCATGGCGGCATATGGAATCAATTTTGGTCATCTTCAAATTTCTTGCCAATCATTTTTCAATAATTCTTTCAAGCTTTAAAGTGCCCCAATTGGAGTTGTGCTCTTCAGGTTACGACTAGTTCTGGCTATGGCAGGGTTATGGCTATGGCAGCCTAGTGGCAAATTGTGTGCAGACATATTCGGAGGGCATGTATCTATAGAATTGATGTTGAAGTTTTGGGTTTGTGTCATTCAATTGTGAAAGGAGAGGCTCTTATCTTCATATGCATTGGTTGGCGTGTGTTGTAAATCCGTGCTTTGATAGGGTTTTGCTCCTATGTGACATAGTCTCTTAGGTGGGCGACGGCTAGTAAATTCCTCCTATTGGACTTGTGGTGTTTCAAAAGGATTTTTCAAAGCTTTTGGTATCTTTTAGTTCTCTTTCAACGCTCTTGGGTGACATCGCTATAGAGGTGTTCCGGTTTGCTTGTTTCCCAACAACGCATATGGCACTGAGGTTGCTGACATGGATAGGTTGGCATACATAGTGCATGTTTTGTCGGCTTTCAGGTTTATCATGTCTGATCTTTTGGTCTCGAGACCTAATCTTGCTTATGCGGTTGGTGCATTTGTAGTGGGAGTTGTCAGTCGTGCGATGACTGACACTGGCATTGTGCATTATGGAGCCATGCAGGTCATCACTTGATACCTGCATCAGGAGTGTCATTGTAGCTCTAGCCCTAGTGATATGCATGTTGCATCTACACTAGAGTGGTTACAAAGTGAGCCAGTGGGAATAGGTTGAGAGTCGTCTTCTCTCACCTCTTGTATATACTAGTTGTAGGCTAGTCTTCTCGCCACTTATCGGCACACAACCTTTAGTGGGAGAATGTTAGGTGAAGGCGGTGTTCCTCACCGTGCTTTGCCTGTGTCCGTCGGCCAGTGTCTGGCCACCAACATTTATCTCCTTATTCTTTATACATACAAAGAATAAGGAGCTCTCACTCATTCTCACATTGTGCTCATACAATGAGATTTGGGAGCTCCACCCACATCGTGTGTACTCTCTCTCTCTCCCCTTCTCACTCTCCACACACGCATCACATTTGCGCACTCACAGGGTATTCGAGGGCAGATATGATCCTCTAATAGTGACAGTGTCTGGTTTTTGGTTGGAGCTCATACACACACTCCAAGACCAATACAACAAGATTCAGGGTAGCTCTAATAGAGCAATGAGAATGAGGTTTTCATAGAAGTATGGCAGTTAGGAGTTTTCTTCACAATGGGCCAAGGCATTCACTAGCACTATCGACCATTTGTGTAGCTCTTCTTGCCTCCTATTTTGTGGTCTAGCTATTGTATATCTATTTGTTAGCTTGGGAGAATTGCCCGCTCTTTTGGGGAGTTGTAGCTCTATGGGCAGTTTCAAAAAACTAGTGGAAGGATCGTTTTCACAAAATCTGGTTATACATTAACATCATAAAATAGGTATAGCTACTCTAATGGTAATATATAAACTATCGATCATGCGCATTAGCATCTTGTGGAAAGTATGTCATTCTACCACGGTTTTAGTAAATTACATGAACATAACAATCATTTGCATTCAATCTTTACAAATTGCATGAGAATCATTTGTATACAAACCTTAAGAATAGTAACATTGAATACCTTATTCAAATAGTCTCAGCTTATGGCATGAATGTTGATTCTAGATAAGTTGCCACTATTAAAGATACTCCTCTAGACGTTCACAAAGTTGATATTTCATAGGTATTCTTGGTTTCTATTGTGAATTTGTAACAAATTTATCACTCATTGGGGGAAAAAACTAGCAAAAAAGACTTTATGAACTCAAGCACATCCCCACACATGCCCTTGTCCTTCAATTTTTTACTTTTTTAAGACATTTCTTTCTATGTGTTATTGATGTTAACGGGTCAAGAATAAGTGTTTTTTTATTGGAAGATTACCATTGGATTGCTCTTAAGAGTCATAAATTGAAACCAAATGAAACAAATTATGGTACTTATGGCAAGAAATAACTCAGTGTTGTTCATGCTCTTGGTGCATGGAAACATCATATCATGGATCATGATTTTCTTATTTGAATTCATTAGAGAGTATTTGCCATCTTTTGAAAACATAACCCCTCATCTTAGATACACACATAAAATGGGTTGCCTTTATCCAATATTTTCAACCTTTGATCCGTTATCAACTTGGTCATGCGAAGGTATTATAAGAAATACATATGCCACCATATATGTGTCATAGGGGTATTCTAACCAAACTTTATGCTTTTGAAGAACAATATTAGTGGCCTAATATGAAACACAATGTGGGTTACTTTGCATCTAATTCCGTTGTAGGTCACCATTTTAAAAATGGACATTACAAGCCCCATGTATTTCCGTTGTAGGTCACCATTTTTAAAAAGGGACATTACAAACCCCATGTATTTTTGCTGCCTTTTGGGACTCAACAAAATTATCCATGGATTTCATCATGGATTTTCCTCTCACTACAACACAAAATGATTGATATGGACTATTGCTCATAGTTTTAGCAAAATGACATATTTCATTGCATGCAAGAAACCATTGACGATACCAGAATTTGCCAAGCTTTTCATCAAACACGTTACTCTAATCATGTTTTTCTTAAAGTGATCTTTATAAATTTACATTTTTGTAATCTATTTTGGGCAGCTCTAATTTTATAGTTAAGATGTAAAATGTACTTCACTAAGAAGGCTCGCTATTAAAAGCCCTTGGGCAATTGGCTCAAGTTGCACAACATATTGTTTTGAATGCCAAAACCACGAAATGCACAAGGGACAATGGCTTTTACGAGTTTTCAGGGTAGATAGATGTGACCTATGGAAAAATGTGCTTTGTATCCCTTGCTCTCCTCCTTTCAAGATTTTTGGTTCCTTTAATAGCCTTCTCTCATTCTCTTTTACTTAACTTGACTTGCATGCTATAATTAGCTCAAACCCATGCAAACTAGCTACCTTTGGAAAGCAAGCACTAATCATAGCATGCATGCTATATTTACTTCAAAACCATGCAATCTAGACACCTTTAAAATGGAAGCACTTAATTTTCAAGGATTTCACATCCAAAGAAAGATTCTTTTTTATTTTTTATTTTGCAGTACTCACAATAGTGAGTAGTATTATATCAATAACACCAAAAAATTTACATACAAACCCTGCTCAACAAGCCAAGCCAAGGTGTCCATCAACCACAAGACTATAGCTGACTAACAAGAGAACCACCCAATGCAACCATCACTTCCCCAACACCAAAAAAAGACTTATACATCAAGAAAGTATAAAGAGCTCAGGGAGAATCAACCCAGCTTCCATTAGAGGGCATGTACCTGTCACGTACATGGCCTCTGCCGCCTCTGCCCAGGAGGACCTCGCAAGAACCAAAGATAATGCCGAAACGGGGGCGAATCCCTGAAAATTCCATCACCTATATCGCTTGCCTCATGTAAAGTTGAATTGTAGACCACAACACACCTTAGAATCTCCTTTCGGGAGCTGTGAATAGATCACATTCAAGATTTTACAAGATAATGAACTTTGGAACACACCTTGTCTATAATTTGGCCAACAACAATGGATCGTGTGTAGTACAACTTGTTTAGATGTCAAGCTCAACATGTACTATTGTTGGATGACTGTCACCGACAATCATCATCACTTGCGTGCCTTGGTGGATACGCATACTTTTCCAGTGATACTATAGCTAAACTACATTGACTTGGTCTACCTATCGGAGTGATGATACACTTATCCATCCAGCTCACTCCTAGGGGTTCAATTTCTTTGGTGGATTTTTTAAATAGGAACTTCATTCAAGAGACCTGTTAACCCTCACGCACATTCCTATCACCTACGACGGATGTTGTATTATTTATTTGGTAGAGTTAGGTATCGGGCTTGTCGGTCCAATAGGAAAAGGGTAAGAGTGATCGCCGACGAGAGGTGCACTCTAACTAGAATATTCAAGGGATTAGTTGGCTAAGCATGGGCGCCCAAGTGTGAATGGGGCAAGATCATATAAAAGTCAACTAAACCTAAAATTCACTCATTCTCTCATTTGTGCAATTGAAGAGTGCTCTTGCTCCATCTCCATCTTCTTCTTCTTCGTCTCCTTGTGTGTGTGTGTGTGTATGCATGAGAGAGAGAGAGAGTGGGTGCGATCGAGCATTGCGGCGGCACGACGACGGCGAGGCGGTTGAGCGTGGTGTAGCGGTGTCTCCCTCTTCTTCGCGGCGAGGAATCCTCCATGAGAGCAAGCGTAGAGCGGTGAGTGACACACCATCGCCATCTTTGAGCTTACTAGTTTAGGCTTGTTGTGTGCTTGGAGCCATTTGTGGCTTGCACACAGTGTATCGGCAAGTTCCTTGCATTGACACGTGCGACATTCGCGCACGTTTTTGGCGCCGCTGCCGGGGAATGCCATACACTAAGCTTGAATGGCACTGTGTGCTTCTTTTGTGGTGCAATTTCAATTGTAGGAAGGGTAGGGAAGGAAGGTGTGTGTGTTGAGAAGAAGGATTTTGTGTTGCTACTGTGTATTTCTTTGTTAATGAAGTTTTGAAAGGTTACTGTGTTTTCTCTGTGAAGATAAGGTCTTAGTATTAAGGTTGTTAGTTCTGTGTAATGCAAAGTACAATAAGTAGGAAGTAGATCTGTGAGAGCTAATGAAGTGTGTTAGTGTGTAATAGTAGGTGTATTAGTTGTAAGTAGGTAGGTAGAGTGTGTGTGTGTGCTCGCGCGCAGGCCGCGGCGACCTTATCCCAAAATTAAAAAAATTAAAAAAAACATTTTTTAAAGGTAGGACATGAATTGGGAATATCTCCCAGACCCAAGCCCAAGCTCACGCTCAGGCTCAGACCTCAGTCGCCCTTTAAAACTACGTGTTATAGCTTCACACGTAGCTAAAAATCGACTTTTTTGAGGACCAATGGAGCTTCAGGTGTCCGAACGTTGTGTTGTAAAGCACACCGCGACCCTCTAAGTGATATGCTCGTTTTGATCTATCACACACTTCAATCAAAAAAATCGATCATTCAAAAATATTAAAAAACATTAAAAAACGAGTGAAAACGGACGCCTACAAAAGTAAGCGGTTAACCTTTGAGGTTATTCATCGACGCTTGTAGGGTGTCAAAGACACATGCATCTGCACTTTGGTCGTGTGCTAGAGACGGAGCAACTAGAGAGAATTTTGATTTATGCGGGTTCTCAATATCCACCTACTTTAGGGTCCGGGCCCTTGACAGGGACCCAAGGTAGTACAAACCAAGACCCGAACATAGCGGCTAGTGACTCTTCCTTTGACTACGACGTCATGGAGGGTTTCCCAATGCCTAATCGCGATAGCTCAAGCCAAGACATGCATGCCATGGCCCCGCGGTCTAGTCCGAGCGTGCTTAGCCGCTTGAAGGAAACCTTTAGTAGAGCCACTCGCTCCGAACATGGAGCTAATGATGTAAATGAGGGGGGTGGGGAAGTAAATTCTCCATTCATGACCAACGTAGACCTATGCCCATAGAGAATGTGCACGTGAAAACTTCATTCACTGCACCTCCTGACTCTTCAGAGCTATTCCCCTCCGAGGTTATATTACCTGATGGTAGAAGCCTTGCCGAAGTGCAAGAGGTTGAGCGGTATATCCTTGCAGCAAGGGAAAAGGAAATCGAGAGCTTACGCAAGGTGGAGCAACGAAGAGAGTTAAAATCAAAAGCTCTTATGTCAATATCTTTGCTAGGAGAGCAATCGAGTGCTCCTGACTTAGCAACCGCTAAGGGCCAACCCCTAGAAAGCAACATTGCATCTAGCTCAAAGGACACCCCTAGCACCTCAATTCTAGATGGAGCATTCTCAAATGAGAATTGGGAGTACGAACTAAAAATGGAAACTCTGACCGACCTATACACAGGTCACACCTATCATGTGGGTTGGTTAGATGTCCTACAATCCACAATGGGTGCTACTAGTGTGGAGAATCAACAACAAAGAGTTTGTGAGGTCATCCATAGGGTCATTGAGTTATAGAGACAGAACAAGGGGATCCACATGCCTTCAACAAGTCTCATAAGATTCTTGGATACAGGAAAGGCTAAACAACCGACCTTATCGCAAATGGAGACTCCCTCGGTAAGTCCAATGGATTCCCCCTTTGTTGTTTCGCCAGGGGTCTCAGTGAAATCTGAGCCCACAAGTGATAGCTTTACCTTTCCAAGTCTAGCTCATCTTTTCCTTGATGACACCACGGCTACCATGCCTACCCCAATGATGGGCATGCCAAGAAACACGCCATGGACCTCATTTGTTAGTAAAGCACCGCTACATGGTAGCTCTATGCCTGCAACAGTACCTACAAGTGTGTACCAATCATATATAGATCCGCGTACTCATGTAGTCCTTAACCCTCCCATTGTTTCAACAACCTATGGTCCACAACCACAACAGCCAAGCTCTTATTTCCATGGGACTATACCGGCTAGCATTAGCATGTCACATCCGATGTTTGCTATGCCTAGGGCCACACATATGAACTATGGACCACCACATGGCACAACATCGTACCCAACGTGGAACCCAAGGGCTTCCTATGCGCCAAGCCCAATGCCAATACCTACTCCACATGTAGTCTCTGGAGCGCCTTCACCCACGGTGCCTGCTCACTTAGGTGACTTGGCAGCATTTGCTCAAGCTATCGGTCGATCTATTGCTGAGAATATGCGTAACACGCGTGATAGAGAGCCTAGAAGTAAGGTAGTACAAATAGCCAAGCTCACACAAAAATTTAGTGGAGACGGGGATGTGAGAAAGCATATCGAAGTGTTTGAACAAATATGCGATTCTCTAGGAGAACACAATGACCTGCATAAGAGTAATGCTTTAAGCCTAACCTTAAGTGGAAAGGCTGGGGATTGGTATAGAACGCTAAGGGTGGAAGAAAAAAAGATTTACCCTACTCTTAGGAGACTGGTCTTGAAAGAATACATACGAGAGGGAGTGCTTTGGGGTGTAGCCTCTCAGCTCCAAAAAGCCCAACGAGAGGAAGGAGAGTCAGTGAGAGACTTTATTAGTCGCTTGAAGCATTTGAATTCTCATTGTTATCCAAATGAGCGCTTCAATAATAATTAATTGCTTGATAGATTCATTAGGGAATTACGACATGAGGATATCTACAATGGCCTAGTCATTAGAGGTATCAGCACTTGGGAAGCAGTCACCACCAATGCGATCCAATTGGAGGATAATTTAATGATTCAAGGAGAAAGAGTGTCTGTTGAGCCTAAATCTATTAGCTCGCAAGCATCACGGCATTAGCCAATGACCCTAAAGCCTATTGCTAAGGAGCCAAAGATATCTGAGATGACTTTAGCAGATCTCACCAAGGCTATTCACGAGAGTCTTAGAGACAATCGTGCTTCGCAAAACAATCATATGTATCCAAGAAGGGAGCAACAATGGTGCTCAGTATGCTATGGACCGCATAGTACCAGTGAATGCCCTACTTTTAGAGTAAAATTCAATGGGAACTGCAATGCCTATGGGAGGTATGGTCATCAAGCTAAGGATTGCATAGTATTTAAGCGTACGATGGCCAATAGACCAACCTTAGCATGGACAGACACACCTCGAGTGCTTGCATTGATGCCAGCCCCACCTCTTGAACAAACACCACAACACATGGTCCCTAGGGCCCAAAATGTTGTTCAAACAACACCCTTACCACCTCCAGTGCTAGGACCGCAACCACCACATCCGACAATCACTTCTGTGAATCAAGTGGGTTGTGAGTCATCTATTGCTTGTTTGGAAGGCTGTGAGGAAGATATAGATCCTAATATTGCCTATGGGATGGATGTGCTTGAAGAAAGTCCACAATACTACATGGAGGACTATTAGGGACAAGTCAAACCTGTCTATCAAGTAGCTGCTCTTGCTGCAAGAGGCCAAAATATCAATTACACTGCTAAGAGACCACCTCTTCAGTGCTATGAGTGTGGAGGTCCACATCGTGTAGTCGAGTGTCCTATTAGGCTACAAAAGAATTCCACACTAATGCAAAACAATCAAGCGAGCATGTCTACAATGCCGATACTCATGTGTAATCGATGTGGCATAGATCATTTGATTGCCCAATGTCCAAATAATCCAAATGCGCCGAAGATCACGCCATTAAACTTGATTGAAGTTACTGAGGAGCCATCACAAAGTACACCTGTGGTACCAGTAAACGTACTTACATGATCGATGCTCCAAAGACAAAATTATATTCTTGAGGAAAGAGACACGGTATCAATTGCCCAATCTCAGAAAAAGAAGAAAACACGAAGGAAGAGATCGCAAAAAGCAGCGAAGTCAGACCCCAGTTCAAGACCCCAATTTAAAGACCAACATAGGGACTGGTGACGACCCCGTATATATGAACAAAGTTGAAGAGGATTCTGATTCAAGTGAAACCATGGAGAGCAAAACGACCACTAAGATAGAAACCAGCAAGGAAGATCTTCATGAACCACAATGGCCAGGATCCAACAAGAAGATAAGAACTTATCCAAACCCTACAGAGGAGATTGAGCGAGCCAAGCAATTAAGGAGTTTGGTAGAAGATACCCAAAGGGATCTAGAACCAGCACCTAGGCAGAACCAGACTACAAACACCGTGTTCCCTACGCAACAACAACCTCACCAAGTCCATAGACCCTTAGCCATACCTAGTGTCATCCAAGAAGAAAGTGACTTAACGTCATGGGAAAGTGGGCGTACTCACATCTTGATGGAAATAATGTTTACAGAGGGACTACCTGATCCTATCGAAGAAATGGAGATCCCATCTTCCCCACGTCAAGGGGCTGAAGTCCAAAAGGTGTCGTTAAACATTGCAAAAATGATGGATTTCATGTCTTTAGAAGTCAGAACCACCATCATGTCGAAACTATATAAAGACCCTGAGCTAGTCTCGGCTCTTCGAGCCTTCCTCAATGGAGAACTGAAGTTTGGGCTACCACAATTTTCCCAGATAGATGGAGCTGGGGAGATGCCAATAGAGGAGGAACACTTAGATCCACAACCCAACCTAGATGAGAACCTTGTTATAGAAATACTTGTTAACAAGTTGGGACAATACTTTGAGGGTGATGAATCCAATGCGACCATACCAATCACTATTAAGGGATTAACTATGAAGGGAATCCTTGATGGTGGCTTTGAGGTTAGCATTGTGACTAAAAATTGCTGGGAAACTATGGGAAGGCCTCACCTTGCGACCACAACCATAGTGGTGAAGATGGCCAATGGGTCTATTGTTAAACCTATTGGGATGCTAGAAGATCTCAAGATCAAGGTCTTTGGACATAAAATAAGAGTTACCTTCATTGTTATGGATTTCTCCAGGCACACTATGGCATCTGAGATGATCTTAGGATGTCCTTTCATGAGGGAAGCAAAAATGGTGCATGACTGGTCTAAAAACCATGTCTACTTGTAGTTCCAAAATTCTGTTATTCGAGTAGATCTTGTAACTGGAAGAGCACATCCTCTAGGAAACAGGTTTATAATTGATCATAGATCTGACACCACAGTTTACTCGGCCCCATTGCAGTATTGTTACACGTGTAAAGCGGACACTGATGTTGGGGAGGATTCTCCTTATATGGATGTACTACCTGGGATGACTGAGTCGGACAATGTGGATTGGGTCCACCTAGCAACAACCATAGACACTTGGGGAAATAGGGGGACGACCTGGGTAACACCTGAGGGGGATGAAAAGCATGTACCTTTGAATATGCTACAAGCAATGCATATAGCTTCTGACAAAGCTCATCCTAATATAACAAAAAAAACATACAAGTGGGTCCCTAAAGCTTCTTTAGAGACCATAGCTAGTGCTAAAAAACAGAAGCCTAGTAAGAAACGTACCATTCGCTCCAAGAAAAGTAAGAAAATGTTGCGATGGATTCCTAAACGACTATTGGAAGCCCAAGGCTACTATCAAGGAAATGATCAAATCTGGGTGCCAAAACGTAGATTGTGTTCTTATCTGTCAGCTGACCCATGTGAGCCCAATCCCGTAGCTCCAAAACAAATTGACGATCGCGAAAAGAAAAAAAAATCAGAGAATGCTACACACCCGCTCCAGAGCTAGTTTGGGTACCAAAGAAAGAACGATTTGTTCCACCTAGCTCAAGAAGGGGTGATTCCCATGAAGCTTCTACCTCCTCATGTAATTCATCCATAGAGGTAAAAGCTTCTCCACAACCTCCACCTACAATAGTGGACCTCCATAAAGTTACAAAGGAGTCCACACCTCCCAGTGTTCAAGAATCACCTGATGAAGCACTTCAAGTTCGATCCTGGGAGAGAACCTTACCACCCTTGCAACTCGATGAGGCACCTAAGGTAATAGAAAACTAATGGCAAAAATCCTCATCTATTACCAACTGGAACAATTGGTTTCAAAGGGTGATGAGCACATTTCAAACGGTATGATCTACCCAAGGAAGGGGGGAGTGTTTGCTGACATCCATCATTCACTTGCTTCCCTCTCAACCTTCCTCCCTGACCTCTCAATCTCCCAATCTTAGGGAATGTATATATAAAGCCTTATACTCACAAAAAAGAAAAATAATAAATAGCAAGAGCAATCAGCAAACGAGTATGCACAATAAAAGTCAAAACATTGACCCAGACCTACACATTCACATCTGGTACACTGAAACAAAAACCTATGTCGTAAAACACATTTGATCCTCATCACTCGAGTGATGGAATAGGAGTGTTTCTGTTTTAGATTTTAGTGATTAGCAAAGTTCTTTCTTCCCACTGATGTGCCTCCTCAAGGTATTCTTTGTGTTTCCTCGTGTGTACATGAACGTGTTGCTGTGATTAGGATTTGGACCTTCATGGAATCTTTCTCTCGTCCACTTTTCAAATCAAGCCTCACCATCAACACAAACAGGTGTTTTGTGTCCATTAACATTGCCCCTTATCTTTTTGCATCCATGTTTGTTTGCTTTAATTGTGATTGGTAGCATAATATTCAGTGCATTTTCTTAGTATCAGACATTAAATTCAATGTATTTTTTTGTCATAATCACTTGTCTAGGTTTAAAAATCAAGCAGTCCAACTAAGCTAGTTTGACCAAGCTAGGTGTTAGAGATCTTCTCTTAATACCATGGGAAACGCCTTCCTAATAATTAATGGTTACTTAGGTTCTTAATCCGATTTAGGCAGCATTGTGTGAAATGTACTAGGGCTTTCTAGTGGGCTTAGTCCCTATTGACCTTTAGCTTAAGTATTATAAAGGGAGTTTACTAGTGTGATGAGCCTGGGGAGGGTAACAGTGTTATATGACCCCCAAAGTTACAAAATTAAAATGCTAAAAATGAACAAACAAAAAATCAAAGTGCCACAATGTAAAATCTTAAGCTGGAAGAGAAATCTCATCTTGATTGAGTACTTCACTCACATGTATCGCCTATGGTACTAGAGCCCTAGAGGTTCCCAGTGTGGGTGCTTTTCCTTGAAAAGCAAAAAACCCAAGGCATACAAAATAAGCACACACATCAAAATTGAATCACTGTGAAAAGACTTTGGGGGTCAAAGAAAAGGTAATCAATCAAGCGATGATTTCATGAGAAATTCCTTTTATCGTAGCTTAACTACAAGGTCTTCTAGGTATAGCCTCTAGTCAGCCCTCGAACATGAAATACTTGGCTCTCGTGATTAAACAACTTAATTGACCAGAGAAAATTAAGAAGCTTGCCCATGGTATTAATAGTCGATCTTTAGTGCCTTTCGATCGTTAAATTAACGACCCAATACTTGTTTAATTTTTTACCTTTACAACTGTTTATGCGTTTGATTATATTGCAATTTAATGTTTATTGCTGACAAATGGATTAAAATTTTGTTACCAATCAAATTGTCTGCCTACAACTGCATATGCTTTTTAATTGTATATGAGAATGCAATTACTATGCCAATGTTGTTTGATTTGGCAGTGATGACTGAAGAAGGCTAAGGACATTCATCTCAAATGCTCTTCCACCTCAATGAACGAGCTTCAACTCAATAGCTTCCGAGGAAGGAATCTACATCAGGAAGGGGGGCATGTTAACCCTCACACAGATTCCTATCACCTACGATGAATGTTGTATTTTTTTTTGTAGAGTCAGGTACCGGGCTTGTCAGTCCAATAGGAAAAGGGTAAGAGTGATCGTCGATGAGAGGTGCACTCTAGCTGGAACATTCAAGGGATTAGTTGGTTAAGCATGGGCGCTCAATTGTGAATGGGGCGAGCTCATATAAAAGTCAACTAAACCTAAAATTCACTCATTCTCTCATTTGTGCAATTGAAGAGTGCTCTTGCTCCATCTCCATCTTCTTCTTCTTCATCTCCTTTTGTGTGTGTGTATGTGTGAGAGAGAAAGAGAGAGAGAGAGAGAGAGAGAGAGAGAGAGAGAGAGAGAGAGAGAGAGAGAGGGTGCGATTGAGCATTGCGGCGGCACGATGGCCGCGAGGCGGTTGAGCGCGGCGTAGCGGCGTCTCCCTCTTCTTTGCGGCGAGGAATCCTCCACGACAACAAGAGTTAGAGCGGTGAGTGACATACCATCGCCATCTTTGAGCTTACTAGTTTAGGCTTGTTGTGTGATTGGAGCCATTTGTGGCTCTCACACAGTGTATCGGCAAGTTCCTTGCATTGACACATGCGACATACGCGCACAAGACCTATGGAAGTGGTAGTGTCCATGATCGTGCAAACCTATTGGGTAATTGCCTAAAAAAGATAGATATTTTGTCCATTCTCGGTGCACCTCAAGAGACAACAATAAAAAAGGACACCACTAAGTGCGTATATGCACATTTTCTCTAATCTTGTGATGGATCTTTACATGAAGAGCACGTTGTCGAGAATTGCGGTCTTGCCAGGAAAGCACCGAGCTTATGGCTGTGAGAGTTACTGAGAGAACTCAACAAAAACTATATGAAGGAGTTAAATCATAGATGCCACGAAGACTAGGGTTTGGAAGGAAGTGCAATCAAAGAAGCCCCACTCTTTCTCTCTTGCACTCACACACACAAAGAAAGAACACAAAAGAGAGTGTCAAAACAACACAAAGATGAAAACATCAAGGCTATGGTCATATCGTATCATGGGTAATATGAAAGGGTTAATAGATGAGTTAATGGCATTCAATCTTGGCTGACCAAATAGGCTACGAATTGTTCTTTGGAATTGTAGTTTTGTGCTTACCATAATATATATATTTTGTCTAGTGATTGGGATTAATTGTGTGTACAAATCCTCTTGGTTCATAGCAAGATAACTACGCTTACATCAAAAGAAAAGTTATAGTCTATGAGAGGTAGTATAATGGGATCCGGTGATAGAAGTATTTCATTGAGCCTTTCTGGGCCAAAGAGAAACACTATACGTTGTTGAAAGTGTATTTTACGGCTAATCCATACATTAATTCTAATAGATCTTTTCAAGGAAGAAGAGGTCCCCTTTTATAGTTGAAGGGAACCCCCAAGGGTTTACACAAGAAGAGAGGAGCCAGTGTGAATAGAAATTGGAAAAGTTAGAAATGAGCTGTCCCTGCATGATGTGGGCAGACTGGGGTCCAGTATTTTGATCATATCTCCTCAACCATGGCTCCAAATAAAAAAGTAAAAATATGGGTAGAAACTTCAGCTCATTAGCTACGATTTTCATTTTAAAATCGTTTTCCAATTCGGATTGGAACCTTGTGTAAAATAATAATCAAAATAGGGTCCATTTCTGGCAGCAAAAGTTTTCCTGTGGTCCCCTTAGCCTAGAATTTCATTTGATTCCAAAGGACACCTCATGCCATATGAAAGCATGACACTGTTCTTTGACAAAGTTTTGTAATCATGCTTGCAATCATGCATTAAAATAAGTGTATCTTTCAAATCATGCCACCTAGTGTCCCACTAGGATTTGATTCCCTCCTAGTAGCTATTTAAAAAGAAATATAAGAAAAATATGAAAAATACAGAGTTTACCCTAGATATAGGATCTAGCTAGGGTGTGAGATGATAATGAGATAGTAAAAATAAAGAATCAATGATTTTTGCCCCGAGTTAAAGAGGCGGAGCTATTGAGGTTTTTCCCATAGTATTTTTTATGGTAAAGTAAGAATAGGTTACTCTTGAGATAAATAATAGAATGAGATAGAAAACATATTATTATACTTAAATATGCATATGTACATTATAGAAAATATAACTATGTATCTAAAAAGTTGCAAAATAACTCTTGTAGCATGCGTTCCCACTATGTACGTGTCACAGCACGACAACGTGTAATGAGATTGGCCATTAGGCAAGGTCAATGTCAAGTTGAAGGAAATCGCTTCCTTAGTAACTTAAGGAGGAGCCCATTTCCCCCTCTTGCACATCCAATTCTTGTAAAAAAATTGCACATCCAATGTGGTGCGATTTTTAAAGTACCTAATGCAAAAATCTTGAGGAGGCAATCACAAACTTGAATTTGGCCTCATTATAAATTTTCTTGGTAATTTCCTAATTGACCCCTGGCACACCACCTAAGATCATTAAATCTATGTCCTTGCAAATAAATATCATTGGCATTCATGCAAGAGGCAAGACCCGAAGAACATGGCATTCAAGCAAGAGGCAAGACCCAAAGAACATGCTTAGCCACCAACTAAGATCAATAGATGTAGCGGCCTTGCCATAATTAAGGCTGGATTGAATGTTGCTTAACATTTTGTGTCAAAAGGTAATTATCGACATTTGGCTTTGGAATCTCATTGTAGTTAATCGAAGGTATGTCGATTGGTTTCATCATAAAATAGCTTGAGGGAGCCTTAGGTATAACTTACGACTAGGAAAATAAAAGAAGATATGCCTCGCCACAAGTAGCTTAGAGGACATGCAAGAGAACATACTCTTAGCAATGCTTGGATGGAGAGCCATGAAGGTACTTGTAAAGCTATGGAGTGGTTGTTCTTCTCTTGCCAATTGTTGCTTGGGTATAGGAGAGGTGAATATCAAACATAAACTAAACATGTTGCATGAGCACCCCCATGCCATCCTTTGTATGCTTGGAACCTTGAAGCCTCCCTTTCCAATGTCACTCCGATAGAGCACAATTTCACACACGAGGAGGACTCATGGTGCTCGATTGCATGAACACATATTCCTCTTTTTTGAAGTGCCCTTTGATTTATTCATCATCTTCATTCCTTGTGTTGTCCAAAAGCATCTCACCAATGTTACCCTTGGGTCTCTTGTGGCTAGAGGAGGCACACATGGTTGGGTGCAATAGCACTACAAGGTGGTAGGATGAGGTGGAAGGAGAGACATGTAGAGGGTTGATTCACAAGAGCTTGACCTTGAGCTTGAGAGTGTGTATATGGCAAGCTATGAAGAATTGAGGGCATGTGGAAGAGCTTGAGCTTGAGACAATGTAGGTAGTTATGGAGAAATGAGGGCAAGTGGGAGAGCGTGAACTCATGAGAAAGTAAATGGCAACTATGGGGGGCAAAT
The DNA here is from genome assembly GCF_014529385.1 of Adiantum capillus-veneris. Lineage (NCBI taxonomy): Eukaryota > Viridiplantae > Streptophyta > Polypodiopsida > Polypodiales > Pteridaceae > Adiantum > Adiantum capillus-veneris. The sequence goes on from NC_140956.1 coordinate 139,368,208, forward strand.
AGGAAGGGAGCTGAGGATAGTTTATATTTTAGAGTGAGAATGTAGATGACAGATATGAAAAGCTTTAGTTGGTGTAGATTTCAGAAAGAGAGTATGGAAAGAAAAACGGAGAAGAGGATGGAGAAGAAATTAGGTTAGTTTCAACACTAGATAGGTGGAGAAAGGGTTCTAAAGAGAGAAAATGCAATTTTGATGTTAGAATACGTGGGGGTGGAAAAAAGAAGTTTTAATATTCTTTTTAGTGTTCTTTTATGGACCGATCTGTTTTTGGTGGATAAATAAACAAAATGAATCCCCCATTCTCTCTACGGACAAAGTCATTCTTAGTGGGGAAAACTAAGTTCCTCCCTACCTTTCCTTAGCTACGAGGTGGTGGTACCACCACCCTCTTCCTATTGGTGCAACCTTAAGCCTTCCTTAATCCAAAGGGCCCTTTCATGGACTAGATATTTCCTAATGGTGTTTTTAGTTTATCTCTTGGATTATAGAGGTGGAGTTTGTCTCTTTTATTAGAGATGTTTTGTATCCTAAATTGGGGATGTTATTTATTTTGCTTGTGGACTGGAGAGTCTTCGTGTCCTTATATCATTTGTCATATCCCAAATCCCAAGGGGAGGATTCTTAGGTTATATGGGCTTTGTCCTATGTTGTATGCTTCTTGGTGTGTACCACTACTTGTTACATGGATCGCAATTGGCATAGTCATGTGCCTAATCCTAAATATACTAAAGGACAAGTGGGGTGTATATGGAGCCATATTCAGCCCCAGTCTTCTAAGATTGAGCCCATATTTTGGGTCTATTTTGGAGCTCATTTTGGACTCGTATGAACTTGTACTACCTATTTGCACCCTTGTTTGAAGGTTCTATCACCTAGAGTTTCAATAATGAAGATTACTTTGTGTCTATTCTCTCTCTTGGTGCATACTTTGATCAAGTGTGTAATTATGCTTAAATGATGAATGCTTGTTTGCTCTATCCACAATAACGATCACAACTGCTAGCACAAAGAAGGACTTTAACTTCAAGTTGTCCTCTACTCGAATGGTGGTAAAGCGGGCAATGTATGCATTTGGGCGGTTGAAGCAACATTGGCGATATCTATATGAAAAAATCTCCGAGCCAAAGTTTAGATACGCTGTAAAATGTTGCTCGTTGCATTTTTCACAACATATCTTTGGATGTTGACCGCTACTTGGAAGAGGGCCCCAATGATCCCATGGCTTTAAAGCAAGCTTACCCCCTTGGCATTGTTGTGTGTGCAGATGCACTAGCCACTTGGGGTGAAATGTGTGTATATCGACACTTGCAAGCCAAGTGGTGCTCAACTACAAGACTCCGACATATTGAGGAGCATGCCATCTGCCATGGTTGAGGAGTGCTCCGATTGACTAGAGAATGCAACAATCATCATGTATTGGAAGTAGAAGTTGTTCAAGTCCTAATTGTGCGAATCCATGGTCTACAAAAGGCATGAAGATCAGAAGCTAAACTCTTAGCAACCATGTAGTGGTTGTAAGAAGAAAAGCACTTCAAGGCCAGTATTTCAAGCAAGCAGGTAAGGAGATGGCTAACATCATACTTAAATGGATTTTGGAAAAGGAATCTCCCAACAAACGTCTTCCCAAGTGAACAACCCGTTCCTTCATCAATGTTAGCGCATAAAAGACCATAACCATGACGCTTGTTGGCCTCTGTTGCAATGTAGTAGAATTTGCGACTTCTCACATAGACCAATACATGCGTGCATGCACACACAATCCATGTCCTCTCTCATCTATTTTTGAAGTGCCTTATTATTGGAGCTCATAGGAAAGAGGATTTGGGCAAATGGGCAGCCCCAACCTCAAACAGAGAGGGATACTAAAATTTAGTCATACGCTAGAGAGACGTTTTTGCTTTGTGTCAATGTAAGGTGGCGAGCGACCAAGGAGTAGGGGGGTGTTTTTGAGCCCTCATATTCATTGGTGCTAATAAACGCCAAATATGACCTGGAAGCTCCAATTTACAAACACCTTTGGGAACTCATGTGAACTGGCTCATAGACGACTTTTTGGTCCTCCCGACAGGCAAATGGGCCCTTAAAATGCGATATCTGGCGATACCAAGTTCTTGATGAAGCAACGCTGTTGTTCTGCCTTCCATCCTCCATGGGTGCTTGTCTTTATCCCCACTCTTTGGACCTCTTCATTTGCCCATCCACTCGCTGGAGCAGACGAAAGAATGACAGTAATAAATGCGTCTCTTCATCCAACACAACCTTTGACATTTTCTGTCAACCATTTCTGGCTTTTCGTGGCGAGCTCATAGTCGGAAATTTGGGCAGCAAACGCCTCAGCTTGTGCTGCACCGCCGTTGGTAACCCTCACGTTTCTGGGGAATCTAGATTTTCTGACAGTGGCAATGGCTCCTATGACTCATGCTCCTCAACACACCAAAGTGATAAGGAGAGGCTCTTTATTGAGAGACTTGTATCAGCGCTCAAGAGCATCCAATCTGTTTTGCCCGGAGGCTCTTGGTGGAAGGTTCATGGAGTCATTCAGGATGATTCATCCCAGATTTCTTTTGTGTCAGCGATGCAACGCTTCTGGCCTCTTGTTGCTCCTGACAAACTTATAATCAGCGTGGCTTTCCTCGCGCTTGTGCTAGCAGCAGTGAGTGCCAACACACTTTCTAGTCTAAGTTCTTGGTCCTTGCTTGCAACTTTGTTTGGCATGTATAGCAGTGAATGGTTCTTGAAGAACTTCCAATTGGGTTGTGAGGATTTCCAAAGTCTCTTGTTGTATCTTTCCAAAGTTACCATGGATGTTGACAAACAAAAGATAATTTGACAGATTACAGTGTACTAGGATTTATTTCACTGTAGCTCCTAAGGAGTGGAGTTCTTTATGTTCCAAAATGTGGTGGCTCAAAATGGTAGAGCATAATGTCAGAGTCTTAGAAAATAAAGATAGGGAAGTTGGCCAAGTGAGCTCTTGACATTACCGCCTTCGACTCGCCCTGAGCAAGGTTGCCCTCGTGAGTCATGGGCGAATTGTTGAATACCATGATCGCAACGGTTTCTGCCTTATTTGGTCTCTGTAGTTCACAGGCATCTGCCACCTTAGTGTTGTATTGGCTTCGGGTTTTTCCTTGGTTACCTCTTCGGCTGCGGCTCCACACTCCCGTCACCCCTTTCCTTCTTTGCACCTGGTGGTTTGTCTATCAGGCTTTCTGTACCTGGTTCAGCTTCGCGTGCAATCTTGCAGAAATGGAATTGCTGAGGGGTGTTGGTGATTTGGGAAGCCCTTGGTATGCTCCTTTTACCTAACGAAGCTCGTGATTGCGCGCAGTTCCTGCCTTGGTCGTTGCCAATGGAGCTACCCCTGCTGCCCACTCAACGAGCCATCTTGTGACTTGCTTGCCTTTAGTGGCAGATGCAAGCCTGAGTTCTTTTGTTCTTTGGTTTGTTTCAATGCTTTTCTTTCTTATTTTACTTATTGTTTTGTGTTTTGCATGTGCCCCCCTTGCTTCAGTGTGTGGGTGAGTTTATGCGTGCCTTTTTCTTTCCGCTTGCTTTTTGGTGGTGTGAGTGGATGTGTTTGTGTGTGCGCATGTGGGTGCGTGAAGCTTGTCTTGTGTGGTATGGTGTTTTTGTTTGTTTTCTTCAATTTTTGATTATTGGCTGTTTTTATTTTGCTTTTGTGCTTGTATTCTTAGGCAAGGGATTTGTCTTGCCAGTAAATCTGTGTCCACCTGAGTTGGTGGTTTCTTCTCTGGGAACATTGTGATTCCATGTGACGTTGTCGTGGCCATATCTCATGTGCCTCCTCGGATAAGTGAAGAGGTGTTGTCCAAAGCAATCCTCAAGTCACGATCCCCTCTAGAGTATGCAACTGCCAAGCAAAGACTCGAATGAATGGTTCTCCTAAGAATCCTATGCCCATAGATGATCAAGCCGAAGTCAAAGCTATCGTATGCTGCAATAGTCATTGATAGACCGCAAAGACCACCACTGGGTGGTGTCCTGCCACGAGGTAGCATCCTCCAATGCACAAAACGCAAGCCAATAGGCTGCTTTCCACCCAAAAATGCAGCTGTGAGAGGTTGTAAGGCGAATTCAGTGTGCTTGTTCGCTCTGGTTAGAGTAGTGAGCGGCGCATAGGCTTTGAGGAGGGTAGATTTCTGTGTGCAGAGCTGTGGGAGGGCTGAAAAGAGAGAATTTAAGAATAGAACACTTGCAAAAGAGTGCAAAACATCAGATCTCAATCGGTCGAGGCATAGGATGCTTAGGCCAAAACGCCATGGGTGTTGGATGTGTTGGTGAAAAATGCTAGCATGCTGAGGTACTGTAGGTACTTGGTGCTTTTATCGAGGGTAATGACTTATGCTTGAGAAAAGACCCCTAGGAATTAAAGGTGGGTTGGGCAATGCCATTAAAAAACCCACGATTTCTATAATGCTAGCTAAATGTCACTTCAACTCTAGGTAATCCGTGAAGAAATCTTCGTCGACTCACAGTGGCTCGTGGATTTTGTGCTACAGGCTTGGACACTCCAAGCGAGAAATCAATAGCACACACGAACAGAAACCGCAAAATCACTGAACTTTACGAGAGAGAGAGAGAATCGACACGGCGCGACACAATTCCACGTCTAGATGCATTGGCCCCAAAGACTTGCGCCCCTTTTAGTATTTCTTTATTATTGCTCACAACAAAGCGTAACTCCCAAGGGTCCTCTGCTCTCAGACTTTGCGTCCAGATGCTCTGCAGAGTGAGGCCCCAAGGGCATCGGACTAGTCCATTAGATTAGGTTTTCCAGTTTTGGAACCCTCTTGTGTAAATGGTTTGTACAAGCGTTTTGACATATGTTATTACACTTCGATGGTCATCTGACATGATCAACATGTAGGTTTAGGTTAGAGGAGCATGCGTCATGGCGGTCCAGTTGGTTTGTCAAATGGGTCACAAAATAGTGAGTTATTATTAGAAAACTCACATGTGCGAACGTTTGCACATTTTTCCGACTTGGCTTAATTTTCCTGACCTGACTAAAAATCCCCTATAAAAGAAACATGTAAGGTGCAGCGGAAGTGAATGTTGAACTTTGCTTAAGATGAGTGCTCCAAACCGTGCTCAAGGGTTCCTTTTACTTACAGAAGGGAGAGCCTTCCGTTCCTTTAGTGTGAGAGTGCAAATGATCACAAACAAAGTGAATGACACTGTGAATGAAGGTGCTGAGAGAGAGAGAGAGAGAGAGAGAGAGAGAGAGAGAGAGAGAGAGAGAGAGAGAGAGAGAGAGAAGAATACGACCCGGTTGTCAAATCCTCCTCCAAGGGCCCCCCTCTCTATGGCGAGAGAGGTCTATTGATTGCACAAATCTGGTACAATAGTCTAGATGCAATGGACTTGCCGACGATGTCGACAACAACGACGATGACGATGAGATGGGCTGAAATCTGAAAACGCTAGGGGCTGAAATCTGCAAATCTGTTAACTGCTGAATTCTGACACCGTGTCAGCGAGGACGGCGATGGCGACGACGCCACGACGATGCGTTGAAATGCAGATGCTGAAATCTGCGGACAACGGGCTGAAACTGAAAATGTTGGCTGATCTGACCGTGTGGCGAGGATCTGTTGCGGTTAGGTGAGATTTGTGTGGTTTGGGGCTGATCTTGCGGAGTCTAAGTGCTGAAAACTGAAAACGCTGATGCAAGGGGATGATCTGTCGCCCGGAATCTGGAAAACGCTATAGTGGTTTGCAAACTGCAAAAACGCCAGGCTGAGTCTGGGATGTGCAAAACGCCAGGGTGGTTCTGGTACTGCCGGTAAAAAACGCCAGAAGCTCTGTTGGCTGAAAATGCTAGGGAATTCTGTTGGTCTTGCTGAGAGGGTGCACTGCAAGTGTAGGAACTTCTGTTGCCTTTTCTGCCAGAAAGTGCTAGCACTAGGTTTTTATTGATACCTGCTTAGCAAAAATGCCCTACCCAGTTTCCCAACAAAGTCTCTTATTAATAATAAGTGAAAAATGGATAAAATAAGGAAAATGGGTTCTGTGCACTGTAAAATGCTGATGATGGGTAATGACTGTCATGCTGATAATCATGCTGTGTGCAACCAGAGGATATGCAACTACTCTATGTGCCTGGACATGCACGGCCTGCGCACAAGCTCACAAAGGTGCCATAACACTTCCTAAGCTGACCTGAACCCTAGACCTGAAGTACCTTGTCCACATGCACATAGGTTAGATGTGCACGTGACATCCCCTCCTTTTTAAAGTGAGGTATTGGTACCGATCCGCATGGCTTCCTTGTAGGCTGCCAACAATTCTGGGTAATCTTTGAAAAACTCTTCATCGACCCACACTGCCTCGTGGGTTCCTCGATCCTTGAACTTCAAAAAGTACTGTCTGACTTGCTTCCTTGAGCCATGGCAAAACCGATGCAACAATACTTGCTCTGGCTCCATGACTTCAGCTTCATCGATGATCTCGGGCTCTTCTTCTTTGGAAATGTCCTTCGGAGGTGTTTCCTGAAGCACTTTCAACCAAGAAACATGGAAAACGTTGTGCATTGACCATGAGTTAGGCAATTGCAATTTCATCGAAACCTCATTTATCTTTTTAATGACAAGAAATGGACTATACATTCTGAAAGACAACTTAGGGCATTTCTTTCGACTTGCTTAAGATGTTGCTTCACGATTCTTAAATAAACCCAATCCCCTTTCTTGATAGAAACATCCTGACGATGCTTGTTAGCCTGTCGTGAGTAAGATTCCTGAGCCTTGCTTAGCCGAAGCTTCATAATTTCAGAAATCTCATCCAATGATTGACTTTCAGCATTGGCACAGGCATTTGATTGACTGAGCGAGTCAAAAGTGACTGGAACGGACGGCCAAAAGCTGCCTCATACGGAGTTCGATTAATGGCAGAGGAAAAAAAGTCGTTCAAAATAGCCTGAACCAATGGAAGATAGAGCTCCCGCTCCCAATGAGACTGCTGATCATGCACATAAGACTTTAAAACATCAAAAGCCAACTGATTCTAAATCTCTGTTTGACCTTCTGGCTGTGGATGAAAAGCCGATGAAAAATTCAACTTAGTGCCAAAATTTTCAAAGAGTGCGCGCCAAAAATTGTACGTGAACTTAACATCCCTATCTGAAACTTGGCAAACCACAGAGGGGGTACCAATGCTTTATGAACAATCGTGCTACATCTTGTGCGATGACTGTGGCCTTACGAGGAATCAACATGCAAAACTTGTTGAAATGATCAACAATGGTCAAACATTGAGTGTTTCTTGAATGCAAACCAGGTGGAAGGTCAGTCACAAACTCCATGGAAATATCCTGAAAAGGTCCATCGGGAATGGGCAGCGGAAGCAAGAGGCCTCGCTGCTTACCCCGAGGAGCTTTTACCTTTTGACAAATAGTGCACTGTGTGACATAACGAAACACATCCTTTTCGCTTTCGCATTTTAGGCCATAAAAGAATCTTTCTATTTTATCCAGAGTGGTGTTCATTCCCTTGTGCCCACCCGTGAGAGAGTCATGTGTATCGTGCAATACGGTTGTCCTGAGAGAGGGCAATACATAGACAGTGATGAAAATACAACAAACCATCACGAATGAGATAGTTGCTAGGCCCTTGGGAAGCAAGAGCCTGCAACCATTGCTTACCAAACTCGAAATCTGTGTACCGGTTCTTCATGCTATCGAAAGACACAACCTGAAGAGAGAGTGCGGATCTTGACTCAAGAGCCAGGATCTGTCCCTTGCGACTTAACGCATCTGCAACAGGGTTAGCTTTTCCACACACATACTCAATCAAACCTCCACATTGCTCAAAAAATTGCGACCACCGTGCTTGGCGATCACTCCAAGGTGCACTAGGCATAGACTGGAGCCACTTGGGCTTGGTGATCTGTGCGAACTGTGAACTCTCTACCATACAGAAAATGCTTCCAATGCTTAAGAGTGTGAATGACAGACAAAAGTTCTCTATCATAACGGAATAGTTCTTTTCTGCACTATTGAGCTTCCGACTAAGGAATGCAACTAGATGGCCATGCTGCTGAAGCACAGCGCCTATGGTGACATTGCTCGCATCCGTCCATACCTCAAAGGGGTCATACCAAGAGGCAAGGATAAGACACGGCGCTTCTGTCATTGCAACTTTGAGAGCTGCGAAAGCCTCAATGCCTGCTTTAGGCAAATCCACGCGCTGTCAGCGAGTCTTTATCCCTTTCAAAACATCTGTCATGGGTGCAGCAATGCGTGCAAAATTCTGTGTGCGAACTATATGCTTGACATAAACCAAGAAAAGAACGCACATCATATGCAGTTTTGGGCAAATCTGAATTACGTACTTGTTCCACCTTTGCGGGATCTAGCTCGACGCCTTATGCAGAAATGATATAACCTAGATAAGTAACTTCAGTGAGAAAAAACTCAAATTTCTTAGCTGCAATGTATAGCTGACACTCATCCAAATGGGTTAATACCCTTTCTACATCCTTTTCATGTTGTTCCCACGATGCAGAAAAAATGAGAATATCATAGAAAGATGAACACACATAGACAAACCATATCGCCAAAACGGCCTACCATGAGATGGTTAAATTCACCCACGGTACCTGTCACAAAGTGATGACGTGTCTGCCGGAGAGCCGAAACCCTAGCTGTTGCTGAAAACCCTAGCCTAAAACCTGCAAACCCTAAAATTTGCCAGAAACCCTAACCCTAACCCTAAAACCTGCAACCCTAAAACCTGCCAAAAACCCTAACCCTAACCCTAACCCTAACCCTAATGGCACCAGGGCTGAATCCCGGAATTTGCGGAGCCATGCTGATGTGGCATCGTACGGCAAGGCCCGGAAAAAGTGGCGGAGATTACGCTGGCTGAATTTACGTGGCTGCTTTTTGCTTTTCTCTACGCAAATTGAGATAGAGAGAGAGAGAGAATACTTTTGCTTTATTTATTTTCTAAAGCTCAAAAGAGCTTGAGAGAGGAAAAAAGCCTTTGCTTTTATTTTAGGGTTTTGATTTGAAGCTTTTCGGGGCTCTGCTTTTGGCATCCCTTGTAAACATTAAATAAGTGGTTTGGGCTCCCACTCTGCAGAGCATCTGGACGCAGAGTCTGAGAGTGAGACTCGAACCACTCTTGTACTTTGAACTGATTAATACATAAAGAAATACCGAAAGGGGCGCCAATCTTTGGGGCCAATATCTCTAGGCACAGAACTCCGCCGGGCCAATGCAAATCTATTGTGAACTGTGAACTGTTTTGAAGTGGTTATTTGGTGCTGTCGCGATTGATTCTTGACTTGGAGTGTCCAAGTCTGCTACAGTGGTATCAAAGCATGGCCGATTTCTCTTCTACGAGAAATCCGATCCCAATTTTTTTTCCGCGGCACCTATGGCTTCACGCAAGGATCAATCGACTCCCTCTGCATCTGGAGATGCGGACAGGGATCACAACGAAGATTCCGGCAGAGAGTATGGCCCGTCTCGGCCTACTCAGGCGAGCAACGAGAGATGAAGCGTCGTCAATTGATTGGCGATGCGACAAAGATGATGCTCAGTTTTGCGAAGGACCCAAAATTGGCAAAATATATGAGCGAGACTTCTTTTCAAGAAGTGCACGAGTAGTGGCAGAAAACCACAACACCACCCCCAAAACCCGCTCTCAAGAAACCTTCTGCTCACAAGACCTATTCATAAAAGGAATTAGAAGAGGTGGTTGCCCATGGATTGCTCAGCTTTTTGACGCGCAGAACAAAGCCAAAAAGCACGGCAAAAAGCAAAAGAAAGACACTGACTTCCTGGGTTATTTGGGTCGTCAGTCGACATTTGAAAAAGCAAAGAAATAGAAGAAGCGTGTTCGATTTGAAGGAGTACCCAGTTCTTCTTCTTCTTCTTCTTCTGACAGTTCTTCTAGCTCTTCAGATTCGAGCGAAGAAGACAGAAAAGGCAAAAAGCGAAGCAAGAAACAACGCTTCGGAAAGGGCAAGAAAAAGGCAAAAAAATCTAAATCTTGCCCAGTGAGTGACAGTTCTACAGAGGACTCGTCTATAGACAGTTCAGACTTTGATGATGGCAATTTTTATGCGAAAAAGAAGAATTTTTATAAAGCCAACTGTTAGGTGCAGCGGAATGAATGTTGTATTTTCTCAAGATTAGTGATCTTTATTGCTCAAGGTTCCTTGTAGTTCTTAGGGAAGGAGAGAGCCTTCCGTTTTTATGGAGAGTGCTATGATCACGAACAAAGTGAGTGGATATTGTGCGTGCAAGTGAATGAGACTGAGAGAAGGAGAGAAAAGACATACGACACCCGAGAGGTTGTAAAACCCTCCTCCGAAGGCCCCACTCTCGTCGGCGAGAGTGGTCTACTTTGATTCCACAAAGGTGTACAATGCGTATGCAATGGACTGATGCAACTTGGACTATGCCGATGACGATGACCGTGACGACGACGACGACGACTTTATGGCTGAAATCTGAGCTCTTCTATTTGCTGAATTTCGGGACTGTTTCGGTGGATGGAAATGACTGTTTTGGCTGCGTTTTTCGAGGCTAAAATTGGGGGATCTTCAGCAACCAATGGGGGCTGAATCTGCTACTGATCAAGCATGCTGAAAACGCTGCATTTCTGCTGCGTTTTGGCTGAAAATAAAAAACGCTGGCTGTGGGCTGAGCGTTAGTAAAAACGCTAGGGCAATGGGTACTTCTGCTGCAAACTGGATGGATCTGCAACCGCTAGGTGACTTGGGGGATGAGGGCGATCAAGCAAAGGCTGAAATCGCCATGGGATCTAGCACTGATGAGGAAAAGCAAAAAAACGCTACTAGGCTGAAGTTGATGGCGATGATGCAAGGGAAAACGTTGGGGATCTGCTATTGCCGGCGGTGATTGCAAGAGAAAATGTTGGGCTGATATCTGTATCCAGAAACGCTAGGGGCTCTGATGGTGTGGCGAGGTGGAAAGCTCCAAAAATGCCAAGTGGTGGAGGTACTGCTGAGAAGTTGCCTGCTGAGCGGGAAGCTCCTGCTGCCTCTTGTGCCAGAAAGTGCTAACTTGGGTTTGCTTATATATTAACTTAGCAAAATTGCCCTACCTAATTTTGTTGGAAAGTCACTTAAAAATAATAAGTGAAAATACCAAAAATAGGGAAAACAGGCTAAATGCACTGGAAAATTCTCGTGACTAAATCTGATGGATTCTGAAGGGAATACTGATGATCATGCTGTGTGCAACCTGAGGATATGCATCTATGCTAAGTGACTGGGCATGCACGGTCTACGAATAGACTCACAAAAGTGCCAGATCATTGCTAATCTAAACTGACTGGACTGACTGAACCCTGTTGTGGTGTAGCTTGTCCAGGGACACATAGGGTTGGGATGTGTCACGTGACACCAACCAGTATGACTTTCTGGAAGATAAAAGCAAGAAAGTCCGAGAGTTTAAGGAAGGTGGACAGTCGATCAAATTTGACACTTTTTCAGGATATAAAGACGCTTCGAAGGCTTTGTCTTGTATACAACAGTTTGACATGCTTTCGCGGGAGGACGCTACTCAGAGCACTCCAAGATTCCAAGAGCTGCCTCTTATTTTAAGGGGAATGCTGGAACTTGGTGGTCCACGCTTCTTTTAAACAAGACTGCGCCAGTTAAATGGCTGAAATTTATGAAGCTTTTTATTTCTTCTTGGCTGACGCAAGAGTATGAATGCGATATACGAGCTGCTTAGAACCATCTTCGGATGACCAAGAGAGATACAACGGATGCTTATTGCGAGAGATTTTGGAGCTCTTTTCTACCCGCCTCTTCATTCAAGAAGATCTCGTTCAGAGAACAGATTGAGCGGTTTACCTTGGGTCTACCTACAGAGATCCGAGATCACTGCTTGGAAGAGAAGTCAGCTTATTTTGGAGTTGATGAGTCATGCGAAGCGGGGTTTTGCCATGCACTCTGGCAGTCTGACCTACCCCACCGATAAGGTCATGACACAACGAGCCGAACAGACTTCAGCGAATGAAAGTAGAAAGAGAAAGAGCAACCCAGAAAAGAAGGATGCACGACCCAAGCTTACCTCGCTTCATCAGGGGAGGGAAGTGCTTTAGATGCGGGGAACATGGGCATATCTCCGCGAAGTGCCCTAACAAGGCACCGAATGAACAAGATAAAAAAGGGCCAGAAAGTTCTAAAGCAGCTGAGAGACGTGGCAGAAAAGGCAGATAAAAAGCAGAACCGGTACCACATTGCGTGGGACCTGAACAGACTCAAATGAATGAAAGTACAAACTTTGCCGCTTTTGGGGCAAAGTGAAGGATCAGGAAGCTCTTTTAAAGGAGCCAAGGCCAACTTCTTTTCACTTGGAATTGGCAGCTCGATTTGAAACTACGCCCGACAAGCTGAGGCCACAGGCGGAGGAAGTTCGAGTGGCACCCGGACGGGATGTTGCCATTGCACCGAGCATTGGCAAACTTTGCTTGCAATGACAGGGGTGTTCAGGGCACGCGAGTGACGTTCTACTAGAAATCCCTTGGTTCCACAAGAACTACGCCGTGGTTGACTACCGGGCCGAGAAAGCGACTTTGACAAATGAAGGGCTCAGAGTTTGTACTTGATGAACTTCAATTTCTTTACTCATTCTTTTGGGAGAGAACTGAATGATGGACAAAGGTCGAATATGTTTTGACCTGAACAAAAGAACGCCAAGAATTTTCTCCACACTCATGCCGATTGCTTTTTAGAGGGCCTGAAGATCATAGTTACCGGGGAACGCCCCCTAGCCCCCGTTCCGGCGTTCCGGGGGGGCAGTTCCCTTCCAAAACGTTCCGAAACGTCCCGAAACGTTTGACGTTCCGGGTGGCCAGTGCAAACTGGAACGGCCGTTCCGAAACGTTCCGAACGCCCCCAAAACGTTCCGGAATGCCCTTGGAACGGCCAACGGCTACAAACAAATTTGGCAAAAATTAAAAAAATTGAAGTAAATGTTTGGGCTTCGTTTTGAAGTGTGCAAGGCCTCAAGGACTCATAAAATGCACCCCCCTCCCCCTTTCTCTCCACAAGCTAATCCTCAAGGCTCAAGCTCTCTCCCTCTCATACTCTCAAGATCTCTCCCTCTCAAGACTCACTCTCTCAAGGCTCAAGGCTTTAAGCCTTCAAGCTCTCTTCCTCTCCCTCCCACTCTCAAATCTCTCCCTCTCCCTCTCACTCTCTCGAGTCTCTCCCTCTCTCTCTCTCTCTCTCTCTCTCTCTCTCTCTCACACATCATCTAGTCATAGCAAGATTCAATGGTCTTCAAAACGAGTTTTTTGTGAGTATTAGAGTCAAAGCACTCTAATACTCCTTGTATTTAAACACAAGAAGCTAAAAAATGCACTATTTGGGTGTTTTTTATACCTCCCGTTCCGCGCCGTTCCAGTTCCGAACCCCTAGCCGTTCCCCCGTTCCGCGGGGATCCTGTCGCCGTTCCCGTTCCGCGTTCCGGGTAACTATGCTGAAGATCATACCATTGATCTGATACCTGGAAGCACACGACCGAACCGGCCACCTTACTGTGTGAGCCGAACACAGAATGAAGAGATTATGAACCAAGTGAAAGATCTCTTGGAAAAGGGTCTTGTCCAGCCTAGTACTTCACCGTATTGCTCTCCAATATTGTTGGTTTTGAAGAAAGACGGATCTTGGAGAATGTGCATCGATTATAGAGCTCTCAACAAAATCACCATCAAGAACATATTTCCCATTCCTAGGATCGATAATATACTCGACAGATTACAGGGATCCTCATGCTTTAGCAGGATTGATTTGAAGAGTGGATATCATCAGATCATAATCGCGCCGGGAGACGTCTACAAGACAACTTTTCGGACGACTTTTGGGTTATTTGAGTTTTTGGTGATGTCTTTTGGCTTAACCAATGCTCCTGCGACATTTAACCGGATGATGGACATGATATTTTCGAGAGTACAAGCTATTTGTTGGCACTTTCTTTGACGATATCATTGTTTTCTCCAAGAATGAGGCAGAACACAAAGATCATCTGCTTCAGGTCTTCCAGGCATTACGAGATCACATGTTAGTGATTAATGCAAAGAAAAGCGAATTTTTCCTACTGGAGAGACATTTTTTGGGGCACATTGTCTCAGCAGCAGGAGTGCAAATGGATACGGCCAAGATAGAGACTATCCGTGATTGTCCCGATTTGAAGAATGTACATGAAGTTGGAAGCTTCTTGGGACTGTGTTCGTACTGAAGGCGGTTCATTCGAAAGTTTTGCGGAGGTTGCTTCCCCTTTGCATATCTTGACACAGAAAGGAGTCCCTTTCTCGTGGGGATCCACAGAGGTGACTGCCTTTCAGACATTGAAAGAGAAATTGACTACGGGACCAGCTTTGACTTTGCCGGACTTGCAGAAGTTATTTGAAGTATATTGTGATGCTTGTGGTCGTAGTTTGGGTGCGGTCTTAATGCAAGAAGGCCATGTCATTGCTTACGAGAGCCGATTGTTCTCAAGGCCGGAGATGACAACACAAATTTATGAAAAAGAGCTTTTAGCGGTTATCCATGCTCTTACTCAGTGGCGGCATTACCTACTCGGAGCGGATTTTACCGTCTTTACAGACCATCAGAGTTTGCGCTACTTGTCACAGAAGTAGCTTTCGGAAAAGCAGATGCGGAGGGCGAACATCTTGTCACAATTTCACTTCCAGATTGTCCTTGTGTAGGGACAGAAGAATGTGGTGGCAGATGCTTTGTCTCGGAAGTCGTTGGTTGTGGCTATTTCCGCGATACATCATAGGAGCTTGGAGCTTCGAGTATATGGTTGACTTGTATGCCACAGATACAGATTTTGCAGACGTTTTCACACGGATATGGGATGGGAAGATAGTAGCGGGATACTCCATTCGGGATGGCTACTTGATGAGAAAAACCATGTTGTGCGTTACACAGCCATTGAGGGAAAAGTTATGACTGAATGCCACTGTCCACCTTTTACGGGTCACCGCGGCATTGGCTACCACCATGAAAGGAGTAGAGAGATACTTCTCTTGGCCGAGACTCAAAAAGGATGTGGAAGAGTTTGTGCGCAGTTGCTTAGTATGCCAGAAGGTCAAGTTTGACAGGCATAAAGCACAAGGATTGTTACAGCCTTTACACATACCCACCTCCCCCTGGGAAAGTATTGCAATGGATTTTATTTTTGATCTCCCGAGAACACAGAGTGGTCACGATGGTATCTGGATTGTTATTGACAGATTTAGCAAACAGGCTCATTTCATTCCAGTGAAGAAAACACTTAAGCCGGATCACTTAGCGAGACTGTTTGTGGCCCAGATTTTCAGATTACATGGCATGCTTGAGACGATTGTCTCCGACAGGGACCCCAGATTCACGAGTTTGTTTTGGAAGGCAATTTGGGAGAATATTGGCATGCGGTTGCAGTTCTCGTCATCGTTCCACCCGCAAACTGATGGGCAATCTGAGATTGCCAACTCAGTGGTTCTATATTTATTGAAGTCTTATATCTCGGAACAGAAGACTCAATGGGAAAAGTACCTACCTTTGGTGGAATTTGCCTACAATAACACGATACACTCTTCGACGGGGAAGGTGCCATTTGAGATTGTTGAAGGTGCTGCGAAGGTTCCACCCTTCCTAAGCACGAAAGATAAGATTTTTGAAGCGGATGAATATACGCAAGACTTAGATACGGCTTTTGACAAGGTTCGCGAGGCTTTGTAGAAATCTCAAGAGGGACAGAAAAAGGTAGCGGATCGCCATCGTCGCGACTTGAAATTGAAGGAGGATGATTGGGTGCTCTTACATTTTGAGAAGGCACGCTTGAGAAAAAAAAAGGGAAAGGAGAGGCTTTTTCCAAAGCTTAGTATGCGATACTACGGACCTTTCCAGATCACTGAAAAGATTCCGACTGAAACTGCCCGATACTTGGAGGATTCACAATGCATTCCATGTGAGTCTCTTGAAACCTTTTAAAGGTGATGTGCCTGATGATGGGGAGCCTGATGAGCAACCCAAAGTGGAAGAAAACGAAGAGATCCTTGTTTCGCAGATCTCACCTTCCCATAGCAGATCCTCGCCGCATGGTCAGATCCCGCTCAATTTGCAGATTCAGCCCGGAAAACGCAGATTTCAGCATTTGCGTATTCAGCGCGTCCTCGTCGCATCATCGCCATTGACATTGTCACTGACATAGAGTCAGAATTCAGCAGATACAAGATTTGCAGATTTTAGCCCGTCTCGTCGTCGTCCTCATCGTCGTCGACATCGTCGGCAAGTCCAAGCATTGTAGAGATTTGTGCAATCATAAGTAGACCGCTCTCTCCATAGAGAGTGGGGCCTTCGGAGGAGGGTTTGACAACATTTTGGTGTCGTATTCTCTTCTCTCTCTATCTCTTAGTCGCAGCACCTTCATTCACAGTGTCCAGTCACTTTGTTTGTGTTCATTGCACTCTCTCAGTAAAGGAACGGAAGGCTCTCCCTTCCGTAAGTAAAAGGAACCCTTGAGCACAGTTCGGAGCACTCATCTTGAGCAAAGTTCAACATTCACTTCCGTTGCACTTTACATTGGTATCAGAGCTTTGGCAGTGTTCTGTATCACTCAAGGAAAGAACCACATAAATTTTTTTGCTTGTTGAGGTCGCACGTAACCCAAGTCCACTTGGGCGTGTCGATTCCTAATCGTGTTTTTGAAGAGTGACAGGAATTCCAAGAAAGAAGGGCTTGTCCAACGTCCCCTTGTGCCTCTTTTCACTTATTGAGAGTGGACCATGCACTTAGCACTTAGCGGCCGGCCAATCAACGTGAGATGGGAAAAAGCAACCTTGGTGTGAGCGCAAGGCTTGCAAGGGGTGCACCCACAGGGAAGAGTATAGCTCGGGTAAAGAGAAGATCCTTCTCTAACACAGATTGCAAGCTAAAGAAGAACCTCAAGAACCCAAGAACCTCAAGACCCCAAAGAACCTCAAGACCCTCAAGAACCCAAAGACCTGCACGAACCCAAGGTCCTTGTGAACTTAAGAACCCACGACTTTAGTAGATGGTCATCACCCGAAGCGGAATGGATACTTCGCATGGAGGTGATGAGCATGAGGGTGGCGAAGAAGAATTTCCCCCACCAGGCGGTTTCACTGACCCTCTCTCTTCCCCATCTACGTGAAGGATTGCACTAACTCCTATGGAGGCTTTCGACAAGATGATGATGGACAGGAAGTTAGAATGCGAAGAAAGAAGAGCAGAAATGGATCGCAAGCACAAAGAAAGAAGAGCCGAAATGGAGCGCGAACACTTAGAAAGAAAAGCAGAAATAGCCTGCGAACACGAAGAAAGCATGGCAGCCATAGAGCGTTGAGCACAACGAAAGGAAAGCCGCATTGTTCTGACTCTTTTCTAATGTGCAGGCGCAGCTTAAAGGGATTCGGGAGAAGGAGACTCTCTCAGTCTTGTCTTCTCCAGAGCAAGACACACATGATTTGCATGATTATGATAAGCACGATGATGATAAGCATGATGATTTGAATGACAATGATAAGCATGATGATTTGAATGATAATGACAAGCATGATGAACTGCATGATAATGACAAGCATGATGATTTGCATGAAGAAGATGTGATTGTTCACAAGGATGTTGTATTAGTTGATACTTTCTCTAGTGAAGCTAACCTCATTGCAGAGACGATCAATCACGAAGCACCGATCTCGGCTCTCGAGTCGAGGTCCAACGAACCTGCTCAGGAAGAACTGATCTTGGCTCTCGAGCCTAGGTCCAGAGAACCTCCCTGGGAAGTATTATGTGTTCGCATGATTAGTCAGCACGCATTGATCGAGTGTTTTATTCGTGATCGTTTCCTGTATTTTAATCAGCGTCTTTATGTGATCCCTTCTTCTTGGCATGCCATATTGTACGATGAGCAGGATTGACTTATGAATGAGCACGGATGTATGCGGATGATTCATGAAAAGATGAAATGTTTGCACCCAAGGAATTCACATTCCATGTCTCTTCCTTGGCATGACATAGTTTCAGAAAGCGCACAAGAAGGATTGAGCATCAAGCATCGGCATTTCCATTGTGTTTTGCCATAGTTGATTGATTTAGATCAGAAGGTCAAGATTCGACCCCATTGTTTGCGTATGTTTGATGAACGGTTTGGCAATCCATCACTTTGTTCATTTGCATTTAGGAATTTTCATCCTCAGAGATTCTTGAAGAAGGTAGACGCGTGACTCTAGACAAAGTTGAAGCATTGAAGGAGCCACATATGACTTTGTCGCTTTCGGCGTGGCCCAAAGAAGCAAGCGTTGCAGACCTTTATGAAGTTCAAGAATCGCATGACCCACACATCAGAGTGGGCCGGCGAAGAGTCCTTTCCAGGATTCCAGACATTGTTGGCGATCTCCCTCAACGCCATACAGTTTGGTACCAGTACCTCACTTTGAAAAGGAGGGGATGTCACGTGCACATCTAACCTTATGTGTACGTGGACAAGCTACGTCACGACATGGGTTCAATTCAGTTTAGTTAGCCTAGCTTAGGAAGTGTTCTAGCACTTTTGTGAGTCTGTTCGCAGACCGTGCATGTCCAGACACTTTGAGTAGATGCATATCCTCTGGTTGCACACAGCATGATCATCAGCATTACCATCAAAATCCATCAAGAGCATTTTCCACTGCACACAACCTATTTTCCCGATTTTAGCCATTTTTCACTTATTATTTTTAAGTGACTTTTGTTGGGAACTAGGTAGGGCAATTTTAGCAAGCAAGTATATAAGTAAACCTAGCGCTAGCACTTTCTGGCAGAAGAGGCAGCAGGAACCGTGTATTCAACAGACACCTTCTCAGCAGACCCCCCACAGGACACCTAGCGTTTTTGGAGCAGGACACCTAGCGTTTTTTGCATCAACAACTTAGCGTTTTCAGCATTGCAGACAAGCCCAACGTTTTTGCACATGTAGCAACCTGGCAACAACAGATCACAGATTAGCTCTAGCGTTAGCAGTTTGCACTAGCAGATCAATAGCGTTTTTGCATATCAAGACAAAATCATCCCTAGCATTTTTGATTTGCATATCAGCCTCGGCATTTTGCAGATCTACCGCGACGGAACCTCAAGATAGACCAACATTTTCAGTTTTCAGTATTTAGACACAGCAGAACAACCCTCGAACCTCGCAGATCTCACCTTCCTGCAGCAGATCCTCGCCACATGGTCAGATCCAGCGTAGTTTGCAGATTCAGCCCGGAAAACGCAGATTTCAGCATCTGCGTTTTCAGCGCGTTGTCGTCTCATCGTCACCATCGACATCGTCATCGACATAGAGTCAAAATTCAGCAGATAAAGATTTGCAAATTTCAGCCATTAGCATTTTCAGATTTCAGCCCGTCTCATCGTCGTCGACATCGTCGGCAAGTCCAAGCGTTGTAGAGATTTGTGCAATCATAAGTAGACCGCTCTCGCCATAGAGAGTGGGGCCTTCGGAGGAGGGTTTGACAACATTCTAGTGTCGTATTCTTCTCTCTCTTTCTCTCGGTCTCAGCACCTTCATTCACAGTGTTATCCACTTTGTTTGTGTCCATTGCACTCTCTGACTAAAGGAACGG
The DNA here is from genome assembly GCF_014529385.1 of Adiantum capillus-veneris. Lineage (NCBI taxonomy): Eukaryota > Viridiplantae > Streptophyta > Polypodiopsida > Polypodiales > Pteridaceae > Adiantum > Adiantum capillus-veneris. The sequence goes on from NC_140956.1 coordinate 139,387,830, forward strand.
AAGGCTCTCCCTTTCGTAAGTAAAAGCAACCTTGAGCACAATTCGGAGCACTCATCTTTAGCAAAGTTCAACATTCACTTCCGTTGCACCTTATAAGTAGCTTGCTGAAAAGCAGATGCAGTGGGCTAACATCTTGTCACAGTCTCACTTCCAGATTGTCCATGTACAGGGACATAAGAACTTGGTGGCAGATGCTTTGTCCCGGAAGTAGTTAGTCTTGGCTATTTTCGCGGATTCATCATAGAAGCTTCGAGGACATGGTCGATCGGTACGCCACAGATCTAGATTTTTCGGATTTATTTACACGAATATAGAATTGGGAGGTAGTATCGGGATATTCCATACGGGATGGGTACTTGATGAAGAAAACGATGTTGTGCGTTACATAGCCGTTGAGGGAAAAGGTTCTAACCGAATGCCACAGTCCACTATTTATGGGTCACCATGGCATTGATACTACCTCGAAAGGTGTGGACCGTTACTTCTTTTGGCCGAGACTCAAGAAGAATGTGAGGATGTCACGTGACACATCCCAACCTTATGTGTCCGTGGACAAGCTACACCATAGCAGGGTTCCCGTCAGTTCAGTCAGTTTAGATTAGCAGTGATCTGGCACTTTTGTGAGTCTATTCGTAGACCGTGCATGCCCAGTCACTTAGCATAGATGCATATCCTCTGGTTGCACACAGCATGATCATCGGAATTCCCATCAGAATCCATTAGCATCAGTTAGGGGAATTTTCCAGTGCATTTAGCCTATTTTCCTATTTTTGGTTATTTTCACTTATTATTTTTAAGTGACTTTCCAACAAAAGTAGGTAGGGCAATTTTGCTAAGTTAATATATAAGCAAACCCAAGTTAGCACTTTCTGGCAGAAGAGGCAGCAGGAGCTTCTCGCTCAACATGCAACTTCTTAGCAGCACCTCAGAACCTTGGCTTTTTTGGACTCCCAACCTCGCCATACCCCAGATCTCCCTAGCGTTTTCCTTCTCTAGTAGCAGAGCCATCACCCAGGTGTTTTCCCGCGACCACCAGCCTCAGCCCTTAGCGTTTTGCTAATGCCAGCCTTTCTGAATTTCCCAGCGTTTTCAGCAATCTACTAACGCTAGCAGATCTGCAAATCAAGCATACCAGCGTTTTTGGATTTCAGATGCAGAACTGCCTGACGTTTTTGGCCAGCAGCAAGGAACCTCAGCGTTTTTTATTCTCAGCCATACCGCAGCAGATACACACAGTTTTCAGCCTCAGACACCGTAGCAGAGCAGCCCCCCAGTTGGTTGCAGATGTTCCCCCATTTTCAGCCATAAAAACGCAGTCAAAACAGTCATTTTCAGCCACCGAAACAGCCCCGAAAATCAGCGATTAGAAGATCACAGATTCCAGCCATCAAGTCGTCGTCGTCATCGGCATAGTCCCATTGCATCAGTCCATTGCATACGCATTGTACACCTTTGTGCAATCAAAGTAGATCACTCTCGCCGACGAGAGTGGGGCCTTCGGAGGAGGGTTTTACAACCTCTCGGTGTCGTATCTCTTCTCTCTCCTTCTCTCAGTCTCATTCACTTGCACGCACAATATCCACTCACTTTGTTTGTGATCATAGCACTCTCCATAAGACGGAAAGCTCTCTCTTTCCCTAAGAACTAAAAGGAACCTTGAGCAATAAAGATCACTAATCTTGAGAGAATACAACATTCATTCCGCTGCACCTAATAGAGGATTTTACACGCAGTTGCTTGGTATGCCAGAAGGTCTAGTTTGACAGGCATAAAGCACAGGGATTTTTACAGCCTTTATCCATTCCCACCCGCCCCTGAGAAAGTATGGCAATGGATTTCATTTTTGATCTTCCGAAGACATAGAGTGGGCACGATGGTATTTGGACTGTTATTGTTAGATTTGACAAGCAAGCTCATTTCTTTCCAGTAAAGAAAACAGTCAAACCGGATCATTTAGCGAGACTGTTCATTGCCCAAATATTCAGATTACATGGCATGGTTGAGACAATAGTCTTTGACAGAGATCCCAGATTCACTAGTCTGTTTTTAAAGGCTATTTGGGAGAACATTGACATACGGTTGCAGTTCTTGTCATCTTTCCACTCGCAGACGGATGGGCAATCTGAGATGCCTACAATAACACGACCCACTCTTTGACGGGGAAGGCGCCATTTGAGATTATTAAAGGTGCTACGAAGGTTCCACCCTTCCTTAGCACGAAAGATAAGATTTTTGAAGCCGACCAGTACATGAGGGACTTGGACCCTGCTTTTGCCAAGGTCCGGGAGGCTTTAGCGAAATCTTAGGTAAGACACAAGAAGGCAGCAGATCGACACCGTCGCGATTTGAAATTAAAGGAAGACAATTGGGTGCTCTTACGTTTTGAGAAGGCACGCCTAAGAAAGAAAAAGAGAAAGGAGCGGCTTTTTTTTCCTAAGCTTAGCATGAGATACTATGGACCTTTCTAGATGAAAGAAAAGATAAATGATGTCTCCTTTAGACTGAAGCTGCCCGATACTTGGGAGAATTCACAATGCATTTCATGCGAGTCTCTTGAAGCCTTTTATAGGTGATGCGCCCGATGATGGGGAGCCAGATGAGGAACCCGAAGTGGAGGAAAGCGAGGAGATACTCGTTCCAGAACAGATATTGGCACATAAAGATAAAAAGATCAAAGGTAAAGTGATTAGGGAGTTCTGGGTTAAATTCAAGAACTATCCTGCATTGGATGCAAAGTGGATGGAGGAGGAGGACCTAGCAGATACTCCTCATATTGTGGAACTTTACCTTGAAGTCTTCGATTTAGCATAGTCTACTCCGATAGAACCCCGATTTTAGCATGGGTGAATTTAGTGCAGCGGGTTTGTACAAGAGGGGTGTCACTCCGCTCCTTTGTCAATAGATTACCCCGATTTTTGATATAGAGTCACTTATATCTCTTTGGGTTTCAGGGATACTGCTGGGCTGACAGTATTCTGCTGTATGACTTTATGAATTGGAATTTTCGAAAATGAAAATGATATTGATTGATTTGTACTTGATTTGTTTAAGTGCCAGAACTGAAAGATGAAATGCCTGCAGCATTTCGGTCTCATAAAATTCTATAGACATGATTGCAATAAGGATTAGTTAATCGGACATCTGTGAGGTCCCGACTGGATCTAGATGCGATTACTAAATACGTTGCCGGTTAATCATGGTGTGAGATTTGGAATGAATTTGAATGTGATTTGTCATTGTGATGTCTTGTGATGTCAAGTGATGTCCGGTGATGTGACTATCGATTGGTACATGTGCTAGATGTGTTGTGCCTAGTGCGTTGGTACTAACAGTCATTGTACTACTAAGACAGTTTATGGCCTCTGTCTGTTTTGCAGGCGTAATCGAGGGCGATTACAATGCTCTCAAGAGGGGGGTATGGCACAAACTGGTGACGTAGCTAACCCCGGACACACACAGACACTGCCCGAAAATCGCGCCGCGATTTGCGCCGACACGTGGCAGCTATACGGACTCGCAGATTACGCTGGCAGTGCTGACGTGGCATTCCATACGGATTTGCGTGAAAAAGCGCTGACTGAATTTTTATGGCAGCTTTTGGGCCTATTGATTTTAAAGTTAAAAGATTTTGAGTTTAATGCTTTTGGGGCTCTGCTTTTGGGCATCCATTGTACCTTTAAATAAGTGGGCAAGGCCTCACTTCTCAGAGCATCTGGACGCAGAGTCTGAGAGTGAGTACTTGTCCGCTCCCTTGTACTTTGAACACAGATTAATACAAAAAGAAATACCGAAAGGGGCGCCAGTCTTTGGGGCCAATACCTCTGGGCACGGAACTACGTCGGGCCTTGTCAATTTTGTGAACTGTTTTGAAGCGAATCTCTGTTGTGTCACGGTAGAATCTTGACTTGGGGTGTCCAAGTTTGTTACATCCTCCATCCACTTCGCATCCAACGCAGGATAGTTCTTGAATTTAACCAAGAACCACCTAATCACTTTACCTTTAATCTTTCTATCCTTGTGTGCCAATATCTGTTCTGGAATGAGTATCTCCTCACTTGCCTCCACTTCGGGTTGCTCATCTGGCTCCCCATCATCGGGCACATCGCCTTTAAAAGGCTTCAATAGACTCACATGAAATGCATTGTGAATCTTCCAAGTATCGGGCAGCTTCAGTCTAAAGGAGACATCATTCATCTTTTCTTTTATCTGAAAAGGGCCATAGTATCTCATGCTAAGCTTTGGAAAAATCCGCTCCTTTCCCTTTTTCTTTCCTAGGCGTGTCTTCTCAAAACGTAAAAGCACCCAATCGTCTTCCTTTAATTTCAAATCATGTCGGTGTCGATTTGCTGACTTCGTCTGTCTTTCCCGAGATTTCGCTAAAGCCTCCCGGACCTTGGCAAAAGCAGTCAAAAATCTCATCTTTTGTGCTAAGAAGTGTAGAACCTTCGCAGCACCTTCAATGATCTCAAATGGCGCCTTTCCCATCGAAGAGTGGATCGTGTTGTTGTAGGCAAATTCTACCAAGGGCAATTTTTTTTCCTATTGAGTCTTTTGATTAGAAATGTAACACTTGAATAAATCCAGTATGACTGGATTTGCAATCTGAGATTGCCTATCTGTCTGCGGGTGGAAAGATGACGAGAATTGCAACCGTGCGCCAATGTGTTTCCAAATAGCATTTGAAAATGAACTCATGAATCGGGGATCTCTGTCAGACACAATTGTCTCAGCCGTGCCATGTAATGTTAAAATCTGTGCAATGAATAGTCTTTTTAAATGATCCGGCTTGACTGTTTTCTTCACTGGAATAAAGTGAGCTTGCTTGCTAAATCTGTCGATGACAGCCCAACTGCCATCATGCCCACTCTGTGTCTTTGGGAGATCAAAAATGAAATCCATAGCAATACTTTCCTAGGGGCGGATGGAAATGGTTAAAGACTGTAACAATCCCTGGGCTTTATGCCTGTCAAACTTGACCTTTTGGCATACCAAGCAACTGCGTACAAAGTCGTCCACATCCTTCTTGAGTCTTAACCAAAAGAAGTAACGGTCCACACCTTTCAAGGTGGTGTCAATGCCGCGGTGACCCATAAAAGGAGGACAATGGCATTCATTCAGAACCTTTTCCCTCAACGGCTCCGTAACGCAAAATATCATTTTCTTCACTAAGTAGCCATCCCGCTACTACCTCCCCATTCTGTATTCGAGTGAATAAATCCGAAAAATCTGGATCTGTGGCGTACGATCAATCATGTCCTGGAAGCTTCTATGATGAATCGCGGAAATAGCCAAGACTAACGGCTTCCGGGACAAAGCATCTGCCACCAAGTTCTTCTGTCCCTGAACATGGACAATCTGGAAGTAAAACTGTGACAAGATGTTAGCCCAGCGCATCTGCTTTTCCGAAAGCTGCTTCTGTGACAAGAAGTAGCGTAAACTCTGATGATCAGTGAAGACCGTAAAATCGGCTCCGAATAGGTAATGTCCCCATTGAGTAAGAGCATGGATCACTGCAAATAGCTCTTTCTCATAAATCTGTGCTATCAATTCTTGCCTTGAAAACAATCGGCTTTCATAGGCAATCACATGGCCTCCTTGCATTTAAGACCGCACCCAGACTACGACCACAAGCATCACAATACACTTCGAATGACTTTTGCAAATCCGGCAAAGTCAATACTGGTCCAAAGTCAATTTCTCTTTCAATGTCTAAAAGGCAGTCACCTCTGTGGTTCCCACGAGAAAGGGACTCCTTTCTGTGTCAGAATGTGCAAAGGGGAAGCTACCTTTGTAAATTTTTGAATGAACCGCCGATAGTAAGAACATAAGCCCAAGACGCTTCTAACTTCATGAACATTATTCAAATCGGGCCAATCATGTATAGTCTCAATCTTGGCCGGGTCCATTTGTACTCCTACTGCTAAGACGATGTGTCCCAAAAAGTGTATCTCCGGCAAGAAAAATTCACTCTTTTTGGCATTGATAATTAACTTGTGATCTCGCAATGCCTAAAAGACCTGAAGAAGATGGTATCTATGTTCTGCTTCATCCTTGGAGAAGACTATAATGTCATCAAAGAAAGTGCCTACAAACAATCTGTACTCTTTGAAAATCCTATCCATCATTCGTTTGAAAGTCGCTGGAGCATTGGTAAGGCCAAAAGGCATCACCAAAAATTCATATAAACCGAAGCTCGTCCGAAAGGCTGTCTTGTAGACATCTCCTGGCGCGATTCTGATACGATGATATCCGCTTTTCAAATCAATTCTACTGAAACAGGAGGATCCTTGTAGTCGGTCAAGAATATCATCGATCCTTGGAATCGGAAATATGTTTTTAATGGTGATTTTCTTGAGAGCTCTCTAATCAATGCATATTCTCCAAGATCCGTCTTTCTTTAAAACCAACAACATTGGAGAGCAGTAGGGTGAGATACTGGGCTAGATAAGACCCTTTTCATTTGTCAAAGTCGCTTTCTTTGCCCTATAATCGACCACGGCGTTGTTCTTATGGTACCAAAGGGACTCCTAGGAGGACGTCACAACCTTCCAAGGGCATTATGTAAAAGTCCTCATGCCCAAAATACCCTTAAAAATGCAATCGAAGTTTGCCAACGACAGGTGTAATGGCTATGTCCCGTCCGGGTGCCGCTAGAACTGCCTCTGCTGGTGTCCCATCCTATCGGGTGTAATCTTGAGCCGTGCTGCCAATTCGGGAGAAATGAAGTTGGCCTTGGCTCCTCCATCGAAGAAAATCAGGGCTTCTTGATCTTTCACTTTGCCCCAAGCTCGATAAAGTTTTGTACTTTCATCAATCATGCTTGGGTCAGTACCCATGCAATCTGAAACCAGTCCTGCTTTCATCTTGCCTTTTCTGCCACGTTCCTCTGTTGCTCTCGAACTCTCTGGCCTATCTTCATGTTGTTCTTGCTGTGCCTTTTTGCGGCACTTTGCGGAGACGTGCCCATGTTCCCCGCAACCAAAACACTTCCTTTCTTTGATGTAATTGGCCCTGTCTCGAAGAGTGAGCCGGGGTCGTGTATCCTTGTCTTTCTTTTCTTGGAAACTACTGTCACAAATCCAGCAGTTAGACCAGCGTTTTCAGATTCAGCCTCAGATCAGTGAGCGTTTTTCAGTTTTCAGCCCATCCTCGGTATCGGCCATAGCAGATCAGCCATAACCTCGTGGAAGGTTGCAGATCCCCATCAGTTCCCCTAGCATTTTGCATTTTCTGCCCCTAGCCTCGCAGATCCAAGCATCAATAGCAAGATCCCATCAGCATCTAGGACTATTGTATCAACATTTGTGCAATCTAAAGCAAATACCTCTCTAGGGATAGAGAGGGGGCCCCTTAGAGGGGGGTTTGGGACCCCATCTAGTGTTAGTCTCTCTCTCTCTCTCTCTCTCTCTCTAAGAACCTTCACTCATAGTATCATTCTCTTCTCTCTCTCTAGTCTTTGCACATCTCTCATGAAGTAAAAGGAACTCTCACAAAGTAATAATAACCTTGAGTACGCACTGAGCACTCATCCTGAGCATTCACCATCAATTCCGCACCATTAATCTCTTCCACTGCACATTACAAAAAACCAGCTGACCAAAAAGTCTCAGAGCGACTTCCAAGTAAATGACCACAATGCGGGATGCGGCTCTTGCATAAGTGTTGCTCTTGGGTTATCAGATAATCTAAGGGATGGTTGACCTCAGTTGCTAGGCTCGATTTTTTCTTTGACATTACAAAAAGACATAGTGAGCTCAGCGGGGGCGGGCAAGGGGGTTGCATCAGAGTCCTTCCAGGATGAGTTACAGCACATGCTCTTGCATCAGCATCTATAGAAGATACGTGTACTGCATCCTCCCGAAATATACAAACAGTTATCAGCCTTCATTCTGCTTTTCAACTTTGAGGAGCTTTTACATGCTAGCATTGACCAGCAGATGAACTATTTGATACATTTAGCACTGAGGAGGCGCCTCTTGCTTGATTTCTTTGAACTTATCAAACTGTGTATTATTTTGTGCAAGACTAGAAGTCTCTGCTCATTTCTACTGTGAATGTGATTGTTTGTCTGCACATATTGCAGTTCTCAGAAATCGCAATACCACATTATGTAACAGCTACCATTTTCTCTGCTCAAAGTGGTCTAAAACATGAGTTTGTTCAAAATGCAAAACGTCTCGCCATTTTGAGCATTGCATTTGGATTATTCAGGTCAGACACTCTTCCTTGCCTCAAAAAGAGTCAAAGCTTAAAGTGCTCTCATTAATATCTGCAAACCATTTTGCTTGTAACCATTATCCCTTAACATATGTTCAAGTGGCCTTAACATATGTTCAGGTGTAACTTTTCGTGGCAATGTTTTGATTTCAGCGGGTTGCGGGGTGGATGTTTTGGTGTTTCAAATCAAATTTTGGTAAGCATATGTCTACGTCTGCTTGCAGTGGTGAACATTCCATAATAGCTTTGTGCTGCAGTGAACAATACAGATCAATTTTTCAGGTGAGGCGTATGAGGGACAAACTTTTCTCCACGATGCTAAATCAGGCAGGAGTTGGCGTTTATCTCCTTTCAAAGAAGAGTACTGTAGACTTTTTTGGTTCTTACTTCCATTAAGGTTTTGCAGGATATATCCTTTTTTGACAAAGAAGCTGTAGGGATCCTGACAAGCAGGTTAGGATCAGATTGCCAGCAAGTTTCCCAAATCATAAGCAAAGATCTAAATATTATGTTAAGGAATGTTCTTCAGGTAACTTGTTCTCTCTTCTGTTTGGGTATTGTTATATGTTGGAAGAGGAGAGGAAAAAACTGTCTTACTTCATGCTCACCCAATCTTGGCTTTTCTTCAGGGCCTAGGGTCTTTGGTATATTTGTCAAGAATATCGTTGCCATTGGCGCTTTCTACAATCACTATCTGCACAATTATGTGGTGCACTATGGTCTATTATGGAAAGTATGAAGCTGCAAGCAATTGGCAAAGACATTGGTCTGTTGGAATAAAGGATTGATGGATAAACATCTCATATTGCAGATATCAGAGAGTGGCTGCAAGATGTGCCCAAGATTTGGTTGCCTCAGCCAATGAGGTTGTAGCAGAACATTGATTTGCAAGATGTCTGGTATTTGAATTTGGCCACCCGAAGCATGACATAAGTTTTGCATTCACATAGCACTGCATTGCTTGACTTTGTTAGGTGGCAGAGGAGAGTCTCTCACTGGCAAGAGTAGTTCGCACATTTGGAACTGAGAAGCACGAGTTTGCAAGGTGAAGGTTGGTTTTATTTTTTTTATGGGCACTTTCTACCTTTTTTTTGGGCTTTTTGTTACCGCCATTGGCTCATGGTATTGAAATTACCTGGATCTTTTCAAAATGACTGCAGGTATAGTAACTGGTTAGAGAAGCTGATTAATGTCAATCTTCGTCAAAATGTGGCCTATGGTTTGTGGAACTGGAGTTCCAACACTCTTTACAATGCAACTCAAGTACACCCTTGATATTTGGACCTTGTTGTCTCAATGTATGCTCTGTGGGCATTCACAGATATCCTTCTCATGTCCAGGGGCTTATTTTGTAGGTGATTGCATTAATGATTGGAGGAAGCTATGTTCTGATGGGTAACATCACAGCTGAGCAGCTCACCAAGTTCATATTATATTCTGAGTGGGTTGTTCACTCGACATGGTGGATAGGAGATCATTGGGCTTCGTTGATGCAGGCAATTGGCTCAAGTGAGAAAGTTTTTGAACTGATGGATTTGCCTCCTAGTAATCAACTCATCAATGGAGGTACGTGAGTTTGTCAACCATGGGTTTAGATGTAGCTAGATAAACTGTCAGGTGTGCTTGTTTTCAGCTAGTGTGACCTTCAATCTGTCCAATTGACTGACTGCTCCTCAGGTTTAAACAGTGAGGCTGTTACAGTATTTGACATACCATGATTATCAGTAAATTCTGCCAGTTGAGTTTCGGCAACTCTTTTTATGGGAGCAAATTAATGCACCTTCTCCAGGTGCTTGTAATAATGTATTGAAAAGTTATTATTGATTGGAGGGAAACAAGGAATAATGCTTGCAAGCAAGTCATTTTCACTGACCAGCTAAAGCAATGCCTGGAATAGGTTGGCTCTTAATTTTTGATGATTTTGGCTGTTCGCTTTGCATGCTTGGAAGGTTGGATTTCTGAAATTTTCCGGTCGTGTAAATTGAGGAACTTGATTGCCGGTGGAGAAATTGTGTAAATGCCTGATGTCTTGAATATTAAGTGCATGACCATTAGTTACAAAGATGATAATGCACAGAGACCACACACACGTATGGACTATGTTAGTTGGTTCTTCACTCTTGCTTCTGGGACATGTTTTTGCTCTCATAGCTGTGCTTCAAGCATAGTTGGAGGAGATGTGGAAGCACCTGTCGGAGTGATGACACACATATTTTACACTTGCCTCTCTTATGCATGTATAGAATGCTAGGGTGTATCCACTTGCGTGATGGGCTGGACTACATCCCATCCCCCACTCTTGGATACCTTTCATGTGATCTTTTGGACGCACATTATACTGGTCAACAGGATCGCAAGCTTTACGAGGTGAACTTGGGCACGAAGAATCTAGACGCTTGCTTGCAATAATTTAAGGCCCCTTTTCCTAGGATGTGCAGCCTTGAATTCCTCTTTTGGGTTACTCCCAAAGTATGTATCTCACAGACTATGGCATTGTGTGAAGTCATCTTTTTTCTTTTGCACCTTTCACAAAATAGCTAGATGGTGGGCCCTCCTCACTGTGGCAATTCCAGTGTCAATCCACATATACCCTTGTTTTTTGGAGCTCAAAGCTAGTGAAGATCGGTTCCAGAGGGAGCCCTTGGGTTGCTCGCTACTGCTGCTCGCCCCCCCCCCTTGCTGCGCCATCGCTACCCTCCTCCCCCCCCCCCCCCCCACCACACACACACTGTCCCCCCACCCCCTTCAGCCCCTGCGCGTTGCCCCTCAGTCCTCCCGCTGCCCCCCCCTGTCTGCGCGCTGCCCCAAAGGCTGCCCGCAGCCCGCTGCCCTCCTCTCGCTTTGCCTTCCCCACTCCATCCCCCCGCTCGCTGCTGCTTGTGCACCCGCACATTACACGGCTGCCCTCTTCGCCCTCCCCCCCCCCCCCCCCCCCCCATCCTCTCCGCTCCCGAAGGCCCTCTGCACCTGGCTCGGCAACACTTTCTCTTCGGAAAAGTGCCTGGCTAACTTGTTTGCAGGTTTTTTCTTCACCGCCCGCTTCTTCAACTTAGCAGTAGACACAGATGGAGGCTCCAGCTTCACCACAGAGGGACTTGCCTGAAGCCCCCTCGCCCGACCCCGCTGAGCCCACCATTCGACTTGCTCTCTCGCCGACAGAGCAAGCGAGCCTTGCCGCAGAGGTAGAACGCTTGCAGGCGACTTCTGTCATCTGCAAGGTTCTCGGCACTCGTCCTAGCAGAGGAGAGCTGCGAGACCTGCTCCAGGCCCGCCTCCTCGCAGAGGTGGGCAAGATCTTGGATGTCCAGATTCTCGGACGGGGGTACTACCAGATTGAGTTCGAGACTTCCGAGATGGCCTCCAAGGTCATAGCTATGAGTCCATTGGCCATCCGAGCATCACGCGCCCACTTTCGACAGTGGCGACATGGTTTTGACCCGACTTCGGATGTGCTAGTAGAGGAGGCGGACATCCCCATCTCAGTCTACTTTCCGGGTTTACGGAGGGAGTACCTTCCACTTCTCTCCAGGATTGGCTCCGCCATCGGGACTGTCCTGGAGACACCTCGTACGGCAGCATCAGTAGCTGCCAAGGCGGTTGGCATCCCTTCTGTTCGAGTTTTGGTCAGAGATACCCACACGCTCCCGAAGGTCATCCTTCTGCCTCGGGTGAGTGGGGGTTGGTTTAGGCAGAGTGTGGAGTACTCGGGTCCCCCGAACCAGTGCTTCATTTGCAGACAGATGGGCCACCTAGCGGAGGCCTATCCACGGAGGAGACCACGACCCGCACCTCAGCCTCAGCCCCAGCCTGCCAAGGCTGGGCCGCAGCCACAGCCAGCGACAGCGCACAGATTCAGCGCCACCCTCCGAGCCTGGGGTTCCAGCGGAGGAGGGGTGGCAGCAGGCCCGTGGCCGTCGACGCCAGGGGCCACAGCGACAGCCTGGTGTCACAAAGTGATGACGTGGCGGACAGCAAAAACCCTAATTTCTGCCAGAAACCCTAAAATTCCTGCAAACCCTAATTTTTGCCAAAAACCCTAAATTCCGGAAATCGCGGAGGCGGATTATTAAAAAAAAAAAATTTTTTTTTTTTTTTTTTTTTTGTTGGAAAATGATGAGCGACGCGAATTTTGCTTTTGCTTTTTTTTATAAAAAAAAGAGAAAAGACTCTCAAGAGAGAGAGAGAACTGATGCTTTTGATTTTAAAAGCTTTTGGGGCTCTGCTTTTGGGCATCCCTTGTAACCTTTAAATTAGTGGTGAGGGCCTCACTTCTCAGAGCATCTGGACGCAGAGTCTGAGAGTGAAACCCTAACCGCTCTCTTGTACTTTGATGATTGATTAATGCAAAAAGAAATACCGAAAGGGGCGCCAGTCATTGGGGCCAATATCTCTAGGCACGGAACTCCGCCGGGCCAGTGCAAATCTATTGTGATCTGTGAATTGTTTTGAAGTGGTTATTTGGTGCTGTCGCGGTTGATTCTTGACTTGGAGTGTCCAAGTTTGTTACAGTGGTATCAGAGCACGGCCGATTTCTCTTCTACGGGAAATCCGATCTCCGAATTTTTTTTCCGCGGCACCTATGGCTTCAGGCAATGATCAGTCGACTCCCTCTGCATCTGGAGATGCGGGCTGGGATCACAACGAAGATTCAGGCACAGAGTTATGGCCCGCCTTGGCCTACTTAGGCGGAGCGGCGAGAGATAGAGCGTCGCCAGTTGATAAGCGATGCAACAAAGATGATGCTCAATTTTGCCAAGGACCCGAAGATGGCAAAATATATGAACCAGACCTCTTTGGAAGAGGTACAGATGGAGTGGCAGAGAACCACAACACCACTCCCGAAACCCGCTCTCAAGAAACCTTCTGCCTCCAAGAAATATACGGAGAAGGAACTGGAGAACGTGGTTGATGCACGGATTGCTCAGCTTTTCGACGTGCAAAAGAAAGGCAAAAAGCACGGCAAAAAGCAGAACAAAGGTACTGACTTCCCGGGATATTTGGGTCGTCAGTCGACATTCGACAAAGCAAAGAAACGGAAGAAGCGTGTTCGATTTGAAGGAGTACCCAGTTCTTCTTCTTCTTCTTCTGACAGTTCTTCTAGCTCCTCGGATTCAAGCGAAGAAGACAGACAAGGTAAAAAGCGAAGCAAGAAGCAACGCTTTGGAAAGGGCAAGCAAAAGGCAAAGAAGGCTAAATCTCGCCCAGTGAGTGACACTTCTACAGAGGACTCGTCTACGGACAGTTCAGACTCTGACAACGGAAACTTTTATGCGAACAAGAGGAATTTTTACAAAGCCAACCAGTATGACTTTCTCGAAGATAAAAGCAAGAAAGTTCGAGAGTTTAAGGAAGGTGGCCACTCGATCAAGTTTTCCAATGGTTGTAATACACACATCTTAAACTTGGTGCTGAAAGATTGGTATACTAGCGAAAAAACCACATGGTTCGCCAAAATAATTGATACAACACGTCAGGTTGTGAAATTTATCTTGAAACGACAAAGAGTGCTCGATTTGTATAGGATGCGCTTCTGTCCAGGTGAGGATGGGCTGACTCCAGCTTCTTCTTGGAGTACTGGGACCTGCTTGGCCCAGATCTTTGTAGTGCCTTTCAGTACATTCTGCACACAGGAGTGATGTCGGATAGCATGAGTGAGGGCCTGATTTACCTCATTCCAAAGGAGGGTGGCTCCTTGGATGAGATTCGACAGTGGCGCCCCATCACCATTCTCAACTCAGCCTACAAAATTCTTGCCAAGGCTCTAAGTTTGAGGATTCAGCCACTTTTGTAGAGCCTTATACATGGGACTCAGACAGGTTTTGTCAAGGAACGCAGTATCCTTGACAATATCTTCACTTTTTGGGAGGCTTCTGCCCTTGCACGGCTCCGTGGGGAGGACCTTGTGATTCTTCTTCTTGATTTTGAGAAGGCATACGACAGAGTTGACTGGGACTTTCTAGGCACGCTTCGCAGGATGGGCTTCTCAGATGCTTGGATCAAAGGGGTGTCAGCTTTGTACAGACAGGCTCACAGTCAGGTGCTGTTGGCAGGAGGTAGAGGTGAGCGCTTCATGCTCACACGTTCGGTCAGATAGGGCTGTCCTCTTGCCCCTTTTCTCTTTTTGTTCTATGCAGAGACGATGAGCAGATTTTTGGTGTCACAGCAGGTTGGTTTGAGAGGCTTAGCACTCCCTATACGGGGAGATGAGCTTCTGGACGCTGAGTTTGCCGACGACTCAGCCTTGTACTTAGAGGGCCAGGAGGCCAATCTACACAGATGTGAGCAGGCTTTGGAGATCTTCTGCTGTGCATCGGGCGCATTGATCAACTGGAGAAAGACAGTGGCTTTCTCGGTTGGCAGTGCTCTTGTGCCAGATTGGATGCCAGGAGAGGGTTTCAGGTGGATTCCTCCAGGGACTGCAGTTCGGTACTTGGGTTGTCAGGTTGGTCTGGACTTGTCCCCCGAGCAGCAGATTGCTCCTCTTCTCCTGTCCATCAGGAGAAAGCTGTTACATTGGAGCCCAGCACGACTTTCGCTGGCTGGTAGAGTAGTAGTTGCCAACCAGGTGTTGTTGGCGACTATGTGGTACATCACTTCTTGCTGGATCTTCTCGAGTTTTTGTATTAGCCAGGTAGAGAGGCTGATCAGGAACTTCCTTTGGTCAGGTCGCGATACTCAGATTGCCCGAGCCAAGGTGGCTTGGTCGGTCATCACACTTCCTTGTTCTCAGGGAGGGCTTGGGATCATTGATCCTGCACAGCAGAGCAGAGCCCTTCTTGGGAAGTTTGTCGTCAGAGGACTTCTTCCAGGTGAGGAGCCCTGGAAGGAATTCTTGTTGCAGAGGCTTCGTGCCAGGGTGCCTCAGTCAGGAGGCCCTTGGCAACCTTCGTCCAGATGGATCTTTTCAGAGCTGCGCCGAGTTGGTTTGAGCAGGAGACTGGAGGACAGATTCGCTATGAGTTTGCTTTGATCATGGGAGCTCTTACGGCGTGGCCTAGAGCAGAGACAGCCGACGTGCACAGAGGAGCGCCTACGGCAGCCCCTCGTCTGGAACCCCATGGTTAGCACTCAGAGAGGCCACTTGGTTGGGAGTCGGCCTCATGTTTCTTGGGGTCCCATGGCGGCAGGTCCAGCGCGTTCTCTAGGTGACTGGCTAGAGTTCACAGGTTTGTCAGAGGAGGTGCAAGCTGTCCAGTTGCAGGGCATGAGAGGGGTGCAGAGCATGTGTCAGGACATCTCAGAGTGAGTTCCAGCTGAGTGGCTCACGCCTCTCGAGCCAGTAGCACCCCGGTGGATGGGAGCCTTCACACGACTGGAGGTTCTCATTTCAGTTAGGGCTTGCTCAGAGACTGTCCCAGCCGTGTTCTTCGAGCTTCAGGGTGGGGGACGATTACAGCGAGTTGCAGTAGAGGCCCCGCAGGTAGCAGAGTGCTGTTTCCAGAGGATCCGAGTTGTGGGCATCTGTGGGAGGACTTGCGTCATAGACCTTGACCCAGCAGCTCTTGAGACTGGACACTGGAGGCTATGGGCTTGGGAGTGTTGTCCACTGGCACGAGTATAGTGGGATCCTGGTGAGTGGCTATGGAGGGACCCTTCTCTTCTGCCGACCGCCTAGGCGTCCCCTTCTTTCAGTACACTGTTCAGCTTGGACGTCATATACTTGCAGCACAGAGAGAGGCCCGCCCCGCTGCAGCACGTCATTGGTAGGAGGAGGGCCTCACAGTCGAGTTCTTGGCAGCTTTTTGGCAGAGGCTGTGGGACTCCAGACAGCCGAGGCGAGTCACCTTGTTCCAGTGGCTGGTTGCACACAGAGCCACAGCAGTAGGGAGCGGGAGCTGGCTGGTGCATAGTGGTCTCTTGGCCGCATGTGCAGCCTGTGACCAGTTGGTGGAGAGTGAGCGTCACTGTCTTTGGGACTGTCCCTCGGCCCAGCAGGTGTGGCTACGTGTTCTTCGGCTGATGCCTGCCCTCTCCACGGCTCGACAGTACACTTGGGGGGCAGCGGCTTGGTCCACCCTCACGGGCCCAGCACTTCAGTTTGAGCTATCTTCCACCAGCAGGATGATAGTGATACAGGGGGGGCGACCTACACTCCAGCCTGCTACAGAGATTACTCCACAGGAGTGGTGCAGTGAGAGAGAGGAGTGTTGGGAGCTCATCAGCGGCCTAGCTCTTTGGTTCATCTGGCGGGCCCGCTGTTTCCGCATCTTTGAGGCTCGTCCTGTGCCACCAGAAGAGACTGTTCGTGACTTTTGGCTAGAGCTGATCCATACTCTCAGAGGACAGCTTGAGGGACTACAGGGAAGCTCCGACCGCATGCGGGAGCGCCGCGAGGCTTTTCTTCGACTCTGACGCCCTGGGCCTTTCTACACCATAGTCCAGGGGGTGCTCAGATGTCACTACTGTCCACCTGTGTGGCTCTTCCCTCCTCCCATCTCTTGATTTAGCCTCATTGTATATATGCTGTTTTTTCATTGGGAGAGTCTCCCCATCATGCTTGTTGTAGCCCTCTCTCGCAGAGGTGGATGCAGCCCTATGGGCAGTTTTCATTAACTAATAGAAGGATCTTTTTCTCGGAATAAAAAAAAGATCGGTTCCAGATGAGTGACAACACAACAAAGATTGGCAATTTTCTCGTTGCTTCAAGCAGCCTTTGAATTTGCATCTTAGAGGCAACATCACGGGGTGACATTTCAGCTTGAAGCAGAGGGCATCAGCTATGTCTTATGGTTGTACATTATTTATCACCAGGTATGTGATTCTTTGTTGAGATATATATGTTCTGTATATGCACGTAGATGTCCACGTTGCCAAGGATACAGAGATGGGTCGAACTCATGCAGGAGTTCATTCTCAGAAGAATGCAGTCCCATGGATTGCAGATGCTCTTAGCCAAATTGTTGACCTCATAGTCTCGCTCGCGGAGATCTGGAATGAATCTATTTCTCTTTTTTAGGGCGTAGCTCACATAATACTCACATTCATGGGATTTTGCGTTAATGGTTTGGATGTCCAAGAGTCGGCTATAGGGGGGGAGAGAGCTGAAAGGTAGTCCATTCTCGATGGTCTGCTTTTCAAGTGAGGCAAAATTTATGTATCCTATATCCGCTATGCAATTTTGTTGAGTGTCATGCTACACTGAGTGCAAAACTCTTTGGCATACCGAGAACTTTGGCAAGACTCAACACTGGATCTTATATCCGTTGCAAATTTTGGATAAAAAATGAAGTAGTCTTTCGACCAACTTTGTAAGTTGGGACTTTGTTGTACTAGTAGAGGCCATGAGGCCGTAAGGGTTGATCATAGCTACTTGAACCGATGACAAGATTCATATCTACTAGGATCACATTGAAGAGTCATGCGTAAGCTCCACTCTTCATGGAACTTGTTATAGTGTTTGCCAAAAATGAAAAGGCAGTTGTGTTCCACGGTCATTGTCAATTGCCATGCGTGTTGTCCTTGGAGCGTCTTGAGACCTGTCACGTGACACATCCCAACCCTATGTGTCCGTGGACAAGCTACACCATAACAGGGTTTCCGTCAAGTCCAGTCAAGTTAGATTAGGAGTGATCTGGCACTTTGTGAGTCTATTCGTAGACCGTGCATGCCCAGTCACTCAGTGTAGATGCATATCCTCTGGTTGCACCTTGCATAAGCATAAGCATTTCCATCAGATTCCATCAGAGTCAGTTTGGGGATTTTTCAGATGACTTTATCCCATTTTTCCCTATTTTTGACATTTTTCACTTATTTATTAAGTGACTTTTGTTGGGTACTTAGTAGGGCAAATTGGGTAAGTTAATTTATAAGCAAACCCAAGTTAGCACAAATTGGCAGATGAGCCAAGGAGCACAGCAGGCTACCAAGCAACAGGTGTTCCCTCCCTCTCTCAGCAAGACCCTCTCCAAGCATCTTGGGGAGGCCCATTTCCCCCGCATCATCCTCAACTTGGGATCGCCCATTCCTCTGGCTGCCTTAGCGTTTTTCCTCCCATGCAGAGATCGCCAGCAAGCAGTGAGAGCTAGCGTTTTTGCCTTGGTCAGATCAGCGTTTTTAGCAACTACTAACGCCAGACAACCCTCAGCCAATTCAGCGTTTTCATCAAGCAATTTGCAGCAGATCACCATAGTTGGGTAAGGAGTTGTTAAGCACTTGAAAACCTGCAAATTTCAGCAAGAAACCCTCTGCTATCCCAGCGTTTTTCAGAAAGGAACTTCTCCCCAAAAACGCAGCCAAAGAGCAGATGACAGCAGCGTTTTTCATCACCTTTTCGACCCCGACAAAACAGTCTTTTTTCAGCCATTAAAACAGCGAGAAACAGTCATTTTCAGCCACCAAGAAAGTCACAGATTTCAGCCTAAGTCGCCGTCGTCATCACCGTCGTCGTCATCGGCATAGTCCCATTGCATCAGTCCATTGCATACGCATTGTACACCTTTGTGCAATCAAGTAGACCACTCTCGCCGACGAGAGTGGGGCCTTCGGAGGAGGGTTTTACAACCTCTCGGTGTCGTATCTCTTCTCTCTCCTCTCAGTCTCATTCACTTGCACGCACAATCCACTCACTTTGTTCGTGATCATAGCACTCTCCATAAGACGGAAAGCTCTCTCTTTCCCTAAGAACTAAAAGGAACCTTGAGCAATAAAGATCACTAATCTTGAGAAAATACAACATTCATTCCGCTGCACCTTACAAGACCGTTGGACAAACAAAATGAATGCTCACGATAAGGGTGTTAGGAGTTACACCTTCTTGTCCGATGGTGGCTCCAATATCTTCAAAGAGCAGGTTCTTTTGTGGACCTAGATTAGTATAATATTTTCAGTGAGTGAGGATTGGTGACTCTTGTTGTCCTATATGTGGATGATCTTGTGATTACAGGTAGCCACGAGCAGCACATACTTGGTACTATGGAGACCTTGGAAAAGGAGTTTAAGATGACAGATTTTGGCTTGCTTTGCTACTTTCTTGGGCCGGAGATAAGGCAGGTAAAGGGGGGGACTTTTCTCTCTCAGCCGCGCTATGTCCAAGAGTTATTGGAAGCATTTGGTATGACCAAGTGCAAACCTATCTGCTCTCCTATGGATCCCAACTAGAAGTTGTCACGATACAACCCCTCAGATGTAGCAGATGCTACAAGGTATCGGAAGTTGGTCGGTTCTCTTATTTGGGTGCTGAACACCTGGTTTGACATTAGTTTTCTAGTGGGATTTTCTCTGTTCATTTATGGAGAGACCTCCCAAGTCACATATGGAGCAGGCTCTTTGGACCTTGCGGTATTCGAAGCAATTGTTAGGCATTTGGTATGTAGTTTGAGGTACAGTCTCCACGGTCATTCTTTGAGGATGGAGTGATTCAGATTGGGGCGATGATCGAGATGGACGACGGTCGAGGACTATAGGTTACACCTAGAGGAAGCTTAGGTGTATATAGTCGTCCTCGGCCATGCGCAAACGCAAGAAATTTGCCAGCGCCAGAAGCAAGCAGGAGAGAGAGCGTTGGAATTCTCGAATTGCTGGCTTTCTTTTCTTTGTTTTATGTTTGTTTTAAAGTTTTTGTTTAATGGCCAATTGAAAGGGTGTGTTCAAATGGCCCTTTAATTAATGTGATTGGCCGGTGAGGTTGGGCACCCACTTTGGGGTTTTAATAAAAAAAAATGCTTGCGCTGCTGGCTGAAGTTACTGGTGTAAAAAAATCTTACGAAAAGCTGCCAGTGCAACGCTTGGTGAGGAGGCGCCAGGCTGAAGAGCATGCTTGGTGAGGAGGCATGCGAAGAGACAATTCAGCCGGCATGTCATGCGCCAAGGGGTGCGAGCACGAAGGGGCACGCCATCGGGAAGGGGTGCAAACACGAAGGTTCAATTCAGCCCAGCAATTCAGCCAGCGCTGAATTCAGCAACCAGCCCAGCGTTTCCAGAATTCAGGCCAGCACTGCAAATTTCAGCCCAGCGTTTTCATAAGTCAGCCCTTTTGGTTGTGTGGAGAAGGGTGCCACGAAGGGGCACATCGCCTTGGGAAAAGGTGCGAGCAAGGGAGAGGTGGGTGGCCTTTTGCCGGATTAGTGCCCTTTCGCATGAAAGGGTGCAGGAACTTCTCTGGGTACGCCGTGCACACACATCTTTGTTCCGTCTTTACTTGAATTGGAACATAAAAAATTCAACTAACCTCATGCTCATATGCACATGTGTACCACCTTTCTTTTGCTTCCATACAACTCCGGGAAAGGGATAGAGTGTAGCGGCGAGGGTGAGAGGCTCACAACCTTCGGGTCTCGGGAAAATTTTTCTCTAATACCACTGTGAGGATTAGTGGTGCTAATCCTATAATTAAGACTTCAACTTCATATATAAGATCAAATCGAGACTCAATAAACTGAATGTGTGTTTGATTGATTGAATGAATGCCTGAAACTGAGGACAATAGGCTCCTTATATAGGAGACGAAGAGACACAAATGAAAAGACACGTCTCATGGTGAAGAGACGCGATTAGGGGTAAAGACACATCCTTTTGGTAAAGAGCTACAACCATTGGGCGAAGAGTCGCACCCGTAGAGCGAAGGGGTGTGACCAATCATCGAAGGAGTGTGGCTTTTGGCGAAGAGGCATGTCTCTTGAACGAAGGGTCGTGACCATCCAAGCATAGGGATTCTCCTTGGCATGGCACTTTGCATATCTGCAACTAGGAGTAGATGTAATACTGCAACAGTCACAATTGTGACATTAGTTTGGGGAATGGGGATGTTGCAGTTTGAAAGTACTATCGGGAAAGAAGAACAGCCACATATGGCTCACTTTTAGGGATAATAGAACTTTACCCTAGATCCGTTTACAAGTGGTAAAGGAACACGGTCTGGTAAAATTTCTTGCACTCTATATGGCCCTTGCCATGCTGGGACTAGCTTCTTTGCTCTTTTTTTTTGGAAGTGTGCCTAATAGAGCATCACCAGCGAGCCTTGCACTATTTAAGGCTTGGGAAGATGATGATCATGTTATGCTTTGCGACAAAGTTTCTATGCTTGGAGAGCGTGGTAAGCGAATCTGCGCCTCTCTTCCAACATGGATAAATGAGAGAATTGGGTAGAGGCAATTCTAGGTGTGACATGAAAGCTGCCCACCCTACAAGATCCGGAGTTGAATTCGAAAGGAGCAATTGCTTCTAAGCCGAAAGCTAGTTGAAAGGAAGTGTGGTTTGTGGTTGCTTTGAAGGAAGTGCGATATGCCCATACAGTGCCGAGGATTGCTTGAGCCCAGGAAGTTGGATGCAGATGGCAGGCTTTTAGGAGGAGCGCGATCAGAACTTTGTAGTTGCTCTCTGCCTATCCATTTGCTCAGAGGTAGTAGGAGTAAGACTTGCGATGAAAGATTTTATAGTTGTGTAGCAGTTAGTCGTACCGATCTTGGAAAATGACTTATTAGGGAGAATCTTATGGGATCTTCCCTAAAGTGGTTTGGAAACGCAAGGAGCTGAATGCAAAGCAGGGCCCATCGTCGTCGGGACAAGCAACACAACTGCATGGAAGCAGCACCAGCCTGCCACCTTCCGTGCAGTCTGTCCCCTCCTACTTAGCTTTGCCAACTGTTCCCTTGCGCCTTCTATTTTTATAGCTCTGAAGGGGCACAATTTTAAACAGGAAATTGACAAGGTGAGTTGGTTAGCGCAGGCGGCTACAGGCGGATGGACCTGAGTTCAAATCTGGCGTAGGGTTTTGATCCCTTTGCGTTAACCAGTTGGAGGAGGTTGTGTGCGCATTTGGGAGGATTCGGGGCAATATAATTTCATGTGAGCCAGTATGCCTATGTGTAAAGCCAGTGTGGTAATCAATTCATTGACAAAGTGACTGCCTGGATCCTTGGTGATCTCAAGGGGACACCCAAGTCTGCAAAATATATGCTCATACAAGAACTTCGCCACAATATTACCTCCATCCACTTGGTGGCATAATCTGTAGCAACAGGAAGATACTTACGATACTGTGCAGTCCGTAGTGGGCAATACCTCCATCCACTTGGTGGCATAATCTGTAGCAACAGGAAGATACTTACGATTGCCTGGTTGAGCTGGGGGAGAAATTGGACTAACAAAGTCCAAGCCCTATCTTTCAAATGACAACCATGCCATAGATACCTGTAAGGGATGGTTCGATTGCTTATTGCGTTTGGGTGCACAACGTTGACAGACATCACAAACCTTCACATGAGCAATTGCATCCCTAAACACATAGGGCCACCACAAGCCACTCTGTAGAATTTTTTGTGCTGTGAATTGACAGGGTAATGGCCACGTTTGGGACCACTATGGGAATCTTCTAAAATATGCTCCACTTCATGAGGGGAGATACATCTGCGCAGTACACCATTAGGTCCAGACTTCTAGAGCCAACCTCCAATCAGAGTAATGGTCGAGACTTCATCAATAGTCTTCTTTTTGTAAGGGAGAGCATTCTCTGGATAAGAGGTCAGTGAACAACAAATACAACACATGGCTATACCATTCCGGTGTCGTGTCCATTGTAAAGAGATTGCTATTTGGAAAGTTATCGTCAACACCTGTAGCTGCTTCACCTGTTTGTATGCGAGAGAGGTGGTCGGCCATGACGTGGCGCTTGCTTGGACGGAGGACCACTTCGAAATCAAACTCTTGGACCAGAAAGAGCCACCGCTAAATCACTTGTGGCTTATTCAACAGATAATGCAAAGCATGATGATCAGTAATAATGGTGAAGTGAACCCCTAATAAATAATGCCCAAATTTTTGCAGTGCATAAACAAATAGCCAAACCTTCCCTCTCTGTTGTGCGTGTGAGAACAACACTCACAGTAGTCTGACTAGTATCAGTATGTACATGAAAGGTAAGAGACCAGTTTGGGGCAACTTAATAGGGGCTTCTGTCAGGTGCTTTTTAAGGTAAGCAAAAGCTTGGGCTTCAGCCGTGGACCACTGAAAGGGTGGTACAACATTGGTCAGGCAGGTTAGGGTTTGGGTAACATTGACATATATGTGAATGAACCTGTGATGATAATCTTTGTAGGAACACCCTTGGAATTAAGGGGGAAAGACAATCTCAGAATGGCCACTATCTTGTCAGGGTCAAGAGCCAAACCTTTAGTAGACACCACATGACCTAACAACGGACCTTGAGTTACCAAAAAGTGGCATTTGTTAGGGTTGAGATTAAGACGCGGCTACCAACACTTCAGGAAGACTACGGAGAGCTGAGCTAGGTGCTCCTCCAAATATTCCACCGGGGTGGAACACTGAGCGCTGGAGAAGGTTGAACAATCATCCATGAAGATTCAAAGGTGATCAATGATCAGAGGATAAAAGATGATCTATACTGTGCGATTGAAAGGAGGAGGGGCGTTTTTCAATCCAAGCGACATCCTTGTATAAATGAATATACCCCATGGAGTCACGAAGGCAGTCTTGATGTAAGAAACTTGGACACCCCAAGTCAAGATTCTACCGTGACACAACAGAGATTCACTTCAAAATAGTTCACAAAATTGACACGGCCCGGCGTAGTTCCGTGCCGAGAGGTATTGGCCCCAATGACTGGCGCCCCTTTCGGTATTTCTTTTTGTATTAATCTATGTTCAAAGTACAAGAGAGCGGGTAGGTGTTCACTCTCAGACTCTGTGTCCAGATGCTCTGAGAAGTGAAGCCCTGCGTGCTTATTTGTAAGTACAAGGGATGCCCAAAAGCAGAGCCCCAAAGCATTTAACTCAAAAGCTTTTTAGCTCAAAAGCAATTGTCCCAAAAGCTGCAGGCAAATTCAGCCAGCGTAATTTCAGGAAATCCGTACACTGCCACGTCAGCATGTCAGCGCTTTATGTGCCGCAATTTTCGGAAATCCGTACCATTGGCCACGTCAGCCTGCCAGCACTTTATGTGGAATGTGTTGCCACGTCAGCACTGTGTGTCTGGGGTTAGCCACGTCACCATTTTGTGACACTTGATCTGGTCCGTAAGATGAATGCCCAACCGATTGTAGCCATTGAACCCATCCATGACATTGTAAAGTATGTGCCCCGCCACATCTTCGAGCACGCGTTCGGTGAACGGTGTTGGAAAACCAATCGGAATTGTCACCTTGTTGAGAGCGCGGTAGTCGACACATACCCATATTTTATTTCATTGCTTCTTGGGCACTATGACCATGGGTGATAGCCACTCGGAGTGCTCAACAGGTACAATGATCCCTGCTTCTTGCATTTTCTCTAGCTCCAGTTTGACAACTTCAACGTTCTTGGGGTTGAGCTTGTAAGCTCGGCCTCTGACTGGCTTAGCCCCTTCGACCAGAGGGATAGTGTGGACACCCAGTTTTGGTGGAATTCTTTTAAATCTTTGTAAGCCCAGGCAAAAACATCCTTGACAGAGTGCATAAAAGACACTACCTGATCGAGCAACGCCGAGTGATCCGATAACGAATCGGCTAAAAGGATGTGCTGAGGGTTGTTAGGGTCGCCCAGATTGACTTCTCTGACTGGGTCAGGAGGTGTGGCTGGCGAGGATTGTAATGGGGATGGGCACCACGTGGCAACGGAAAAGAACGGACTGAACAAATAACAACTGAACTGAAAGAGATGCACGACATACGAGACGGGGACTGGCGGAGTTCCACCCCGAGAGAGCACTGGCCCCAAACCTTGGCGCCCCTTTCGGTATTTCTTTATTTTGCTTGAACTCAATTTAACGCCGATACTCCATCCTCTGCACCTCTACAAGAGAATGAGCCCTTGGCTCATATTTTAAGGCTCTTGACCTTTCAAAAGCAGTTACATGAAAAGCTATCAACTCAAAAGCATATGGTCCAAAAGCACTAGCGCCAAAATATCACAATGCAACACAAATGCTCACATATGCATGCTACAAGACATAGAAACATAAAGTCGCTGAAGAACACTCCCCCCCGCAAATAACCACAAGGGTCCGGGCCATGAGCTGTTCAACTACTCCCTCATTACTCCTTTCGCAAATAACCTAAAAAGGTCCGGGCCATGAGATATAGAGGCCTTTTACAACCAAATGCCCCCCCAAACCGCAGCCTGCGTTGTTTGGAGGTGTTGAGAGTAACCTTTGCTCAGACTTCTTAATACTCCCCCCATAAATAACCATCCAGGTCTGGGCCATGAGTAACAACAACAATACTCTTGCCGTAAATAACCACAAGGGTCCGGGCCATGAGTATGAGCAAGCATTCTCGAACATCATTTCTCACTACTCCACTCGGGAGTAAAATCATCAATCATTGAAACCAGTATGAAAATCAATGTCAAACAATTCAAATAGGCACTAGGACAGGTTCAAAACAGATACCATCCATTTCAAACAAAGTCCAAATAGGATCACCAAACAAGTTCTCAAACAGAACTCAAACTTAAAAAGCAATCTTGACATTAATCGAGCTTGAAAAGACGATTGGCTTTCCATCTTGAAACCTGCACCAAGATTAGGGTTAGATCTCTTCCATAAGGTTGTAACCGACCGCAACATGGTCCATAAGCTCTTGAATAGTTGAAACAAGCCTCGACAAACAGTGTTCTTGTGGCAGTGATGGTAGCTCCACGATATCACACTGGACCTTTGAGGTTATCAGCTCGAGAAGAGACACCTGTATAACGAGATGTCCAAAAATTGTAATCTGCTAGGGTTTCTGTGGCAAGCCTTTCAGGATTCCCCACTTTGCTAGAAGCTGCAATCTGAAGGAAGATGTCTGAAGGTATGTAACTTTGGGCAAAAATTTCTTGAAAGCTTGCCAAGTCCTTGGAGTGAGCGGCTTGGTAGCTATAGACTTCCACCACTGCATGGCACTGCCTTTGAGAAAAACAGTGGCTCGAAAAATCTTTGTTCCTTCTCTTGCAAGTGATCTATCTGGCTTATGCCCTGTAAGACAGAGCAATGAAGGCGGGAGTGCGCCCGATGTGCTATGAACTCAGGGTGGGAGTGGCAACCTTTTATGCTAACAAGCATAGGCATTCCTGAGGGCTCCAAGCAAGCATGTGGGTATACCTGAAATACTTCAAGACACTGAAACTCTTTGCACCAAGAAGTACTCTACATTATCTTCTGGATATTGTGGATGGTTCCAAATCCTGAAAAAGTTCAGTGCGGTGTCCTATAAGCTGGGAGTTGCCCTTACTCCTCAATGTGCATCTAATGTTCCACTTTAGTCTTTTAAAGGATCATTTGGGGCAAGATGAACAGTCTAGTCGAGGGCTAGAGGCAGGACAATCCCATTGCCCAGGCTGTTAGGGTTCTGGAACAACTCCAAAAGAGGATCAGATGACGGTGCTAGGTAAGCTCTTCAACTTCTGCAACTTGTGAGAATTGAGGCCTCAAGGGCTGCTTTTGTACATGTATTGGCACACAAAATTTAGAAGTAAAAGACTTTGATACCAACTTTTGATGTTGATATCTGCTGCTGACTTAGGCCTTGACGGCCAGTGCCAAGTGCCATAGTCAAAGGACCTACACCAGGTGTACTTGCAAAGATACACGTGGCACATGCTCGCATGCATCATTCTTTGCGATGTCGGCTGGTACGAGACCGCAATTATGCTTCTACCAGGCGAGACGTTGCCCGTTGACTGACTGTGCCTTATACAACCATTTGTGCAAAGAAGGTTATGCAGGATCCTAACTAATATAACGGAAGTCTATGCACATGCGAGTCTTGCGAACAGGCTCACAGGGGGCCGGTCGATGTTCCCAAAGGTTTTCTAGTCTAGGGTTTGGGCTTTGAGTCATAGTAGCATGTCCACGTAGCACATTGAGTCCATGTGCATGTGACACAAGCTTGGCTCTTCTCTTTCATTCTCTCCCATCTCACGCATGTCTATGATGGCAAGTGTGTCACCTGTATGCTTCTGCACTGTGACTCACACATGGCCAACAATGAGATCGTCCATATTCGCCCTCTTTGGTGTGCTCTCTTTTTGAGCCAGTCTTCTCTCGTGGGTGTTTGGTGTGGAGCATATCCATGTAGCACACGGAGTCCACGTGCATGTGACACAAGCTTGCCTTATGACTCTTGTCTGCAACAACGAGATCTTCCATATTCGCCCTCTTTGGTGTGCTCTCTTTTGTAGCCAGTCTTCTCTCGTGGTTGGTGTGGAACCTTCTGTGTGATGTGTGGACATTTTAATCTAGGTTGATCCTTCTTGCTTCCTGTTTGGGACAAACGTTTTTAGAACCTTTTACATGGTGAGCCCAATCAAAGTAGCATGGGGACATGAAATCTTGTGCATGTGAAACAGTGAGGAGCAGCTTGCCAAAACGATTCCCAAGTTTTTAACGAGCAGTGTATGAAGAAACAAAGAAAAGACACCAAACAAAAATACAACATGACAACATTTTAGATGAGCATACACTGTTGGCTTTGGTTTGCTGGATCTTTTTTTTGAAGCTTGACAAGTTTAGTTTTCAATGTTTACTTCATAGCGGCTATTCTTTGACTTTACTGTCGAAGTGAGTAGGTGTGTTGGTTGTTTTGACTGCATAAAGACAAGGTTGATGACATTTGTGTTGCAGGTCGGCATCTTCAAAATTTTAAGGGAAATATACAGTTTAAGGATGTGACTTTTCATTATCCCACAAGACCATCGGTACAATATGCTCTATTTCCTGTTTGTTGTAAAAGCTTGGACTAGCTATCAAAAAGAATTCTAGATTGTAACAATATACTAACACCTCAATAGGCTACTAGCCAGGCATGCTCAGAAACTTGATGGGAAAAAATGCATCTTGTAGGTTTCAGTCTTGCGAAACGTGAACCTCTCCATCCATCCAGGTGAGATCGTGGCAGTGGTAAGCTTCCTGCTTAGAATCTGTTTTTGTTATGTCAGGTTGTTATGGTAGGTTTGCAGATGTAATCGATCTGGTTTCTCATTGGCAATTTGAAGGTGGGGCTCAGTGGAAGTGGCAAGAGCACACTTGTGGCTCTTCTTCTGCGGCTCTATGAGCCCACCAGTGGTGAGGTGAGTATGCATTTGAGGAACCGTGTGTGGGTGCAGCACTTTTTTGAATCTTCAAAAGCCCCAATTATTCATGCAGATATTAATTGACAATCATTCCATCAATGAGCTGGATGTCAGATGGCTGAGGCAACAGCTTGGGGTGGTGAGCCAGGTGTGTTTCTTCTCAAGGTTCAAATATGTCAGGCTTAGAGTAGTGAAGGTAATTGTGAAGGGCTTGAATTGTGTGCGTGCTTCAATGGAACAATGCAGGAGCCTCGACTTTTTAGTACCGATATTGCTTCCAACATTTCATATGGTTGTGAAAGGAGTATAAGTCACACAGACATAGTAAGAGCTGCGAAGCAAGCTCATGCTCATGGTTTCATTATGGCATTACCAGAGGGTTACAAAACAGTGGTTGACAACTCGCGCCTCAGCGGTGGCCAGAAGCAACGCATAGCCATAGCACGTGCGCTTGTGAGAGATCCTGGTGTGCTAGTCCTTGATGAGGCTACCAGTGCCCTAGATGCGGAGAGTGAGCATTTTGTGCAGGTATAATTCTTCTTGTGGATGCCTCTGCCTGTGGCATTCTATGTTGTGTATTTTGGTGTTGTGCCTGATGACAATTTTGCTACTCTGACCAAAGAAAGCACTGGAAGAATCCATGAAGAGGTGCGGCAAGCAAAAAAGAACGGTTCTGGTGATTGCTCATAGGTACTAGGGGGTCTTACTACTTGTATCATTGACCTTATCCAATTCCATATATCATTATCTGTGGGTGCTTTCTGAATGGCAGGTTATCAACCATCCGTTTGGCTGATCGTATTGTTGTCATGCGGGGTGGTCGGATATCAGAGGTTAGGCATTGCTTACAAATTGTTGCATGCAGTGTCCTTGGTTTTGAGAGTGAAGTGATTGTTATGTGTTTTGAGGCAGGTTGGTAGTCACGATGAACTGTTGAAACTGGATGGGGAGTATGCAAGGTTGACTCGGCGGCAAATGAGCACATTGTGAGGTTTGCTTACTCCCAAGGAGGTGTCTTGGGAGAAGTCTGCTGCGGCCAAAATTTATTGGAGGCTGCCTCCTGTTTAACCTTCATTTTTAAAGCAATTCTACCTCGAGGTGACAAAATGGCTGCTGGCAAATTGGCCTTATCACAGCCCCTGAAGCCTTGAATAAAGCAACTTAGCTCCAAGAAGCACTTCGACTTGACTGGGATATGTTACTCCATGCCCATCCCTAGGATAAAATAAAAGAGACCTGGATTTTTTTGTAATTCCACCCAGAAATTCTGAAATATACTCTTAAGAAAAAGTGGTTTAAAAAATCTGTTGTTTGAAAGATATGAAACGTTCCTTCACTAAAGATAAAACCATTGCATTATATGATTTAGGGCCTTTACACATCAGACCTGTGCCCATGCGATGGATACTTTGTTTGTAATGTGCAAAAGTGGTACGTCTGTTAGCTCAGCTTTTGAGAGTTCGGTGTGAGTTGAATACTGGTTGGGCAGGTGCTTTTCTACGGAGCGAATAAATGATTGCCAGCTCGTCCAGCTCAGCATGTGGCCCTGCTGGTGCGAACTCTCTTATTTCCATTGGTGTTCAGTATGTGGAGTGCCCTTTTTACCGAAATCTATCTTTTCTATGCACAATCAAATATACCCCCTCCCCCCCCCCCCCCCCCCCCGGCCCCTTCTCTCTCAAGTATTCGGCCAGCAGATGTTTCAGTTTCAACCTCAGGACAGTCAGGACAGCAATACCTTAGCACCTATAGCACACCTTCACAGGCCTAGGTGATCCCATCGCAAGGAATTGTTCGGGTGCTTGAGGAGTCAAAGATGACTCAATGTATGAGAAGGTAGAGCCTCTTAAGGGGTGACATTGAAAAAGAGATGTATGCAAATGCAAAAACTTACAAGAAAGCTATTTATGCAGATATGAGGAAAGAATTGGACAAAGAGATGCTTAGTAAGCGTGACGACATGTACATATCATCGAAGGCTGACATGCAGACGATTGTGAGGGTGAATTCTCTAGAGGAGCTATGCAATGGAAGCGAGAGACATATGTAAGCAGCTTGCTATGAACTAATCTGTTGTGTGTGAAGGATTGTGCTACCAAATTTTCGTAGTCTCTCCAATGTTGTTGCATTGTTTGCGACACAGTGATCAAGCTGTGCCTTGATTGCTCCTATTAATGTATTGTCCATTTTTGTCATGTATGAGGTGCAGTAGCTCGCAGCTCCATGTGCGTTCAGCATGAATTGTATATCTGTGTTTGCATTCCAAAGTGAAGCTATTGAATTGTTGAAGTTGTTCGTGAATATATCGCTTGGTTTGCGCTTGAGGAAAATAGTGGGTCTCGAGATAGTTGCTTGCAATGCAAGCAAGTACTGTTCCATGGAGAGTTGTACTTGTTCTAGCCATTCTTCAAACGTAGGGGCATTTTGTAAATTAATTTGGCTGAGTTGTCTTCCGACTTCTGCTGTTTGTTTCAGCCCTAGACGGCTCTGTCTGTCGTGCACGAGGATGGAGAGGAGGGATGTTGAGAATATTCAGGGAGAAGTTGCCATCCCTCATTCATATTGTTTGGAGGGATGAGCGGGCCAGATATATGTGGATCAGAGTGAGCAGAGACAGGAGGCCGTTCTACATTGCAATATGCTATTTTGTCCCCAGCACATCTCATTATGCATCACCCAAGGGGGAGTCACCCTACATGATATTGGATGAGGACATATGAGAGTTCTCTAGGGATGGAGATGTCATTCTTTTGGGAGACTTCAATGCTAGGACGGGCTAGTCTCAGACGGCTTTCTACGACACCTCAGAGGAAATGTTGAGAGAATTGGATGTCAATGATATGGGATTGGTCAGGTGTTCGCAGGATGAAGAGCATACTGGATATGAGGGATATTTGATAGATTTGGGGATTGCACATGGACTGGCCATCTTGAATGGCCTCCACAGATTTCGAGCATCGACTGGGTTCACTTGCTTTTCTCATAGACATGGGGCCAGCGCCGCCAGCATAGTGGATTATGTTTTTGATCAGCCCAATTTTATACCCTCTGTTCAGGACTTTACAATCGGGCCCAGGCCTATTGGGGTAGCAGTAGATCATGCTCTCCTCACGTCTACCGTCTCATTCAAGTTCAATACAGCTCCACCGGCACATACACCTATGTATACTCGATACACTTTTACTTCAGAGATTGATTCTGTCTACATAGATGGCATCTATAGACGCTTATGCACAGAGGACCCGAGGAGACCTTTAGGAGAGCTCACTTATATATTGACAGAGACACTGCAGGATGTAGCAACAGAGGCATACCCCCATATTGAGCTTGGGCAGCGACGACGTTCTGGGCGCACACCCCAAAATAACTGGTACGATGAGGAGTGTAGAGAGACGAGAGCCCGACATTAGAGGGAGGTACTTCTAGGAGTCATTACTCACAGGCAGTCACGGATTGCTTCTTGGTGTTTGGTATGACAAAAGAAGAGGTTGTTTCTAGCTCGGCTAGAAGAGGATTTATATCAGTTGTTTTTGAGCTAGGATTCAGGCGAGGCATGGCGACTCTTCCATGAGCACTCTCCCTCACCAGTCATCACTTCTACGGAGTTGTGGGTCAATATGCATCATCTCTCTACACAGTCTCGGGGTGCCACCTCTTCCAGATCCGCCAGAGATATCCTCACACACGTGCTTTCTTTATCGCCGAGATGGTAATGAAATCCATTGACAGGATGAAGACTAGGAGAGCATATGATCATGATGGCCTGGTAGCAGAGCATTTTATACATGCCAAAGATTTTCTTGCAGAGCTTCTAGCAGTGATGTTCAACCGTGCCACGTGTAAGGGCCTACTTGATACTTGGAGTTTGTCCACGATTGTAGCTATCTTCAAGTTAGGGGACCCTATGGAGCCTGTGAACTACCGCACTATGATGATTCGACACACATTGGCACGGTTGTATGCATCCATCCTTGAGCAGTAGTTGAGTAGATGGACAGAGAGAGAGGGTGTACGGGTAGCAGGACAGGTGGGTTTTAGGAGAGATTTCTCTGCTCTTAATCATATTCTGACACTCAGAGCCAATATTGAGGAGGGGAGATCAAGTGGGACATGGCTCTATTGTTGCTTAATGGACTTCCACAAAGCCTTTGATACAATGCCCATGGCTAGATTGATGTGCATACTACAAGAGATGGGGGTTCCAAAAGAGTTGATTTGGGGGATTTTGGCTCTATACAAGTGAGTAGTGGGGCATGTGCGCACTTCAGAGGGGATTCTGATTTGGTTCACTCCACTATTGGGGTGAAACAGGGCTGCCCGCTATCTCCTACACTATTTGGCATGTATGTGGATGAGGTTGCTGACTACATTGAGAGGGATGGTGATAGAGGAGCATAGTTGGCAGGGACATGGATCCCACTATTGTTAGATGTTGATGATATTGTGCTGATTTTCGACTCCTCGGAGGGGATGCAACATCATTTAGATGCTTTGTACACATTTGCCCACAATAGTGGATTGTCATTTAACCTTGGGAAAACCAAGGTTATGGTGTTTAACACCACACCACAGTGGGTCAGGAGGTCAGCACCTATTTTTACATATGGGCAGGAGATGGTGGAGTATACACCTATCTTGGGGTAGTCTTCAGTGGACCAACATTTTCATTGAGGAGAGCAACAGAGACTACATTAAGGAGAGCTTATGCAGCCTTCAGAGGTTTTGAGAAGATGTGTTCGTAGGTTCAGTTTCAAGAACCTCGAACAAAGCTGTGGCTTTTTAACAATCTAGTGGCTTCAGCTATGCTCTATGGGGTTTAGATTTGGGGCCCTTAGTGGATCACAAGGGTAGATGTGGTAGCACTGATGGATGGAGATGTATTGAGAGGCCTCTAGTCTCAATGATCTCTCGGATGATTCGGGTCAAGGCCTCAGTGCCACACGAGATTATTCAAGCTAAGCTAGCTGCCCCCCTTCTCGTAGTTGAGGCCCTTACTAAATCAGTTTCCTTCATGCATAATTTATGGGACCTTCCCATAGACGGATATGCTCTACTAGCCCTCGAGTCATCCCGACAGCTAGCGCTACAAGGGGACACAATATGTTGGTATGGACAGATGACATCATGGTTTCAGTCACATGGCTTCAACATGGATAGATTTCCTCCATTCAAGTACTCCTTGGATGCACCATCCCTTTCTCTCACACGGACAAAGACCACTAGACTTATACATCGGGATTTGATTCAACCAGATATCAAAAGCACATGGATACAGCCGGTACAAGAGTTGGACACGAAGATGGCTTTCTATAGAGAGCATCTCTTCCAACTAACAGAGGATGGATATGTGATCAGACCGGTCTATATGGACACTCATTTATCCTATGGGATACGATGTGCTATTGGTCAGATGTGCACATCATCGCATCAGCTAGAGATTGAGACTGACAGATTTAGGAGAGTACCAACAGAAGCAAGGATATGCCAGTTGTGTCATATAGAGCCAGAGACAGAGTGACATCACATTTGTCATTGTCCGGTATACTATGAGATACGAGGCCGCTTTCACTGTCTATTAGAGAGGGCTTTGGACCGTTGGCTAGAGTCATGAGATATCAGGATCAGAGATGCCTCGGGTTGTTTTTGCTTGAGCTGCGTAGACACAGGGAAAGTCTCTTGAGGAGACGGTGGGAGACAGTCAGAGGGAGATCATTGACTTCTTTAGAATAGGATCTCATCAACCAGACTTCAGAGCCCACTTCTACCAGTTGTATATTAGTGGACAGAGCCGAGCTCGGGAGAGCTAGACGCCGGCAACCACAACATCGACGGAGGCTCCACGAAAGAATCATGACTATTCTAGCACGGCATGGGAGACACCTAGTACGACTATTTACAAAGGCGGACATTGATGAAGCCCTTCAGCCGACCGATGCAATACTTTCTCGGACAACGCCCAATTTCGGGCATGGATGATGATGATGAAGATTATTAGTATGATGATTTTAGTCTTTTAGTTTTAGTCTATCAGTTTACTTCATTGTATGTTTGTACCGAGACATTGGATTAGATCCACAAGGATTGTATTAGTTTGGTCTCATAGGTCATTTTGGCCTTTTGAAGGCGTTTAATATAACATTTCATTTCATTTTATTTCTCTCTCTCTCTCTCTCTCTCTCTCTCTCTCTCTCTCTCTCTCCCCCCCCCCCCCCCCCCCCCCCCCCCCCCCCCCCCTCGTCTAGATTGAATCTGTTCATATTGAACGCTAGTAACATTAATGAGAAAGGGCAAGATGGAGGGTATTTGCTAGCTCAGTTTGTGTAGGCATAAATTTTGAATACAGTTCATACAAAGTACTGAAAGAGGAGTGAGGCTGCTGGTTTACAACCTCAATAGCCAGGTCTCTTAGTGTATTTGTGTGATTTGTATCATTATGATGCGTGAATAGTCAGTGAAAAGAGAGGATCAAAAGTGAAAATATTAAAATTATTTGGGAAGTGAATGTTCATGTGTACTTTGGAAAAAGATTTCACTTTCACTGGTTAGCAATTGAAGTGAAGATACTTAAATTACATGGTAGGTGAAAGAAGACTTGATTTTCATTGGTTGGTCAAATTCGATGTCTCTTGATTCCCCTAATATCTTGTATGATTGTTTTAAAAGAAATTTCACTAATACCACTAGTTTGTAGCTCTAAATTGTTTTTTCAAAGTCTCCTTTAGTCTCAAACCTCTTGCTTATTGCCGTACCTTTCAATAGAAAAAGAGGGTGTATGCTTAGGTTTGTCCAGGCCGTGTACAATGCAGATTTCCCATCCTCTCTCTCTCTCTCTCTCAAGTGTGGTAGATTGATTATGCCATTTCCCTCTTGAATAACAGGTCTTGAGTTCAACTCTCCTCGTCGGCTAGATCTTTAAGGTCTCTTGGGATAGTTTCCTACGACGTTAAAACTCTCTTCTTCTTCTCTCTCTCTCTCTCTCTCTCTCTCAACCCAGCACACGAACATGCAAGATTAATGAGAGGCTTCACTATCCTTGATCTTTATACTTCAAGTTGTTATTGAGGACGGTTGAGCACAAAGACGACGTATTATTGTTGCTTTGTTCATTTCCATAAACCTTTTGAAACAATATGTAGAGCGAGATTGATGACTTAAGTATTCTATGTGAAATTGCATGGGGTGTCTTTGCACTTTATGAGACATCAAAAAATAGATTATGTATGCCAAAGGGCCTAGCATAGAAAGTTCACTCCATCCTCCCATGACCGACGATCAATGCAGTGCAATGCCTTTTGGAAGCGTGCTTCTAAGGTGATGACTAAGCTATAGACTGCGGCACTTAAATGCACCATTGGCTATAGTTGGGATAGCATTAGAATTGTACACATAGAGTCCTGCTCAAAGTCTTACAACAAAAGAGGCTTTGAAATTACCACAAAGACAAAATCCCTTTTCAACTAGCATCGACACAACTTTGAGTACCACCCTGACAGTCGTGAGATGGGATATAGAGAATCTTTTGTCAGCTATATTGAAAGTATTTACATTTATGTTGACATGTATGTTTGTGTTTGTTGTTTTTTGCTAATCACATGCTACTGATGGTTAATTGTAGGTGAGAGTTTGTGTTTATTTATGTTACTAACCTTGCGTTGATTATTGAAGAAAGAAAAACATTGCTTAATTTTTCTAAATTTGTATGCCTTTTCAATCAAAATCTTCTTGGAATAACACAGGCTTTTGTAGGTGATTATATTAACGTAGTTTTCAAATTTAGAAACTGTACATTTCAAGTACTGGTTGAGGGTAAGGATTTGTTCATTCTCCTCCCTCATGGTGCAATCTAGTGATGACAATTGTGCTGCCGAATTTCCATTTCATGTGTGTTTCGACCTCTATTTTGGAGTTTCAGTGCATTTGTGTGTAAGAACGCTAAGGTTTTGGTTTCTACAAATCTCCCACTTGGTGTTACATGAAGCTTGATTGATACTACAGTCTTCACAACTAATGTATAGCTATGTGAAACGTTGTATTGGATGTCAAAAGTTCAAAAATTTGATAGCTTTGTAGCGCTGTAGAATCTCACAAATAAATTCAAGATGAATCCAAGGTATTATAATGTGTGATTTACTAGGCCGATAACTCAAAATAAAGTGACAATTTCTTAAGACAATGTGAAAAGTTGAAAAAGATGGAAAAGATTATAACTAACGAGCATAGATCACAACACCAAGTTGATTGTGAAGGTAGAAATATCTAGAAGGATTACTTGGAATCTTTGTATTGTCCAAAACACTCAAAAAGCTAGAGTGCCATTGTTGATGCAATTTATGACTGAATCCAACTAGGTTGACATCAAATTCTTTCTCTTTGCAAGCTTCAAGGCAAAGGCTATGGAGGATACCATGGCTCTAATATCATGATGGGATTAGAGAGGGAGATGAGGAGGATGGAGAAGATGACCACAACCAAAGGGAGAGAGACTCATGAAAGAGTTGAACTTGGGCATACAAAAGGCTCTTACATAACTTTTACAAAGCTTTCTAGGCATGCAGTAACCGACCTTAACCACCCAATACTAGAATCACTTAACCTATGGTGCATATTTCATGAAGGAAAGTTTTGTTTCTAACATTTGCAAGCACGTTAAGGAATGAAAAAACCAAGACAAAATTACAATTTATATACTTTGAAGTTCAGAATGCCCAATTTTATGATGGGTTCAGGTTATTGAGAGTACATTGAAGGTGAACAAAAAGTTGCAACTATATTTTACCCCAGGAGGATTCTACTCCTCAATTGGTGAAATCTTTCTATAATTCCATTGAACATTAACCAACGACCACCAACCATTGGCCATCGGCTATTATAATAATGGCATGTATATATGTCCTAGTATGGTAGGAACATTCTAGGAATATTCCTTGAAAATTTTCCGCGAGGGCACTATCCATAAACCCCTTCTCAGGGGGCTGTTGATTCCCTAGCCAAGGCTACTCACCGCCACCTAGACCCAAGGTTGGGCTCTTGAATTAGTTTCATACCATCCATGATCACAAATAAAGACCTCATTAGTGTGCAAGTTAGAATCCACAAAATATATGTCCGCTATTGGCTTCCCCTCATATGTAGGCCTTCAAACTGCGCAACATACATGATGGTGGGTAAAGCTGAGAGGTAAGCATTACACATATACGAGCACGGCATACAAGTAGTTCAAGATCTCTATTCATACTCAAGAAAAAAATTCAAGTTTTAGAGACATTGGACTTTATGGCTCTCTATGCTTCAATGGAAC
This sequence comes from Adiantum capillus-veneris, assembly GCF_014529385.1. Classification (NCBI taxonomy): domain Eukaryota; kingdom Viridiplantae; phylum Streptophyta; class Polypodiopsida; order Polypodiales; family Pteridaceae; genus Adiantum; species Adiantum capillus-veneris. Next base: position 139,425,327 of record NC_140956.1, read on the forward strand.
TTAGCTTGGACAAGTGATGGACCTTATTGCTCCCTATGCTTCAATGGAGTATATCTTGGACAAGTGATGGACCTTATAGCTCTCTATGCTCAATGGAGCTTAGTTTGGACGAGGGGTGGGCCTTGTGGCTCTCTATGCTTGGATGAAGCTTAGGCTTGGACAAGTGGTGAATCTTATGGCTCTCTATGCATCAATGGAGTTTATCTTGGGAAAGTGGTTGACCTTATTGACTCTTTACACTTCAGTGGAGCTTACCTTGGACAAGTGTTGGACCTTATGGACCTCTATGATTAAATGAAGCTTACTTTGGACAAGTGGTGGACCTTGTGGGCTCTCTATGCATGAATCAAGCTTAGGCTTGGATAAGTGGTGGACTCTATGCGTGAATGAAGCTTAGGCTTGGACAAGTTGTGGACCTTGCATCATCTCTCTATGCATAGCTTAGGCTAAGGATCTTGTGGCTCTCTATGCTTCAATGGAGATGATTTTGGATAAGTGGTGGACCTTGTGGGTCCCTATGTTATGATGGGACTTAGATAAGTTGTGGAACCTTTCCATGCTTAACTTAAATTGTGGACCTTGTGGATCTCTATGATTCAATGGATCAAAGCTTGAGTAAGTGGTGAACCTTGTGGCTCTCTATGCTTTAATGGGGCTTTGCTTGGACTAATGGTGGACCCTTGCATCCACTCTCCATGCCTTACTTAGATTGTGAGCCTTGTGACTCTCTATGATATAATAGAGCTTAGCTTGGATAAGTGGTGGAAGTTGCATCAATTCCCCATGCCTAACTTATATTGTGGACCTTGTGTCTCTCTATGATTTAATGGAGCTTAGCTTGAACAAGTGGTGAACCTTGCATCAATATTGCATGCCTAGCTTCAACTGGAGTGTATATTGAAGAAAAATGGAGTGTATATTAAAGAAAAATGGTGGACCTTAAGCATCTCTATGCTTAAATGAAGCTTATCTTGGAGAAGTGGTGGATGTTGCATCAATTCTCCACTATGCATAGATTAGAATTTGGATTGTGTATATCTATGCTTCAATGGATCTTAGCTTGAACCTTATGGATCTCTATTCTTCAATGAAGCTTATCTTGGATAGGTGATGGACCTTGTGGCTCTCTATGCTTCAATGGAGCTTAACTTGGACAAGTGGTGGATCTTGCATCTCTATATGCTTGAATGAAACTTAGGCTTGGACAAGTGGTGGACCTTGCATCAATTCTCCATGCATAGCTTAGACTAAGAACCTTGTGGTTCCCTATGCTTCAAAGGAGCTTAGCTAGGACAAGTGGTGGACCTTGTGACTCTTTATGCTTTGATGGTTCTTAGCTTAGATAAGTGGTGGACCCTTGCATCAATTTTCCATTCTTAGCTCAGAATGTGGACCTTGTGGTTCTTTATGCTTGAGGGGACCTTACCTTAGATAAGCGGTGGACCTTGTGGCTCTCTATTTTTTAATGGGGTTTTGCTTAGGTAAGTGTTCCCTTGAATCCATTCTCCATGATTAACTTAGATTGTGGAACTTTTGGATATCTATGCTTCAATTATGGTGCTTAGCTTAGATACGTAGTGGACCTTGCATCAATAGCCCATGGAACTTGTAGATCTCTATGTTTCAATGAAGCTTAGACTAGAAAAGTGGTAAACTTTGCATCAATACTCCATACCTACCTTAAACTATGGATATTGTGGATCTCTATCCTTGAATAGTGAAACCTCATGCATAGCTTAAACTGTGGAGCTTGTGTCTCTCGATGCTTCAATGGAGCTTAGTTTGGATAAGTGGTGGACCTTGTGGCTCTCTTTGATTTATTGGGACGTAGCATAGACAAGTCATAGACCCTTGCATCAAGTACCCATGCCTAAATTACAATCTAGAACTTGTGGCTCTCTTTGATTTGTTGGGACCTAACATAGACAAGTGATGGACCCTTGCATCAAGTAGGGCTCTCTATGCTTCAATAGAGCTTAGCTTCGACAGATGGTGGACCTTGTGGATCTCTATGATTTAATGGGACTTAGCTTGGACAAGTGGTGGTCCCTTACATCAATTCTTCATACCTAACTTAGACTATGGAGATTGTGGATCTCTATGCTTCAATGGAGGCTAGCTTGGACAAGTGGTGGAACTTGTGTCTTTCCATGCTTCAATGGAGCTTAGGCTTGGATAAGTGGACCATGCATCATTTGTCCATGTGTGGACCTTGTAGCTCTGTATGCTTCAATGGATCCTAGGTTGGACCTTGTGGCTCTCTATGCTTCAATGGAGCTCACCTTGGACAAGTGGTGGACCTTGTAGATACATGGTGGACCTTGCAGCTCTCTATGCTTCAATAGAGATTAGCTTGGACCTTGTGGCTCTCTATGCTTCAATGGATATCACCCTGGACAAGTGGTGGACCTTGTAGATACATGGTGGACCTTGCAACTCTCTATGATTAAATGGAGCTTAGGCTTGGATAATTTTTGAACCTTGTACTAATTCTCCATGCCTAACTTAGACTATGGATCTTGCATCTCTCTTTGCTACAACGGAGATTAGTTTGGGACCTTGTGGTTCTCTATGCTTCAATGGAACTTATCTTGGACAAGTGGTGGACCTTGTGGCTCTGTATATACTTGAATAAGTTTTAAGCTTGAATAAGTGATGGACCTTACACCATTTCTCCATGGTTAGCTTAGACTATGGACCTTGTGGCTCTCTATGCTTCAATTGAGTTTAGCATGGACAAGTGGTGGACCTTGTGTCTCTCTATGCTTCAATAGAAAAGTGGTGAACCTTGTGGATCTCTATGCTTCAATGGAGTGGCTCTCTATGTTTCAATGGAGTTTTGATTGGACAAGTGGTGGACCTTGAGGCCCTCTATGCTTCAATGAAGCTTAGCTTGTGGATCTTGCACTAATTCTCCATGCATAGCTTAAACTGTGGACCTTGTGGCTCTTTATGTTTCAATGGAACTTAGCTTGGACAATTGGTTGACCTTGTGGTTCTCTATGATTATACCGCGGGTAGAAGGTCTGTTTGATAAGCTACAAGGCTCTACCTACTCCAATAGGATTGACCTTAAAAGTGTCTATCATCAAATAAGGATAGTGAATGAAGGTATTCTAAAGATCGCGTTCTGTACAACATTTGGTTTTTATGAATATCTAGTCATTCCTTTTGGTTGACTTATGCACTAGCCATGTTCAATCGTTTAATAGAGAAAATATTTAGAACCTACTGCAAATTCACTGGTTCTTTGGTGATATCATCATCTACTCCAAGTCCTTGGAGGAACACAATCAACATCTCCAGCTGATTTTTCAAGTTTTGAGGGAGAACAAGCTTTTTAACAATCAAGAGAAGAGTGAATTTTTCCTTCAAGAGATTCAATACTCAAGTCATATTATCTCTGAAGATGGTATGCATATGGATCTTTTAAAGTTGGAGGTTATAAAAGCATGGCCTAACCCAAGGAATCTACATGAACTAAGAAGATTTATTGATATGTGTGCATACTATAGACGCTTCATAGCAAAATTCTCTGAAATAATAGGACCATTACATGACTTAACAAAGAAGAACGTTAAGTACTCATGGACCGCTAAAGAGAAAAATGCTTTTGACAAGCTCAAAGAGAAGCTTACCTCCCAACCAGTCCTTATGCTTTCGGATCTCTCAAAGCCATTTGAGGTCCAATGTTATGCTTGTGGTTGTTGCCTTGGAGTAGTTTTTCTTCAAGAAAGGCATGGCATAGCATATGAGAGCCAAAGGCTTAATGCCAATGAAGGAGTCTTGGGCATATACAAAAAAGATCTTTTAGCTAGTCTGCATGCCCTAGACACATGGAAGCACTATCTATTGGGGACTCCATTTATTTTATGAACGGACCACCAAAGTCTCAAGTACTTCACCAAGCTTTCCGACAAACAAATAAGGTGGGAAATTTTTATTTTGTAATTTTATTTTTATATTGCTCATATTGTTGGTAAGCACAATAAAGTGGATGATGCACTTTCACGACGACCAAAAGTTAATGCGGTGTTTATAAAAACTCACAATGATCTATCTTCTATGATAGATGAGTATGCAATTGACCCTAACTTTAAAGACATAATGTCAGCCCTTGCATTGGGGAAGAAAGAAGAACCATTCACCTTGTAGGATGGTTATCTTCTCCATGGAAATAGGCTATGTGTTATCCACCCCTGCTTGAGAAAGTTATGTATGAATCCCATGCTCCTCCCTATGCGGGGCTTAGAGGCATCCAACCTACTCTTCCAGGAGTATAGACATACTTCTATTGGCCTACCATGAAAATGGAAATACAAGAGTATTGGCAATCCCTAATTCACCATGGGAGACTATATCCATGGATTTTATCTTTGGATTACCCAAGTCTATCCATGGGAATACAGGAATATGGACAACAGCTGACAGGTTTAGTAAGCAAGCATATTTTATTCCTGTCAAGAAGACTATTAAGGCACACCAAATCGAAACTCTCTTCATATCTCAGATTTTCAAACACAATGGATTGCCAACATCCATCGTGTCAGCTAGGGTAGCTCTTGTATTGTCTTCCCCTAAAAAAGAGAACTCAAAGTCTTGTAGCTCAATTACCCATTTCTTGACCACTTTTGGCATGTTTGTGCCATTAATTAACTGTGGAAAAAAGGCGTAACTCGTTAAGAAAACAAAAGGTCATGGTAGCAAGTAGTGACAAAATCGTCGAGACAGGCAAATATTACACTGGCCATCACTAGCTCTACTTCCGAGAATTTTCTCTTTGCTACCAACTTCACTCGGCTTACACAATACACTGGCCTCATATAATGGCTGCCCTTCCCCTTTTGCGATAGCATGGCTCCAATGGCATCATCCCCTACGGATGGATTTACATAAAAAACTTGCTCCCAATCAGGAGCCTGCATGGCTGACAACCCCCCTAACACCTCTTTCACCTCTTGAAACATTTCTTCACACTTGTCATCCCATTGCAATGATCATGCTTTTCCACTTGTGTTAATGGATAAAGGAGCTGCAAAGACAATGGAATAAACCGCGCCATGTACTTCACTTTGTGTATAAAGGTTGCCAATTGCTTTGTACTCGTAGGTGATGGAAGAAGAATAATAGTCTTAACCTTGTCTGGATCAGCCTCAATGCCATTTTCTGACACCATATGGCCCAATAACTTCACCCTTGGCTGTGCTAGATGACATTTCTTTGGATTTAGTCGTCCTCCACATTCATCATATCGAGCCAATACCATCTGCAGCTTCTCATGGTGTTCAGCCCTACTGTTGTAGACACAAAAGTCATCCATAAAAGCTTTAACACAACTACCAATGAATGGTTTCAATACCCAATTTGCTCTCTCTTGATATAAAGATGGTCCATTTGACAACCCAAATGGAAATACCGTGTAACAATAACAACCCCATGGCGTAATGAAAGTTATCTTTGTTTGGTCTTTAAGAGCAATCTTCAATTGAAAATAGCCTGAAAAACCATCACACACATTGTACCTCTCATAACTTGCCACCACTGAATCCAAGATCTGATCGATGAATGGAAGAGGATATGGGTTCTTCTTAGTGGCTGAATTTAAGGGTTTAAAATCTACACAAATCCTCCACTTTCCATCCTTCTTTGGGCTGACTACTACTGTACTCACCCATTCTGTGGTTTCCACTGGGACTATGAACCCTGCCTTCAATAACTTGTCCACCTCTTTCCGCAAGGCTTCCATTTTCTCTTGACCCATCCTTCTTAGCCTTTGTCGCACTGGCTTAACACCTTCTTTCAGCTCTATATCCATATCTTCTCCTTTGCACCCTCTAATCTCTTCATATGAAGTAATGAAAAAATCAGGAAAACTAGCCAACATGTGCAAATGTATCTCCTTCTCCATAGTAGTTGAGAGGTCTCCACTGATCATTTGTGTCACCAATTCTTGCTTCTTTGACAATTCAACCTTGGTTTGCATCAGCCCTTCAATCACTTCATAAGGCCCTTTACTTTCATCTTCAATCTCATTTGCAAATGCAACTAAACTAGACTCCTAGATTTCTTTGTCCATCAAAAGAAATGCAACATCAACATCCTCATCTCACTGCTGGTAGTACTATCAGTGTCCTTGTCAGTCACTGTGGAATAGTCTTCATCTCAGTAGACTCATCCTCATCTTCAGAAAGCTCTTCCAATAGTTTCCTTGTGTCCATATTATATAGCTTCTTGGCTTTCCATAAAGGCTAATCGTACCATGTCTTCAATCTTGAACGGCTCCCACTGCACGTAACCATGGTCTACCCAGTATAATAGGATATGCTCCCAACCCTGCTTGCATCACATGAAAATCAACCACCGCCTTTGCATCATACGCCTCCACTTCTAAGCTCTTTACAACACCCAAACATTTTACTTTTTGATGGTTTGCCAATTTGATCCGAAAGCTTGATACCCCAGTCACTGTAAGACCCATCTTCTCAACGCATGAGTGTATGATGACACATATTTGGGCTCCGTCATCAACATAACCTTGTCCTAGATTTTTCTTTTGTGCCACACATCTACTATTGGGAGAATATCTGGTAGCTCATCCAACACCAACACCTTCACGGAACCTCTCTCTAGTTATTTCTCCATTGGGTTAACCATCCTCTTCCATTGTTGCTTCACCTTAGGCACCATCTCTATAAGCCGCCCAAAAGTAACATCTGCTTTCCTGCTTGTAAGATCCTCCTTCAAGTCATGAGCGAATAGCTTAATTGCCCATCCCATTGTGGAAAATCTAAAACTTGAAACTTGCGACGAGCCCTTCTTTTACTCTTGGCCTTGACATCTTAGCCTTCATGGCTCTTTTCCTTCTTCTTGCTAGGACCTGGGGTACTTCTTCCTTCCTTAGCCTGTGTGGTCGTCTTCCCAATAGGCATCACTAATGTATCCTCCAGCTTTGCTGCTTTGCTGCCTTCTCCAAGGTGACCACACTTATCACTTCTGTAACATTTAATGGCCTAAAAACTTGTGTGTAGCGGAAATTAGCATGAACATAGTGGGCATTTCATTAGAATAGATTCATAATGAGAATTACAAGAGTGCTTGGGTGGAGAGAGCAACAAAAATCATAACACTTAGTTAGATAGAATGAACAATACTTTCAAAAGAGAGAGAAATTAAGCTATTGACAACAGTTGAGGACCGGATTTGCATGGAGCCGGTCCCCCCTCCAAAAGGCTTTGTATTATGGTTTCTCCCATCAAGAGAGACATTGTACAATACAATTCTTTGTGTTCCTTCAAGACTAGCTAGTGCAATGAAGATGAAAACTTCATGCACTAAGCAAAACACTTAGCAAACACAACATCAATTATACCCAGTCTCAGACCCAAGACCTCACACACCTTCGAAGATGGTTAGAGCTAGCAGGGTATGAGAGTAGATTGAGAGGAAGAAGGAGTATCTTACAAGAAAGATGTACATCTCCTCACATAATCACTCATATTAACATAGCTTAGCTTAGTAATTAGCATGGTAGAGGAGATGCGCATGCATTGAAGCTTGGCTCTTGGTTGGATTTGCATCACAAAGCCAAGAGTTGTTGGTGTCGGCCTCCCTTTTCACAAGCTTGGAGTAGGTGGTAAGCTTTCCATTAAAGCTTGATAAGGAGAGAGAGTCTTATTTACTTCACACATGAGATTGTGTGAGTGTGTGTGTGATAATGCCTTGTAAAAATCAGCCCCCTCTCTCTCTTGGGCAAGCCCCCTTGCTATTTGCTCTTGCTGTCCTCCCATTGGACCTCCCTAGAGCTAGCCAATGACAATTAAGCATCATAAGTGATAGCCTTCTGACATGTGTCCCCCTTTCCCCCTTTTTGAGAGCTTAAGGTAATTTAATAATTCAACTAAACTCTCATTGGACCCCTTTGCCTCCTGGCCAATAGGAATCAGGCAAGCCATTGGGCTGCTGAATGCTCATTGGACCACTTGGGAGACTGTCCAATAGTCTTCTAGAGGACTTAATTCTCATTGGTTCTTTTGTTAAGTGTTTTTAAATTAATTAAACTAGATTTACTCTAGCCTAATTCTCATTGGTCCACCTCCAAGGCCATCCAATAGGAATTGGGTACACCTTGTGGGCATCTGGGCTAGGGAGCTGACATGTGTCCCTCATTCCCTTTGTGTAAAGGGAGCTTGTGTGTGTGTGTGTGTGTGACTTTCTCTCTCATCCCCTACTCCTAAGGCTCGCCCCCTCCTATGTAGGGATTTGTAAAGACTTTTTGGGACACACAAAGCATCCAATTCCCTCATGGTTGACCTTTGGACACAACCTTTGAATTTTGGAACCTTAGCATTTTGGAAGTCTTAATGGGCTGAACCTTAGGGTCTTTTTAGCCCATTGTTGCACATGGCTCTTTTGCAGATGCCCCCCCCCTTTGGATCCCTATTTTCCCTCTTTTGGATCCCTACTGTGGCCGGTCTGCTAGCTTAACCAATATTCTAGCTTTTTCTCCCCTGGCACTTCCCCATATTAAATGATCAGTTTACATGAGAAAATCATTTAGGAGAATTAGATATTGATTATTATGACATTACCTCTCTCTTGAAATAACAGTCTTCCTCGACTATGGTGTAGAGAAGATAAAGCATATTCATGAGTCCTTTTCTTAGCGGATAGAGGATCCCTATGTTACCCTACGACATCATTCCACAATGGATGACTAGTCCATTTGGCGCTTGAGAGCCTGAGGCTGCCGCAAGCATGTCTGCACATTAGTCCTATCAATCTTCCATAGTAGAGTGACTCTACTTGGTGTTTGGGAGATGTCGTCTCCGCAAACTTGATCTAAGCATGCGTGCAAAATAAAGAAAAAGAGAGTCTTATAAGACAAAAAACTTTGTTCATTTTTAACATTTTTTACATTTTCTTACTCTTGGGAAGCATTGTAAGCATTGACAAGGTTTAGGTTATCCTTCAATTGTATGCCTTGCATCCATCTAGCATCTTCAAAAGGATAATTCTTAAACTTAATAAGATATCGTCGGATAGTCTGACCGCCTCTTAGTACCTTGTCTTCATGTCGGAGAATGGACTCGGGTTGCAGCACCTCCTCTTGGTCCTCGATCTCCGGTGGGTCTTCAATAGTTGGTTCTTGAGGTGGCTCTCCTTTGTAAGGCTTTAATAGGCTCACATGGAAAGCATTGTGTATGAGCCAATGATTGGGCAACTTGAGTTGATAGACCATCTCATTGATTGGCCTAAGAATTTGGAAGGAACCATAGTACCTTTTTGCTAGTTTAGCATAGTACTTTTGGTGGCCCGTAGGATTCTTGCCCGTCCTGTGCCTTAATCGAGCCTTGGGAAACTTTAATAAGACCCAATTATTTTCTTTAAAGGTTTGGGCTCTTCTGTGCTTGTCAGCAGCAGCCTTTTGCCTTTGCTGTGAGATAGAGATAGCATCCTTAATCTTTTGAAAAGATTCTTGTAGGTCTCGGCTATACTCATGTGCAACGAAGATCTTCCCATGTACCTTAAGTAGCAAGGGACTTTTTGATCTTCCCTCAATTACCTCGAAAGGTGCTTTTCCCGTGGAAGTATGTACAATGTTATTGTAAGCATACTCCACTAAGGGTAAGTATTTCTCCCATTGGGATCTTTGATCTACTTCCGTTACATAGGCTTTTAGTAGATCGAGAATTGTTAGGTTAGCTATTTCACTTTGGCCATTCGTTTGTGGATGATAGGCTGAAGAGAAGTTTAGCCTTGTCCCTAAATTCTCAAAGAGACCCTTCCAAAAATTACTGGTCATTCTAGGATCTCTATCCTATCCGACACTATGGACATTGGCAAGCCATGGTACTTGAAAATTTGTGAAATGAAGAGGGTTGCCATTTGATGGGCTTTGATAGTCTTTTTGATAGGTATAAAATGAGCTTGTTTACTGAACCTGTCTACTATCGTCCATATTCCCGTATTCCCATGGATAGACTTAGGCAATCCAAAGATAAAATCCATGGATATGCTCTCCCATGGTGAATTAGGGATTGGCAAGGGTTGAAGCAATCCAAGTTGCTTCCCTCTATCAAATTTTGTCTTTTGGCATACCACACATTTAGAAACATACTCTTGTATGTTCACTTTCATGGTAGGCCAATAGAAATATGTTTCAATTCCCTTTAAGGTAGACTAAATCCCTCTATGCCCCGCATAAGGTGGAGCATGTGATTCATACATTACTTTCTCACGTAGTGAGCTAGTAACAAATAGTCTATTGCCATAGAGAAGATAACCATCTTGTAAAGTAAATGGTTCTTCTTTCTTCCCTAATGCAAGGGCTGAAATCACATCTCTAAAGGATCAATAGCGTACTCATCTATCATTGAAGATAGATCATTCTGAGTGGCTATGGAAACCGCATTCACTCTCGGTCGTCTTGAGAGTGCATCAGCTACTTGATTATGCTTGCCAGCAATGTGAGCAATATGGAAATGAAATTGCGAAAGGAAATTTTCCCACCTCATTTGTTTGTCGGAGAGCTTGGTCTGCGTCATGAAGTACTTAAGACTTTGGTGATCCGTTCGCAGAATGAAAGGAGTCCCCAATAAATAGTGCTTCCATGAGTCTAAGGCATGTAGAACTGCAAGGAGTTCCTTTTCATATATGCCTAGAGCTTGCTCAACAGGGTCGAGCCTTCGACTCTCATAGCCTATGGCGTGCCCTTCTTGGAGCAAAACAGCTCCAAGGCAATCACCGCAGGCATCACATTGGACCTCAAATGGTTTTGAGAGATCCGATAGTGTAAGTACAGGTTGAAAGATAAGCTTTTCTTTAAGCTTTTCGAAAGCATTGTTCTCCTTATCAGACCATGTATACCTAACGCTTTTCTTTGTTATGTCATGTAATGGTCCCGCAATTTGTGAGAACTTTTCTATGAAGCGAGTATAGTATGCACACATACCTATAAAGCTTCTTAGTTCATGAAGATTCCTTGGTTTAGGCCATCCTTTTATTACCTCTAACTTTGATGGATCCATTTGGATGCCATCTTGAGAGATAATGTGACCTAAATATTGAATCTCTTGTAAGAAAAATTCACTTTTCTTTCGATTAACATAAAGTTTATTCTCTCTCAGAACTTGAAATATTACCTGGAGGTGTTGCTTGTGTTCGTCTAATGAATTAGAGTAGATGATAATATCATCAAAGAACACTCCAGTGAAGGTTCGATGAGGCCTGGACACCTTCTCTATCAAGCGATTGAATGTGGCTGGTGCATTGGTCAAGCCAAAAGGCATGACAATGTATTCGTAAAGACCACATGTGGTGCGAAATGCGGTCTTTACAATGTCTTGATCAACTATCCTTATTTGATGATAGCCACTTTTTAGGTCAATCCTACTGAAGTAGGTCGATCCTTGTAGCTTATCAAATAGGTCTTCTACCCATGGAACGGGAAACCTATTCTTGATAGTGATCCTATGTAGTGCTCTATAGTCGACACACATACGATATGTGCCGTCTTTCTTTTGCACTAATAGCACAGGTGAGCAAAATGGAGATGAGCTAGGCCTAACCATGCCCTTCTCAATTAACTCATGCACTTGCCGCATAATCTCCTCTTGTTGAGCTTGAGAAACTCTATAAGGAGGTTTGTTAGGCGGTGAACTTCCTGGAAGAAGTTCAATTGCATGGCCATTATTACCTCATTTAGGAGGTAGCTCACAAGGGATGTCGTCAATAAAAACATATTGAAACCCCTTGAAAAAATTGGATAACTCTAATTCCTTTTGGTTGCTTTTATTTTCTTTTGCTAAAGCATTAGGTTCATTTTGAGAATCTTTAACAAAAATCATGTACACGGAAATAGAGCTCTTTATTGACTTGTTGAAAGCTGGTGTATGTACAATGGGGATAGTGTTACCCATTTCCTTAGCATCTATATACATGTCTTTTTCCCTGAACTTAAAGGAGATTCTCCTTTTAGGAAATTTAACATTGGTAGCCAGGCGGTCAAACCATGGTGCCCCTAGGATTACATCCTCATGCTTCATGTACTCTTTGTCCACGTAGCCTTGGACATGAAGCCTCAATTTACCGATTAAGGGAATGACTGAAGCTTCTTGCCCCTTGAAGGCACTGCCTGCGGGTAGGACATCTCCCATCTTGTAAGCTTGTATGCCTAACTTGGTGGCCAACTCTATAGATATAAAATTGTGAGTAGAACCAGGGTCAAAGAGAATAAAAGCATCATGTTCTCTTACCTTTCCCCAAGCATGGCATAGAGGAGATTCTTTGTGGTGAGTTTGGTGAGTCTCCTCATCTTGGATTTCAACCAAGGAAGCTCTAGGAGGATCTTGGTGGTTGTTCTTTTGGGGACAAGCGCGGTATGCATTCCCTTGTTCGCCACACTTGAAACACTGGTTATCCTTGCGATAATGCTCAAGCTCTTCAAGAGAGAGTTTGTTTTTACCTTTGTAAACTCCCTTCTCTTTAGCTTTCTTGGAGTTGCCCTTAAGAGACTTTTGGACATTTTCCTTCCCCTTACGCTCGTTGGAACCCTTGTTTTCCATGGGCTTATTATTCTTTTAGCCCCCGTTTGGAAATTGATTTGAGAGGCCACCATAGTATGGTGTATTACCGCCGATATGGTACGTGGCCTTTGGGAGTTGACATACTCCGCCATTTCTTCGGTTAAGCCCGCACAAAATTTTTGCTTTTGCTCTCCAAAATCCAACTTTTTGAAGACAGTGGCTTTGAGTTGTAGGTCCCAAAACTTGTCTACATATTTGTGGATGGATTCATAGGGAGAGAGCTTTAAGCTTTGCCATTCGGTGAGTACTTTGTCTTTGGCATCGGTGGCCAAAAACTGCTTCATAATGGAAGCTCTTAAAGCTTTCCATGTTCGTGGAGCTTCACCGTTGGCTCGTAGGCTAGACCACCATTTCCTGGCGGACTTTTGAAAGTGCATAGCTACATGGCGTAGATTAGAGGACTCCGTGAAGCCCTCATCTCCAAACACCGCATCAAACTGTTGGATAAAGGCCAAGACTTTGTCCGTAGCACCAAAGGTGCCATCATAGGTAAGGAAAGAGATGCTCTTCCCTCTCTCTTTGAATTTCTTCAGCTTGGACGACCTCTTCCATGCAGCATAGGATTTCCTATGGCCTCTTCTTTTTGATGGTTCAAAGGTTGCACCATCACTTTCTTTAGAAGGTGAAGAATTTGAAGAAGGTGGGGAAGAGGGTGACCTCTTTCTTGCCTTTTTCTTGTCTTGATCTTTGGCGTCTTCACCATCATAAGAGGTAGAGGATGAAGAAGATGGAGAAGAGGGTGTCCTCTTTCTCGCCTTTTTCTTCTCTTGCTTTTTATCATCCCTCTTTGAATTATGGTGTGGAGAAGAGTGTGATGGTCTTCTCCGCTTTGGTGGTGATGGAGAGCGTTTAGCCCACCGTCTTCATGGAGCCATCTCCGCCGAGGTGGCGGGAGACTCACTTCTTTCTCGTTCCTTCGATGGAGGCTCTTGAGTTTTTCTTTGGGAAGGAGATGCATCATCAAGAAGTAAATTCTTGATCCCTTCGTATGGATTCTCTTCTTCTTCCTGAATCGGAGAGAGACCTCTTTTGGGAGTCTCACAAGGAGGCTTCCTAGGTGTTCTCTTGTCATGGTGATGAGCTTGGAGAATCCCGTGAGCACGGAGCTGCCGTTGCACTTCACTTTGGAGAGATGGATTACCCATGGCTTGTTGAAGCCTAGAAACAAGATAGTTAACAAGCATCGGAGCATCATTAGTAGCATGCTCATTAGCAAAATCAAAGTTATCAACATTAATTTCACTCTCTTTACTATTGTCAACCATTCTAACAACTTTTAGGTGTAAAATTTTTAGGTGTACTTTGGCACTTCAAGCCCTAGTTGCTACTCCTCTTTACCCCTTTAGAAAAAGCACTCAAGCTACTATACCAGTGGCTCGAATACCATTAATTGCAAGGAATAGAAGAGAGGGTCTTTCAACACCAAAACAACACCGGCTCCTGTCAAGCTTCAAATAGCTCAATAGTGGTTAAGACGTAGGCAAGCCCCGTAGGACTCCACTATTAAGACCATAGCTCTCGAAGGTGATGCCCCGTTAACTGCACGGAGGCACGCGCACTGCAAGGCTGAAAAATCCCTATTCTACTTACTCACATGCAATTAATAATACCAACCATTTATAGCTAGATTGAGGACCTCCCTTCTTGAGCAAGAAAAGAGAAACCTTGTGCTCTGATACCAATGTAACATTTAATGGCCTAAAAACTTGTGTGTAGCGGAAATTAGCATGAACATAGTGGGCATTTCATTAGAATAGATTCCTAATGAGAATTACAAGAGTGCTTGGGTGGAGAGAGCAACAAAAAGCATAACACCTAGTTAGATAGCATGAACAATACTTTCAAAAGAGAGAGAAATTAAGCTATTGACAACAGTTGAGGACCGGATTTGCATGGAGCCGGTCCCCCCTCCAAAAGGCTTTGTATTATGGTTTCTCCCATCAAGAGAGACATTGTACAATACAATTCTTTGTGCTCCTTCAAGACTAGCTAGTGCAATGAAGATGAAAGCTTCATGCACTAAGCAAAACACTTAGCAAACACAACATCAATTATACCCGGTCTTAGACCCAAGACCTCACACACCTTCGAAGATGGTGAGAGCTAGCAGGGTATGAGAGTAGATTAAGAGGAAGAAGGAGTATCTTACTAGAAAGATGTACATCTCCTCACATAATCACTCATATTAACATAGCTTAGCTTAGTAATTAGCATGGTAGAGGATATGAGCATGCATTGAAGCTTGGCTCTTGGTTGGATTTGCATCACAAAGCCAAGAGTTGTTGGTGTAGGCCTCCCTTCTCACAAGCTTGGAGTAGGTGGTAAGCTTTCCATTAAATCTTGAGAAGGAGAGAGAGTCTTATTTACTTCACACATGAGATTGTGTGAGTGTGTGTGTGATAATGCCTTGCAAAAATCAGCCCCCTCTCTCTCTTGGGCGAGGCCCCTTGCTATTTGCTCTTGTTGTCCTCCCATTGGACCTCCCTAGAGCTAGCCAATGACAATTAAGCAGCATAAGTGATAGCCTTCTGACATGTGTCCCACGTTTCCCTTTTGTGAGAGCTTAAGGTAATTTAATAATTCAACTAAACTCTCATTGAACCCCTTTGCCTCCTGGCCAATAGGAATTAGGCAAGCCATTGGGCTGCTGAATGCTCATTGGACCACTTGGGAGACTTTCCAATAGTCTTCTAGAGGACTTAATTCTCATTGGTTCTTTTATTAAGTGTTTTTAAATTAATTAAACCAGATTTACTCTAGCCTAATTCTCATTGGTCCACCTCCAAGGCCATCCAATAGGAATTGGGTACACCTTGTGGGCATCTGGGCTAGGGAGCTGACATGTGTCCCTCATTCCCTTTGTGTAAAGGGAGCTTGTGTGTGTGTGTGTGTGTGTGACTTTCTCTCTCATCCCCTACTCCCAAGGCTTGCCCCCTCCTATGTAGGGATTTGTAAAGACTTTTTGGGTCACACACAAAGCATCCAATTCCCCCATGGCTGACCTTTGGACACAACCTTTGAATTTTGGAACCTTAGCATTTTGGAAGTCTTAATGGGCTGAACCTTAGGGTCGTTTTAGCCCATTGTTGCACATGGATCTTTTGCAGATGCCCCCCCCTTTGGATCCCTATTTTCCCTCCTTTGGATCCCTACTGTGGCCGGTCTGCTAGCTTAACCAATATTCTAGCGTTTTCTCCCCTGGCACTTCCCCATATTAAATGATTAGTTTAACATGAGAAAATCATTCCCTTTTCCTCTTGGGTTAATCCACTGGTTCCTTCTTCTCCCTTAATCTCAATGCCATAATCATTTGACCTAGTTAGCACCTGTCTTGGCAATGGATACATGTATCCCCCCATCCTTGGTGGCTTATCATATTGTGGGCTCATGTGGCCCAACTCTCCACAATTATAACACGTGGGCGTCTGCCTCCAGACTCTACCATTGCTTTGTTTAACACCATTCTTGGGTCTTTCTTCACCTCCTGGATGATTTGAAAACCTCCCCCGATCTCGATTATTTCCCACATTACCTAGCATGTTTAGGCTGAGATTCCTCATAAAATCTACCACTTGCCTCATCTCTTGTCTTAGCCCATCATCTTGCACTACTCTAGTGACCACTGCTGGCATAACTTGAGGAGTAACAGAACCCACTGGTTCATGATGAACCCCTGGCATACGACCTTGCAAAGAATCCATAGGCTGAAACTCAGACCTCCTGGGCAAAGACTCTACTCCTAGCTGACTCATTCTTCTCAGCTTCCATTCTTTGTTCCTCGCTACCTCTAGTGCATCTTCATATGTCCTAATCTTCTTTAACTCCACTATCCAACGTATATTCTCCCAAAGACCAGCCAATAACCTGTCCTTCTTTATAATGTCGGGTGGGGGTACCTGTGGTGCTAAGGCCTTGCACATTCGCTCCCATGCCATTGAAAACTTACATATATACGCATCTACTAGCTGACCTTCCGTTCGCATTAAACCCTGTACTTCTTGCCACACTTTGTCAGGATCTTCCGTCTTCACAACTTCCACTTCCAATCCATACCTTAGATTGTCCCAACTTAATCTCACACATGGATCCGCCGCACGAAATTCCTCTTCAAATGCCTTGGACCAAACTCATGCATCACTCTTCAAACAAATTTGGAGAAGATGCAACATCTATGGAGGATTGTGAATCTGATTGCTAATGCAGGCACCCTCCATCTTTTCCAAAAAGTTTTCTACATCTTCATCACTTCTTCCATGAAATTCCGGATAAGAGAAAGCCATGGCTACCCAAGTTTCGATGCTTTGAGAACCCCTTCAAACACAAGTGCAAGAACCCAAAACTTTTGACTGACTTAATCCCCAGAAACTTCAATGGAGCTCAAGCTTTAGATAAGGACAAACACATGCACATCAAATGAGTTTTCATAGTTAATCATCGGCATTACACAACAAGCAAAGGGGATTCTTGTATCTCTCTTAATCTTCTTGGCCCAAACATAAAGACTATGCACTGTTGGAAAAAAATCTTCCTAGACACATGAACATTTATATGGATTCTTTGCGTTAAATGAAAAGGAGTGAATTGAGGTCCGTTTTGATCATCCATTAAAGCCAACCATGCAGCTCCCAAAGAGGCACACCTGACTTATCTTTTGATTTTGCCAGATATTTAGCAGCATAACAACATAAATGGCTCAAAAGACCAAAAACCAACCATCATAACTTTGAAAAATTTTGGCAGAGTTTTCCCAGAAGTAGAGAAGTAAGAACCCAAAATATAGAGTGTATATGTATGCATAACGTGCCAACAATAGAACCCGAGATCAAGTAGGAATCACTAGTACATAGCCTATGGCGAGGTCACAAAAAGGGTGCTCCAGCCATCTGTATCACCAAAGGGATCTCACATTTGAGAATCCCCCAGCTCAATAAAACCTCACGATATCGACCCTCTCACGAAAGCTTATGCAAATATCGTATAGTCAAGTCTCAGAAATGACTATCTTCCAGACCAAGTCTCAAAAATGGCTCGGACTGCCCAATAAAACTATAACTCCACAAAGGCGTACAATGGCAGTATCCACAAGTAACGTCTAATACAAGAAAATGTGCTTAAACAAGCGCCAATTGATGCATACCCACGACAACTGCAAGTGACTTCTACTTGCTAGTATATCACTCTACTCCAGCTACATGTACTTGTGCCTATAACCTGTAACCTGTAACCTGTAACCTGTGATCTGTAATCCGCAACCTGTAATCTTGAAGCTGAAGGTATTCGAAGAAGATCCTGCGTGGGGGCACCAAAAGAATGTGAGCGGGATGGAAACACACACAACGCCTCTATGATCACCCGACACACACTCTTGGGATAAAACACACACACACACACACACACACACACACACACACACACACACACACACACACACACACACACACACACACACACACACACACACACACACACACACTATGGGACATCACTCAGCTTACAAAACCCACCTAGCCGAGACAAGAAACACACCGATGGAGTGAGAGGAGAGAGACTATCCATTTACCCACTCAACACACAGAGAGAGAGAGACACACACACACCCCCCCAAAAAACTCAGCACAAAAGAGAAATATTTTTGATGTTTATATACAATTGAGCTTGGGACAACACCAATGGGGCAAATAGCTCACACAATATGGATGAAATATGCCATATATAATCACAAATTGGAGCAGAGGCTTCGCTCAAAGGAGAAACTTACACAGCCAAAATAGTAGAAAAATAGTGAGGAATTTGGCAAAATGGACAGCACCATTGCATCTGGAATGGCCCAAAACCCTAGTCTACAATATCAAAGTGCTCAAATCCGACCTTGGATGAGCAGTTTATGGCCAAAATAGGCTCCAAAAACAGCAAAAATTCAGTTGCGGCTGTTCCTCCTCTTCTCTCCACGTTTTGTTGGTCTTTTTCTCAGGTTTTTTAGTGTCCAATTTATCCCTTGGGCACCTTTGGCCTTTTGATTGACCTCAAACGGACCCTGAACATGCCAAAAACTGGCAACGTAGTGCATTTTGTCACCCTTCTACATCCATCCGCACACTTGGCACTCAACTTTTTCCAATAATGCATCCCACAATCACGTGAAGTGGCCCCAAAATATAGTCCTCCTGATGAACTTTCTGCATAATCATCACAAGAAAACACCCACGTTGTGTCCTCGCTTACCCACGTGTAAGTATTGACCCCATTCGACCTCCTAACGCCACTAGATGCTAGCTGACGCACCTGCTTACCTCATGTCGTCGGCCTGCGGATAGCTTCCTCAAGAAGTTTTATGTGCTACCAACTCCTCATTATTATAGGAAAAACACAGTGGTACTGGTGATAATGACACACTGTCCTACCTGTACACATGTGGGCCCCACGTAACCACCTGGCTGTGGAAAATGGGCAATCCTTTATTCGATGCACCATACATGTGTATGTACATATACACAATCACTTCTTCCAAAAAACTAACACTGTATGGAAGGATTTGGTCTTAAAAAACAATGCTACCTAGTGGAGCTTAAATACCTTAGGGTTAGCTGCATTAAAGACCTCCAAAGGTTAGTGTTGAAAGTTTTTTGTCCTTTAGGAAAGCTAGGGTTGTGTTTGAGGTGGGAACGAGGTGCTTGTCGTGTTTGCTGACTAAGGTGCTTGAGGTGCTTAATGACTACGGTGCTAAGGTGTGTCACCATATACATGTGGTAGTGATGTGTGTGAACACACTAGGACAGCCGGGGCATTTTTTCCCTCTTTAGGAGGTTTTTTCCCCCGTGCATTGTATATACGCCCATCACTCTAGGGCTATCTATCTTTCCATTGCACACTAAGTAACACACTCTCTATTGTGTTCCTTGAGCTTCCTTCGTCTTCTCCAAGGTGTGTGTGTTTCTCTGCAACCCTAATTCCAACAATTGGTATCAGAGCAGGTCACGCCCTTCCAGGCTTAGTCGCCAGCTGCTCCAGCACACGCCTGCTCACTTTCTCCGATTTCAGTGAGCTTTGGCGAGCGATTGCAGGTCGACAAAATTTTTTGGCAAGCTCGAAGAGCTTGGTCTGCTCAGAATTTTGATTTGGGCTCATTTCGGCCTCCGTTTCCACTATAGGCAGTACTGCACAGGCTATTTCGTCATTTTGTGCAAAATTTCTGTCAGTGCCGTTTTCTGCATAACAAGTGCCTTATAGTCTTCTACGGTTTGTGCTATATAGCACAGGTTGTTCTCGCTTCGTATCTCCTATTTTCGGGCAGTTTTCACATCAGGTGCAGCATTTACCATGGCTGACAACAACAACACAGATGTGTTCAAGATGTTTGCTACTGAGGACAAGTTGGATGGGGACAACTACCCTATGTGGGCTTATATGATGAAACATGTTCTTGTGTCAAAGGGTATCTGGAACATTGTGCAAGGCATTGATGTACGTCTTGGTTGTGAGGATGTAGGCGATGTTGAGGATGTTGCAGGTCTTGCTGCAAGGATTGAAGCTGTTAGAGTTGTTTTGCCTATGATAGAACAAGCTCGTTGGGATGTTAAGGATGCGCAGGCTCATGCATTGATTGCGTTGTCTGTGAAGCGCGCCATTGTTCCTCACATTCGTTCAGCAAAATCTGCAAAACAGGCTTGGGATGTTTTAGCAGGTCTTTATGCAAGCCGCAATGAGGCTAAAATTGCTTTGCTGCGTAAAGAGCTGGAGTCGAAGATTATGCATGAGGAAGATGATATGGACACTTTCCTTGCTAGTGTCAAGGATATCAATGAGCAGCTTATTTCTGCAGGTGAAGTCCTTTCAGACAGTTCCCTTGTGCAGACTGTTCTTGATGCCTTACCAAATTCCTACCAGACTTTTGCTAGTACTTGGAGACTTATGACCCAAGGAAATCATAAAGTTGTCAAGTTTGATGCATTATGCACATTGCTGTTGCAAGAGTCACTTTCTAGAAAAAACAGGACTAGGCAGCGTGCAGTTGAACAGGCTTTTATTGCTTCTCAAAGAAAGGGTGGTAACAGTAATGCAGCCACTTCTTATGGTTCTGCTGCGAGGTGCAAAAATTCTGTTCCTAATGCTTCTGATGGCAGTACTTCGTCTGGCAATTCTGGTGATAAGGGAAAAAAGAAGATGCGTTGCCATTATTGTAAAGCCAATGATCACTTGATCAAGTCGTGTCCTAAGTTGAAGGCCAAAGAGGCTAAGAAGAAAGAGGGTGGTTCCACTGCAAATGCTGGTTCCACTACAAATGCAGCCATTGTTGAGTCTTCTCTGAAAGGAGAGTGTAATGCTGATGTTGATGCAGAATGGGCTTTTAGCGTAGAGTGCACTTACAATCCTGCTGTCCATGATGCATGCTTGTCAGTTGCTGCAGATTCATAGGTGTGGTATTTTGACAGTGGTGCTACAAAGCACATTACCTCACATGGTGAATTGTTTACCTCTCTCGAGTCTGTCCCTCATGGGAATTCAGTCACTTGTGCCAACAACGCCTCTTGTCCAGTTCAGGGGGTTGGAAAGATTGTGCTCACTGCTGCTAATGGCAGTTCCTTCACACTTGTTGATGCACTTTATGTACCTGGGATCAAGAAGAATCTCTTATCTGTATCCGCACTTTCTAGACTTGGACTTGTAGTCAAATTTGTGGATGACAGATGTACAGTTCATGATCTCAGTTTTGGTGATCAAATTGTTGCATCTGGCCTTTTGTGCCATGGGCTGTATAAGCTCACTTTGTATGACAAGTGTGGACAAAATTTTGCAAATGCTGTTGCAGATTCAAGGGCTATTTCAGATGCAAAACTTTGGCATGCACGTTTTGATCATCTGAATTTTGCCAGTTTGCTGCGTTTGCAGAAATCTGATATGGTTGCTTCTTTGCCGCCTCTTGAAGCACCTTGCAAACATGTTTGTGAAGGCTGTATTTTGGGTAAGATGCAGCATTCTAAGTTTCCAAAGGATGGTTCAGTTCGGGTCACATGCAGGTTGCAGCTTGTGCATAGTGATGTTTGTGGGCCCATGCAAACTCCGTCCTTGGGCAATTACCTGTACTTCGTGACTTTCATTGATGATTACTCCAGGCATGCATGGGTATTTCCACTTAAAGCGAAGTCCGAAGTTTTTATGTGCTTCAAACAATTTCTGGCTATGGCTGAAAATGTCTCGAAATGTACTATGGGCACCGTCCGTTCCGATCGAGGGGGGGAGTATATGTCTCATGAATTTAATGCATTTTTGGCTAGTCATGGGATAAAACACCAATGTACAGTACCTTATACACCTCAGCAAAATGGTGTTGCTGAGAGGAAAAATAGGTCACTGACGGAAATGGCACGATGTATGGTCAAAAGTCAAGCTTTACCGCATTCTTTTTGGCTTGAGGCCATCATGTGTGCCACTTATGTACTTAACAGGTGTCCTACGAAAGCTTTGCAGTCTATTACTCCATATGAAGCATGGCATGATAGAAAGCCTTCTATTGAGCACATGAGTGTTTTTGGCTGTTTGGCATATGCTTTGGTGCCACAAGTGCAGCGCAGAAATTGGATGATAAGGTTGTCAAATGTATTTTTGTTGGTTATAGTGCTGAAAGCAAAGGTTATAGGTTGTATCATCCGCAAACAAAACGTATTCTGGTTTCACGGGATGTAGTGTTTGTTGAAGATTCTGTTCAGCCCTTACTGTCATGTACCAGAGACAGTAATGTAAGCTCACAGGACATTTATGACACTTTGTTGCCTCTTTTCAGTGGTGGAAATACGAATGTAAGTTCCAATGAGGCAAATGTACAGCCTATGAGGGTTTCTGAAAATGTTTTAGATCAGCCTATTACTGATGCAGATGTACATGATGTACTTGATAAGGAAAGGGCTGAAAATGAGCAGGCTAGAGGTATGCCAAAATGGCTGGTGCACACTTTGCGTGACAGTAAATTGGATGCACCTTTGTCTAGTCATACTCGTTCAGGCTCTCGCCATGCATCTTATGCATCAGATTGTTATGCTTTGGCTGTGTCTAGCTTACATGATGTTGAGGAACCTCTGACTTTTGATGAAGCACAAAATGCATAAAATTGGATGGCTGCCATGCAATCAGAATATGATGCACTTATAGAAAATGACACATGGAATTTATGTGATTTGCCTCCTAGCAAAAAGGCCATTGGTACGAAGTGGGTTTACAAGTTGAAACGCAAGCTGGATGGTGAGATCGATTGCCATAAGGCTCGACTTGTTGCAAAGGGTTATGCACAGCAAAAAGGCATAGATTATGAAGAGAATTTTGCTCCCACTTGTCGTATGACTACTGTGCATTTTCTATGTGCATTGGCAGCTCATTTTGGTTGGGATGTACATCAATCAGACATTGTTAATGCTTTCTTGAATGGTGACATATTTGAGGAAGTTTATGTAACGCAGCCTCGCGGTTTTGTCATAAAAGGACAAGAGGACAAAGTGTGCAAATGTAACAAGGCTTTGTATGGGTTGAAGCAATCTCCTCGTGCTTGGTATGAGAAAGTTGACACTCATTTTGTCAAACAAGGCTTTCGTAACAGTCCAACAGAAAGCACATTGTATGTAAAGCGTGAGAGTGATGTACTTCTCATTGTGGTTCTTTATGTTGATGATTTGCTGATCACTGGACCAAATGAGAGACATATTGCTGAATTTAAGGCTGATTTGAATGCTACTTTCAAGATGAAAGATTTGGGGCTGTTGCATCATTATTTGGGTATACAGTTTAAGCAGTGTGATGGTAGTATTGCCTTGTGTCAGAAAAGTTACATAGAGACATTGCTATGTAAGTTTGGACTTGAGGATCGCAAACCTATTGCCACTCCCATGGAAACAGGTTTGAAGTTGAATCTACATGATGCTGGTGATCGTGATGATGTCACTCTTTACCAAATTGCTATTGGCTGCCTCATTTATGTATGCAACACGAGGCCGGATATTCAGTTTGCAGTCTCACAGGTCATCAGATTTATGCATATCCCAGGGTCTAAGCATTGGCAGACTGTCAAGAGGATTTTCCCCTACCTTAGTGGAACTTTACATCTTGGCTTGTTTTATCCCAAGGGGGGATCATTGCCGCAAGACTTACATGCTTTTTCAGACTCAGATTGGGCTGGTTGTTTTGACATGCGAGTGTCCACAAGTGGTTTTTGTTTCATGCTTGGCAGTTCATGTATATCATGGTTGAGCAAGAAGCAACCTACTGTGGCCACATCGAGTTGTGAGGCTGAGTACAGGGCAGTCTTCACAGCTACGGTTGAGTGTGTATGGATCAGACGCCTTATGGCTGATTTGGGTGTTGGACAGGACACTGCCAACACTATCTACACTGACAGTTAGAGCGCATTGGTAGTTGCGAGGAACCCAATTTTTCATGCTCGCACAAAGCACATTAAGGTGCATTTCAGAGAGAGGCTCTCAGCAGGAGAGATCAACTTGGCTTATGTGCCAACACAGGACAACGTTGCAGATCTTTTCATAAAGGCATTGTCTCGTGAGAAGCTTGAAGCTTTCCGCAAAGCTTTGGGCTTACTCCCCTTTGTGGACTGATCCTGTCCTCAAGGCATGGCACTTCCCTTTACTCATGTGCCAGCTCTCGTTCACCGCATCACTCCAGGGGGGATTTGTTACCATATACATGTGGTAGTGATGTGTGTGAACACACTAGGACCGTCGGGGCATTTTTTCCCTCTTTAGGAGGTTGCTCTAAGCAAAGACAGGTTGATACAATCTAGAAGCTTGTAGCCCCAGCTCATCAGTTACAATGTTTATATGGAAAGTACGAGCTACAATATTTGTGATTCATCAAAATAATAAATGTTTTTACAATGAAAGCTCTGAAAAATGGTATCCGAGTTATCTTGCTACTAACATACCCCCCCTCCTCGCCTGTGTCGTCCCTTGAAATAGCTTTATGGGCTGAAGTAATCTTCGGGTTGAAGGCTGGCGAAACGGTCTTTAAGCGCAAGAGTGCCTTCTCATATTTGGGTCTTCTTTCTTTGTCAGGAATCTGCAGGAAAACCCTGTTTTGGAGCTCAATGGCTGAGTAGCGAATACATTTGGAGGCTAGGTTGCTTATCACTGGCCCAAATATCTTCATTTCCCAAGTGAAGAACCCCGTATAAAATGCTTCCTCGAATGCCAACATATTGTTAGATGGCAAGAACAGGCATCGGACATAGAACCCATAGAGGACTTCTTCGGAAGGTTAGCCGCTTAGGTTGTAGCAACAAAGACCCTTATTACCTTCAAGCAATGACATCCATGGTGCTCCTGCTTGCTATGGCTTGTGAAAAGCTTCAATTCATGTGCGCAGCATTCGGCAAATTTTGTAGAACATGGCACATGAGAGGTCAGGAAGGATTTTGAAGAATTTTATGACGCCTACTAGGGTTTTCACCATGTACTTTTCTGTTGACAATCCCTGCTCTGGAGCTGGAAATATTGGGTAGTTTAGCCATGTAGGCCGCTTCTTAGTCAGTGCTTCATGTGCTTTCCATGTCCTTACTCTTGGTACATGACAAAAGGTTGGGTCTTTTTGAAGTGCGGCAGGTGCTCTTGTCAACAGAATCAAATATTTGGGATTCTTGTTCAACCAACTCTTTCTCCACTTGGGGTGAACATCCTCTACGTCTTCATCCTGCATATCTTTATATAGTCTTTCTTTCACCTGTAACAGCTCTACCTTTATTAAAGGATATGGCAATGATTGTTGATGCCATTGTGCATTGATTTGTTTGGGAGTGAGTTGAGTGATGTTGACTGAATGGAGAATACTCAACTCCGAATCCATCACTGCTTTTCATTCTGCATCCGTCTCTTGGGCAACCTGATCCTTGAGCGTATCTTCTTTAGCTTTAGACAGCTGGACCATGGGCACTTTCTCAGCATATGCTAGTGGTACCTGAAAGTGTTTTTCTCCTACTAGCTCTTTTGATGGCTGTGTTTCCATCTCAGCAAAAGAGACTGATGAAATTTCAACATTTGGGTGCTCAGAGGTACCAGCTTCTTCTTGTGTTTTTGGTTGTCCCTCTCGCAGGAGCTAATTGACTCTCTTTAGCTCAGTTATCTACTTGAGCAACTGTTCTTCTCTTTGTACCCGCATCAGTGCAAGGTCTCTTCTTTGGGATTACTCTAGCTTTAGCTCTAGCTCGAGATCCTTGTTCTTATTTTCCAAAGCCTTGTAGAATTCATATGTACCTTTGATTGAGGCAACTGCAGGATTTTCCCTTATTCGTCGCAAAAAGGTTGCCTAATTATTGATCCTTTTCTTTGAATATTGCAGAGATGCATTTGCTACATCAAGTTGCACTTGGATCTTCTGTACTGATAGAGTCGTGGTTAAGAGTTCATTTGTTACCTGTCAGCTGTTGGTTTTTGGTCTTGCACGCATGTGATAACTTGGTGAGAAGTTCGCCCAATTCCTCCATCTTCTTTTGTTGCTTCTCTTTGGCTAGCTGGTGTTGTTCAGCTTCAATTCTCAACTCTTGTATTTGTCTTTGCAGATCTGTGATGACATTCATTCTGTCATCTAATTCTCCTTGAATAGCATCAATCACCATCTTTAGCTCTCTAGCCTTAGCACTGCGGTTAAGTGCTATTGTTTGCATTTTCTCAGTCATCTCCAGCATCTGCTTGGCATATTCATTTACTTGTAGGATGACTTCATCATTTGTCTGCCAACTTTCAGGCTCTATAGATTGCCTAGATGTTTCAATAGTCTCTGTGTGTGGCTCCTTGGGTGGGATTGTGGTTGCTTGCGTTGGGGCTTCTACCTCTCCTTGAGGTTGTGCGGTTACCTCTGTCGCTTCAGTTGATTGAGGTCTTGTGGTTGCCTCTATGTTTCTTGTTGGGTGGTTATAGAAGGTGTGGCCTCTCTTTGTTCAGTTGGCCATGGTTGCTCAAAACTGGTTGTTGCTTCCTGTGGTTTGTTAAAGAATATGATGTTAAAGAATATGTCCGTTGTGCTATGGGCGGCCAGACACTGACTATACCATGTTGTAAATATACTTTGGATAATAGTTCAAAAAGAAGAAGAGTGAGAGCAGCACGTTGAATGGCTGCTGCTGTTGGTAACGATTGTGTGTGTGTGAGTCTTGATGTGTGTTAGTGTGTGCACATAGTCTTATTTTCTACCTTCTCCATCACCTGTGCACTCTACAAAGTGGTATCAGAGCTCAGTTTAAGGAGCTACAGTCAATACACAGATTTCCACATCTCTGGAAAACAACCAAAAAGAGAGGTTTTTTGGTCATAACTCCCTCACCCAAACTCGGAATACAGTGATCCGGGAGTTTATCTTTATGTTTTTGGGCATTCCGAACGCATTGGAATACTCAGATTTGCCAAAATATGCAACAAAAATTTTCTGCAGCAAACAGCCAGCTCACATATGCATAGGAGATTTCCAGTTTTTCACTCGGTAGTAGATTTACAGGTTACAAGTGAAGAATTTAGCATTTACACAGGTTTTGAAGAGCGACATAGAGATTTTGCATCATGATATTGTGTTATCAAAGATTATGTTTGTTTGTTGTGGGTCCGTTATGGATAGCCGCCTATGTAAGAAAGGTTGTAGGAAGAAGTTGAGGCAGTTATATTGTCAGATTGAGTATTTTGTGGTTATGTATGGATATGTGGTACGGGAGAGCATATGGATTTCATTTTCCTACAGGTCCATGTGGACATTGTTTTAGATTATTTATGCATAATATCGAGTCAGTCTGTGGCAAAGTGAGTCAGTGGATTTTCCCTTGGCAGCAGTGAGAGATTTTCTGTCAGTGTTTATGAGTACTTTGGTTGAGATTGTCACTTGAGATATTGTCCAAATACAAACAGAACTCTGCCAAATTTTTTTTAAAATCCATTGGAAGCAATTGAGAGAGTAAAGATGGTAGAAAGTTCAACTCAAGTCACACAGATTGTTGGAGAGAAGCTAACCAGAGAGAACTACAACATATGGTCTTATATGATGGAGAACTTTATCATGGGCAAAGGTTTATGGGACTACATTACAGGTGAACAAGAGTGTCTCGAGGTTGGTTTGGAACCAAACAGAGAGAATGTTGAAGCATATAAAACATGGCAAGCAGGAGTAGAAGCTTACAAGAAGTGGATCGAGAATTCAAGGAAAGTGATGCATTGGATTTCATTATGCATTAGTGACTTCTTTATACCACATGTGAAAAAGGCTCAATCTCCAAAGGAAGCATGGGAGATACTAGCAAGGATGAACAGCTCCAATACAGAACCACAAAAAGTTCACTTGAAGCAAAGGTTACATTGTGTATGGAGAGGAAATAGATCCGTATTAGTTTATGTGACAGAGATAAAGCAAATACAGGAAGATCTTGTGAGCATTAATGTTGAAGTTCTAGATGATGACTTAGTTTTAGTGACATTGAATGGTTTGGGACCGGAATACAAATCATTGGATACATCCATATCTGTTTGAGGACACATGCCTGATTTTGAACAGTTAGTAAACCTTTGTTTGCAAGAAGAGGTGAAGTTAGGCAAGTCAGGTCCTTCTACATCAAAATTTTTTTCCAGAGATCAGGTTTTTTACTCTAGAGGTCGTGGAAACAATAGAGGTGGAAGAGGAAACTATGGTCATGGAAACAATGATGGAAGAGGTCAATGGCAAAACCAACAATGATTACAACCACAGAGGCAGGGGGAGAGCCCAACCTCGTGGACATGGAGGTGGACGATTTGTACATCCTCAAAGAGATGGATACTGTAACAGATGTGGCATTTATGGTCACTTTGAAAGAGAATGTTACACAAGGCTAAATCAAAATCGTGATTGTGGTGGAAGAGGCCGGGGTTATGGCAGACATGGAGGAAACGTTGCTGGATACAATCCTCATGATCAAAATATACATGACAATAGATCGAGTGGACATTTATTTCCTATGGAGCATGTTGTTGGAAGCATAGTGGAGCCACATCATACAGATGATTAGTATTTAGATAGTAGTGCCACAAATCATATGACATTGTTGAAGGGTAAATACAAAGTCGGATATGTAGTCGGATATCGGATGTATTGTCTGATTGTTAGTAGCTAGTCGGATATTGTAAGCCTGATCGGATATTGTTAGTGTATGCCAAGAATCAGACAGTTTTATAACTGAATTCAGGGCACAACTTTATATTTGGGAATGGGGAACTTTGAGGGATGGGATTTTACTAAGTCTTGTTTTGGAGAACTTGTATTGGGGATTTTCTTGATATACAATCTCTGATGTTTGTCTGAGTCTCTCGCTCTCTCATCATCTCTCTGATTTTTTCCTACTTTTGTTACACACACAATATTGCTTAGCTCTGAATTTATCTGAATCCAATCTCTTGGTGATTATTCATTGTATGTGTGATCATCCAACAACACATTGGCAATCTTGCTGTCTGCAGATCTTGCATTGAGGCTATAATTCAGGTTCTAAGGGTCGTACTGTGCTTTGTGTATTATTCAGAGATGATGCATGTCCAAGAGGGGTAGGAGAAGGTCAAGAGTGTACTATACCCGTGCTCAGACTCAAGTAGGAAATATAGATCCCTTTCATTATGATTATTTAAGCGATGATAATGCACCTACTGCACCACTCGAAGTTCCATTGCTGAATCAAGGACATGAGAGTGAAGGAGCATCAGAGGAAAGGTCAGTGAGGCAATTCTTAGGGGCACTACTCTTGGCAAGAAGACCAACTAGAAGTAGACATCAACGAAGCTTTGACCCACTGTTGTTAGCTCCCGGGCAAAGACCTAGGAGGCTGCAACAACCTATTCTGATGGCTCAACCACCCCCTAATCCACAGATCAAATCAGCAAAGTTCAAGGGCAGGTTTAAGGAGGATGCAGATTGCCATGTGGCTCAGTTTGAAACTAGGTGGCAGGCTAGTGGATATCAGGGTATCTTCCCTGATAATATCAAAGACCTAGGAGGTTGCAACAACCTATTCTGATGGCTCAACCACCCCCTAATCCACAGATCAAATCAGCAAAGTTCAAGGGCAGGTTTAAGGAGGATGCAGATTGCCATGTGGCTCAGTTTGAAACTAGGTGGCAGGCTAGTGGATATCAGGGTATCTTCCCTGATAATATCAAATTACAACAGTTTGCAACTACTTTGGAAGGTAAGGCTATGAGTTGGTTTAGCCAATATGGTGTTGCTCATTTTACAACTTATGATGAGTTGAAAGTTTCTTTCTTGCAAAGATTTAGAAAGGAGAAAACTCCTACTAATGTTCTGAGTCAACTCAAAAGAATTAAACAAGTTCCAATGTTGGTGGAAGATATTACCCAAAAATTCAGGATTTTGGTTGAGAGACTTCAAGGTAATGAGAGGCCCACTAATGAAATTTTGGTAGGGTACTTTCTCAAAAGGTTAAGGACAGGTTTGAAGAATGCTGTGGCAAGTATTGATATTGTAGGGGGTTTTGACAATTTGGTGGTAGCTGCATCTAGAGTTGAGAAAAGATTGGGCATGACTAAGTCCAGAAGCAGGAGGAGTTCCTATTCCAGTGGTGATTCTACATCAATTGAACACTCAGAGTCGGATTCTCAGTCTGAAGTTTTATATGATAGTGATAGTAGCAAAAGTAAAGTGAGGAAGAAAAAGGGGTCTCCAAGCAATGGTAAGAAAAAGGATAAGAAGGATGCTGAAGATGAATTGGTGCAAAAATTGAAGGGTATAGGTTATTCTATTCTTGCTCCAAGTGACAAGAGGTTTTGTGAAATTTGTGAAAAGGATGGGCATACCACTGCTCAATGCTGGTACAATCCAAAGCAGAGAAATAAAGGTAGGGGTAGGGCTATGGCTGATGTAAATCAGGTGGCTCCTTTCAGGGGAAGACCACCATTTCAAGGACCTCCTAAACAGCCTGGCAAAAATCAGGATAATAATCCGAGGAGACCACAGGGAGTCAGGCCTTGTGTGTATTGTGGAGATCCTAATCATTTTGTAGGAATCCGATGTGACTTATGGGTCAAACACAGAGAAGAAAGGGGGATACCTGTTGTACCTTATAATCAGGACAATCAGCAGGCAAGACCACAACCAGCTCCTTAGAATCCACCTCAGGCTCAGGCTAATGTTATCATTATTGACATTCCAATTTTTACAACACCTGTACATGGACCAACTTCCTCTGTGATTATTGAGGAGATACCTGATGAGGATGCAGGTAATAATTATTCAGATTTGAGCTTTGAGGGAATTGAGGTGTTACAGTCCAAGGCCAAGGGTCCTATTGACTGGGAACAACAAAAAGGGATCAAAGATAGGGTCCACCAGCAGGTGGAAAAGGAACAAAGACATCACGTTTTGGATAATGGAGTTTCAGAGTTAGTAGAATCTTCATCTCTTTAAAGGGAGGAGGTACAGGTTTTAGGTGAAGCAAGGGATTGGTTTGAAGAACTGCTCAACTCTCCTTTGCAATTGTCCCTAGATCAGATGGTGTTTGGTTCAGCTTTCAGGGAAATATTGTTGAATAAATTGTTGGGTAGAGGAGCTGAATTGTCCTCACAACCCATTATTGAACCAGGTGTTCACTCTATACACCCTTCTGATGTTGATTTTGTAGTACTAGTGATTTAGGTGACTTTTCAAGGAAGACTGTTTGAAGAAGTACTGCTTGATGGAGGATCTTGAGTGGACATATTACCTGAATCTGTGTATCTTGCTATGAATTTGGGGAAATTAGAACCAGCACCTTTCCAGGTTAAAATGGCTGATCAAACAAGGGTACAACCAGTTGGAATTTTGAGACAAACTTCTGTGCTAATATCAGGTATGCAATTTCTGGTGAACTTTGTGGTACTCAGGATGAAAGAAGGGCATAGTCCTTATGAGATGTTGCTTGGTAGACCTTGGTTTAGATTAGCCAAGGTGAAACAGGATTGGGGGGAGAATCAGGTTGTTCTTACCAAAGGTAAACAAGTTCTTACTATTCCTATGCTTGGGAGGAAGCAAATTTCAGGCAAGGAGAGACCAATGTTTGCCCAATCAATTAACTTAGCAGATGAGGTTGAGGATGATGAGGAAGAAGCATTCTTGCAAGCTAACCCTACAATTGTACCAATGTTTGAAGTGGATGTTGAAGGTATTTTGCAGAAAGATGAAGGATCAGAGTCTGGGGAAGAAGCACCTGTTTTAGGTCAGGAAATTCAGGGAGCTGAGGTATTAAGAATGATGGATCAGAGTGTAGGTAAGTCTACAAGAAGAACAAGAGGCTAAAGATATGGTGGAGAAGTTGTACAACAAAAGGTTTGGGCACTCCAAGAGAGTTGAACATGATGAGTTGAAGGAGCTTAATTTGGGCACTGAAGAGGATCCTAAAATGGTGAAGGTTAGTGTACATGTGGATGGTCAATTTTTGCAGGACTTGTTGTAGTTGTTACAGGAATTTAAGGATGTATTTGCTTGGGATTATTCTGATCTTAAAGGGATTGATCCTGATTTTCATCAACATCATATCAACCTCAAGGAGGATGCAGTACCTATTGTTCAACAGAGGTACAGAATGAACCCTAATTTTGCAGCTCAAGTAAAACAGGAAATTGACAAGTTGTTAGCTGTTTGGGTTTATACAACCTATCCATGAAGTCACTTGGTTGTCTCCTATTATTGTGGTTCCCAAAAAGAATGGGAAAATCAGGGTTTGTGTGGACTACAGGAAATTCAATGAAGCAACTATTACCGATCCTTTCTCTATGCCTTTTTGTGATGCTATTTTGGATGCAGTAGCTGGACAGGAAATGTATAATTTTTTGGATGGGTTTTCTGGGTATAACCAGATTTAGGTGGCTGAGAAAGATAGGCACAAAACAGCTTTTATAACAGAATGGGGGGCTTATGCTTCTACTGTCATGAATTTTGGGCTTAAGAATTGTCCACCATCTTTCAATTACACAGCTTATAAGACTTTTTAGCCCTATTCGCAGGATTTCATGAGGGTGTTTGTGGATGATTTTTTAGTTTTTGGAAAAAAGGACTTACATTTGCACCATTTAAGGTTATGCTTTGCAAGGTGTAGGATGTTCATAATGTGCTGAATCCTTACAAAAGTGTGATTGCAGTAAAGAGTGGTATTCTATTGGGTCATGTGGTATCTCATCAAGGGATGTCCATTGACGATAAGAAGATTGAAGTGATTCAGGCAGCAAAGGCTCCTACAAATGTTAAGGAGTTGGGTAGAGTGGTATTCTATTGGGTCATGTGGTATCTCATCAAGGGATGTCCATTGACGATAAGAAGATTGAAGTGATTCAGGCAGCAAAGGCTCCTACAAATGTTAAGGAGTTGGGTAGATTTGTTGGACAGGTTAAGTGGCATAGCAGGTATATCAGGTATTTAGCCAATGTGTGCATGCCTCTTACTCATTTGACAAAGAAACATGTACCTTTTGTATGTTCTGATGTTCAGGAAAGATCCTTCCAACTATTGAAGAAGATTATATCAGTTACTCCTATTTTACAGGCTGCTGATTGGAATTTAACTTTCCATGTTTTTGTGGATGCTTCAGATGTGGCTATTGGAGCTGTATTGATTCAAGAAGGTGTCAAGGGTTGGTTTAGACTTGTATATTATGCTTCTCGTGTGTTAACCTCTGTTGAAAGAAACTATGCGGTGACTGAGAGGGAAGATTTGGGCATGGTGTATGCTTTGACCAAATTCAGGCATTACTTGTTGTGCAACAGGGTGATCTTTCATGTAGATCATGAGGCTTTTCTTTACTTAATCTAAAAACCATTGCCTACAGGAAGGTTGGCTAGATGGATGTTATTATTGCAAGAGTTTGATTTTGTTATTATTCATACACCAAGCAAGGACTCATGCTATTGTAGATTACTTAAGTCGGATTGAAACAGGTGAAAAGCCTATAGGTGTTATTGATGATCTGCCTGATGCTCAGTTGTTTGATGTTCAAACTGTCAATTCTGATTATTGGTATGATCAGATGTTAGTGTTTTTGATGGATGATACAATGCCATCAAACTTTTCTATAGATCAGAGAAGAAAGTTTGCACTAAAAATTAGACCTTTCTTGGTTATTGCTGGAACTTTATATAAGAAAGGAATTGATCAGGTCATTAGAAGATGTGTCCTTGATTTTGAACAATCAGCTGTTTTATAGGAAGCACATTTTGGGGTTGCCGGAGGACATTTTTATGGAGATATTACTGGAAAGAAAATTTTACAAGAAGGATTATGGTGGCCCACTGTGTTGAAGGATGCTCACAATTATGCTAAGAGTTGTGTGGTATGTCAGAAGATGGGTCAGCCTGATTCTACAGAAAGAATGAATGATCATCCTATCTTGCCTCTAGAACCTTTTCAAAAATGGGGTTTAGATTTTGTGGGACCAGTGAAGCCAACTACTAGCAGAGGATGCAAGTACATATTGGTGGATACTGATTATTGTACTAAATGGGTGGAGGGTGTAGCATTAAAGACAATACTGTTGGGGTATAGGCGTCTGTGCCTTGCTCGGCCGCCCAGAGTCTGGGCGCCCACTGACTTGTATACCTTATACATAGCATAAGTGTATAGGGGGCTGCTCACTCTTTGGAGTCTCCCCACCCATATCTGTGTTGTGTGTCTCCTTCTCTCTCTCACTCTCCGTCTGTGGTGCTCCCCGATCCCCTTCAATTGGTATCGGAGCATAGGTGCGGAGGGAGCGCGTGTGTGCATAGTCACGACGACAGCGGAAAGCCAGTTTCATTCCCGAAATCGCGTCCGCGCGCGCACTTTCAAGAGTGCAAACAGGGTTTCGACTTCGGCATCGGAAAATTCAGCTTTCTGAGAGTGTTTCCAACAGGCGTTCTGGCGTTTTACCCCCTTTTCAAAGCCATTCGAGCCATCAAAAACCTCATTCGAGCGACGGTTGAGGAGCTGCATTTTCAGCCCTCTTTTGGCAGTTTATGCTGCGTTTTTGGGCCGAAACGGAGGTTTTTGGCATAGCTTTCACACCCGGACTCGGATACATGTGATCCAGGAGTCTACCTTGGGGTTTTGGCACGCTCCGGACGCGCTCGTCATATCAAAATTTTAAAATTCTGAACGCTGAATTTTCTGCAGCAGCAGTTGTTTATTGTGTGTCGAGGATTCCACACATGGTTTGCTCTCAGATGTGAGAGTGATATTTGCTGCAAGTTTCCTCACAGGTGGGAGGATACGATGTATGCCTTATGTGGTTTGATGCTCAAGGAGACTAATGTGATTGCATTTTGAGCTCGGCAATGTATGCCTCGAGCATGTTTTTTGGCAGTCAAAGGT
Source organism: Adiantum capillus-veneris (assembly GCF_014529385.1). NCBI lineage: Eukaryota > Viridiplantae > Streptophyta > Polypodiopsida > Polypodiales > Pteridaceae > Adiantum > Adiantum capillus-veneris. The sequence goes on from NC_140956.1 coordinate 139,460,237, forward strand.
AGAGCAGATATTTGTGTACTAGATTTGCAGGTGTTTTGCAATGATGTATGCAAAGTGTGGAGATTGGTGCATGCATTTGGAGTGCGGTTTGATGCGCTTTGGTTGCTCATGGTTTTGAGCGTGCAGCCAGTTTGGTTACTGGTTTTGTGGTCATTTTACTGACGAAACTCTGGCGAAATTTTCCCAGGAGTTTTATGCGCATCATTTATGCGATCTAGGTAGAGATTGCGGGTTGCACTCAGCATTTGCGTGCGGTGTTCTCTGCAGGTGGGAGATTTGTGCGTGTGTATGCATCGATACCGCACAGTGTGGGCTTGGTGATTAGCTCACGGTTTGACAGGCGTACAATTATCTTGACACACTCACAAGAGTGAATGTTGTGATGTATGCTTGTGTGGCTATGAGCTAGGTAGCCGGATTCGAGCACTAATGGCTTGAGGTTTTTGAGCAGGTTTCAGCTACAGGTTTACAAGTTTACAGGCAGGTTTGAGGGCTTATTTGGGTGCCGAATTTTCAGCCATTGTTTCCTCTTTGCAGGTGTCTATGTATGGCTCAGTTGTAGGCTGATCTGGGACACGTTTGTGACTTGTTTATGTAGCTGTTTAAGAGTTGAATTTTGGGGCTGTTTTGCAGCCATATTTTACAGTCATATTTGCAGACTTTTGTTGATACGATTCGAGCCAGTTTAAGGCTGATTTGGTTGACATTTGCTACTCATTGTTGGTTGCTCTTTTGTGAGCATTATGGCTGATTTTTCATTTGACTTCCAACGTTATGGTCTGACACATTTTGATGGTGCAGATTTTGTTGCTTGGAAGGAGCATATGCTTGTTGCATTGGCGGATTTGGGGCAAGATAAACCCTTGTGTGGTTTATCGGCGAAGCCCAAGTCTATGCGTGATGATGATTGACATGATCTTGATGAGTTAGCAATGTCTACGATTCGTTTGCATCTGGTTGAGTCTGTTTACTGGCAGGTCTCGAGGGAGACTACAACTCATGCTTTATGGCAGAGTTTACATGCTATGTACGCGACATCCATGTCTACAGGGGAGTCTAGTCCCACTTCTATGTCCATGGGAGAGATTGGTCCCACACGCAAGTCTCGACGGCATAGAGACTTGACATGTTGGCATTGTGGACATAGAGGGCACATTAGGCGTCGATGTTTCAGGCGTTTGAGACAACGGAGGCGACAGATGCGTGATGCAGATTTGGGCACGACAGATGCTAGTGAGATCAATACGGTGGTTACTGAGTATTCTTGTGACGGCGATGTCACATTTACATCTAGCTTGTCTTCAGACGATGTTATGTCTACGGATTGCATATCGAATTGCACATTGTCTTCACATTGGTTACTAGATTCAGATGCTACTTTCCATGTCACGTCGCATCGTGAGTGGTTTAGCACGTTTTCTAGTGGGAGACCTGGTTGTGTGCACATGGCTGATGGTGCTGTGTATGCCATTGAGGGTACAGGAGACATATGTTTGTCCTTGCCCAGTGGTATGAGATTTATCCTGCGTCATGTGCGTTATGTGCCAGATCTGAGACGGGATTTGATCTCAGTCAGACAGTTACGGGATAGTGGATGTCAGATTTCGCTACGAGAGCGAGATTTTGTGATGCATTTGGGTTCGCTAGTGATTGCGAGAGGTGCCAGGAGTGGTACAGGTTACCCATTGCATGTGGATCACGCGAGAGACGGTGTTGTCTCTGTGATCACGCAGCCAGGTAGAGAGCGAGAGAGCAGGCGAGTCTTTTTTGCTTGTGGGTTGCAGGATGCTTTACATGGAGTGCAGAGTAGTGAGCTCGTTGTGCACACAGTTGGGGCACGACTTGAGCAGTCACACAGAGAGGTGACAGAGTTAGACATGCATGCTTTGCTAGTGACTGAGCAAAGCAGAGAGTCAGTTGTGCGAGATACTTCTATGCAGGATAGACAGGTAGAGCAGTCTTGCTCTAGTGAGTCACGACAGGAGGACGTTGTGCAAGAGTCTATGCATACGGAGTTAGAGCATGAGAGCTCTAGTGAATCACAGCAGATTGAGTGGTCATGTTTGCAGTGGATGATTGCAAAGGAGACTGAGATGTCAGCGATTATGCAGTCATTCCTTTCTATGCTCGACAGTGAGCATGGGGATATAGTTGTGCAGGATATGTCTTCCAGCAGACACCTAGAGCAGCTGGTTTGCTCTGAGGTTGCACGACAGGTTGATGCGTCTTTTGTGGACAGTCAGGAGATGCATGTGGCTGACATGCCTTGTCAGTCAGAGATGCCTATTGCCAGGGATATATATATTGATGCATGCTCTGTAGAGCTAGCAGGGCCCGCTAGCATTGCATTGGCATTCGGTGGTCTCATGTATGAGATGTTGATCTTGAGACCGGATATCGCAGCGGCAGTGGGAGCATTTGCAGTTGGGGTTGTCAGTCGTTTGTTGACTGATGATGGCATAGTGCACGAGGGAGATATGCAGGTATTGCGTACATACTTGCAGTACGTGTGCGGTACGTCTGGTGGTGTATGGACTTACACGGGAGCAGGACAACCGCATGCACACGATCACAGCCAGCCAGTGGACATCGGTTGAGAGCGGTTTTCTCTCGCCTTTTGTAGTCTTTAGACTAGGTTCTCTTGCTTAAAGGCACAGTCGCCTTTAAGTGGGAGGTTGTTGGGGTATAGGCGTCTGTGCCTTGCCCGGCCGCCCAGAGTCTGGGAGCCCACTGACTTGTATACCTTATACATAGCATAAGTGTATAGGGGGCTGCTCACTCTTTGGAGTCTCCCCACCCATATCTGTGTTGTGTGTCTCCTTCTCTCTCTCACTCTCCGTCTGTGGTGCTCCCCGATCCCCTTCAAATACAACTGCTAGTGTGGCAAGGTTTCTTTATCATAATATCATGACTAGGTTTGGTTGTCCTGTGGAGTTAGTAAGTGATAGAGGATCTCATTTTCTGAATGCTGTTATTGCTAAACTTACTAAAACTCATATGATCATGCACAAAAATTCCATAGCTTATCATCCTCAGGCCAATGGTCAAGCAGAGAGTACTAACAAGATATTTTAGGGTTTTGAAGAAGATTGTGCAGGACAATAAGAAGGATTGGGATGAGAAGTTAGATTCATCTTTGTGATCCTTTAGGATAGATTTCAAAGTGACTACATGTATGAATCCATTCAAGTTAGCTTATGGGCTTGAAGCAGTTGTCCCTATGGAGTTTGTGGTACCTAGTCTCAGAGTGAGTGCTGAGAAAATGACTCCCAAAATGTCTGTTCAACATAGAAGCAAGTATTTGTTGCAGTTGGAAGAAGATAGACATGTCAGTTTTTATATAACTGAAATGATTCAGAGGAGGAGAAAAGCTTGGGTGAATCAGAATATCAAGTTTAAAGTTTTTTAGGTGGGAGATTGGGTTATGCTTTATAACTGTAGATTGGGACCACATCCTGGCAAATTAACTTTAAGATACAGGGGACCATATCAGATTGTTGAGGATAAGTGTTAACCCTCACGGCTCACCGACCCCCTATTACCTACGACGGACGTTGTAACCTACGGCGGACATTGTATTATTTATTTGGTAGAGTCAGGTATCGGGCTTGTTGGTCCAATAGAAAAAGGGTAAGAGTGATCGCCGATGAGAGGCGCACTCTAACTGGAACATTCAAGGGATTAGTTGGCTAAGCATGGGCGCCCAAGTGTGAATGGGGCGAGCTCATATAAAAGTCAACTAAACCTAAAATTCACTCATTCTCTCATTTGTGCAATAGAAGAGTGCTCTTGCTCCATCTCCATCTCCATCTTCTTCTTCTTCACCTCCTTGTGTGTGTGTGTGTGTGTGTGTGTGTGTGTGTGAGAGAGAGAGAGAGAGAGAGAGAGAGAGAGAGAGAGAGAGAGAGAGAGAGAGAGTGCGATTGAGCATTGCGACGGCACGGTGACGGTGAGGCAGTTGAGTGCGGCGTAGCGGCGTCTCCTTCTTCTTCGCGGCGAGGAATCCTCCACGAAGCAAGCGTAGAGCGGTGAGTGACACACTATTGCCTTCTTTGAGCTTACTAGTTTAGGCTTGTTGTGTGCTTGGAGCCATTTGTGGCTTGCACACGGTGTATCGGAAAGTTCCTTGCATTGACACGTGCGACATACGTGCACATTTTTGGCGCCGTTTCCAGGGAGTGCCATACATGAAGCTCGAGTAGCACTCTGTGCTTCTCCGTGGTGCAATTTCTATTGTAGGAAAGGTAAGGAAGGAGTGTGTGTGTGTTGAGAAGAGGGATTTGGTGTTATGCTGTGTGTTTTTTTAATTAATGGAGTTTTCAAAGGTTCTGTGTTTATTCTCTGTGTATTAAGGTAGTTAGTTTTCTTTGTTAATAGAGATTTCAAAGGTTCTGTGTTTATTCTCTGTGTATTAAGGTAGTTAGTTTTCTGTGTACAGTAAGTAGGAAGTAGATTAGTGAGAGTTAATAGAGTGTGTTAGTGTGTAAGAGTAGGTGTATTAGCTAGAAGTAGGTAGAGAGAGAGTGTGTGTGTGCTCTCGCGCAGGCCGCGGCGGCCTTATCCTTATATATATATATATATATATATATATATATATATATAATTATTATTATTATTTTTTAAAGGTAGGACCGGGATCGGGAATATCTCCCAGATCCAAGCCCAGACCTAAGCCCAAGCTCACGCTCAGGCCTCGGCCCCAGTCGCCTTTAAAAAAAAATGAATTTTAGCTTCACACGTAGCTAAAAATTGATTTTTGAGGACCAACGGAACGTCAGATGCCCGAAAATTGTGCTGTAAAGCACATAGCGACCCTTTAAGTGATACGCTCATTTCGAGCTATCACACACCAATCAAAAAAATCAAACATTAAAAAAACATCAAAAACAAGAAAAAATCAAGTAGAAAACGGGGTGCAAAACACCCACAAAACAAAGCAAGTAACCTTTGGGGGTACTTGCCGACACTTGTAGGGCACCCAAAGCACATGTATCTATGCTCTGGTCGTGTGCTAGAGTCCGAACAACTAGCTAGTGCTTCGATTTACGGGGGTACTCACTATCCTTCCACAATAGGGTCTACGCCCTCGGCAGGGACCCAAGGTAGTGCAACCCAAGACCCAAATATAGCGGCTAGCGACTCTTCCTCTGACTACGATATTATGGAAGAGCATCTTACACAAAGCCCCAACGGAACAAATGAAACCGTACCTAGCTGGGTCCAGCAACCTGGAACTAGTGTTTTTAGCCGTTTGATGGAAACTTTTAGTAGAGCTACGTGCCTTGAACCTACGGCTAGTGAAGTAAACGAAGGGGGTGGGGAAGTAGAATCACCATTCACATCTCCTATAGACCCCACACTCCCTCAGAGTGTCCACGTGGACATTCTACCTACCTCATTTAATGAGGGCCCTACCGAGCTACCACCTTCCAAAGTCGCCTCTAACGTAGCGGTGACTAAAAGTCAAAACACGGGAAGCAACATTGCATCCACCTCACGGAAACCCTCTAGTACACCAAGTTTGGATGGGGTATTTCTCAATGAAAATTGGGAGTATGACCTACACACGGAGACTTTGACCGACCTATACATGGGCTACACATACCATGTGGGTTGGTTAGAAGTTGTACAATCTACATCTAGTGCCACTAGTCTAGAGGAACAACAACACATGATCTGCAATGTCATCCATAGGATTATCCAGTCCGAGAGGCAAAATCGAGGAATAAACATACCTTCGACGGGTCCTATGCGATTTTTAGACACGGGCAAAGGGAAACAACCCACTCTATCACAAATGGAGACTCCTCCAGTGAGTCCCATCGATCCCCCGTATGTTGTTTCGCCAGGGGTCTCAATGCAATCTGAGCCCACAAGTGATAGCTTTACTTTTCCAAGTCTAGCTCATCTTTCCCTTGATGACACCACGGCTACCATGCCTACCCCAATGATGGGTATGCCAAGAAACACGCCATGGGCCTCATTTGTTAGTAAAGCACCGCTACATGGTAGCTCAATGCCTGCAACAGTACCTACAAGTGTGTACCAATCGTATGCACCTATGGCTCACACTCATGTAGTCCCTACCCCTCCCATTGTTTCAACTACCTATGCTCCACAACCACAATACACAAGTTCTTATTTCCATGGGACTATACCGGCTAGCATTAGCATGTCACATCTGACGTCTGCTATGCCTAGGGCCACTCATATGCACTATGGACCACCACATGGCACAACATCGTACCCAACGTGGAACCCAAGGGCTTCCTATGCGCCAAGACCAATGCCAATACCTACTCCACATGTAGTCTCTGGAGCGCCTTCACCCACGGTACCTGCTCACTTAGGTGACTTGGCAACATTTGATCAAGCTATAGGTCGATCTATTGCTGAGAATATGCGTAACGCTCCTGATAGAGAGCCTAGAAGTAAGGCAGTACAAATAGCCAAGCTCACACAAAAATTTAGTGGAGACGGGGATGTCAGAAAGCATATCGAAGTGTTTGAACAAATATACGATTCTCTAGGAGAACACAATGACCTACATAAGAGCAATGCTTTAAGCCTAACCTTAAGTGGAAAGGCTGGGGATTGGTATAGAGCCCTAAGGGTGGAAGAAAAAACGATTTACCCTACTCTTAGGAGACTGTTCTTAAAAGAATACATGCGAGAGGGAGTACTTTGGGGTGTAGCCTCTAGCCTCTCAGCTCCAGAAAGCCCAACGAGAGGAAGGAGAGTCGGTGAGAGACTTTATAAGTCGCTTGAAGCATTTGAATTCTCGTTGTAATCCAAATGAGCGCTTCAACAATAACCAATTGCTTGATAGATTCATTAGGGGATTGCGACATGAGGATATCTACAATGGCCTAGTCATTAGAGGTATCAACACTTGGGAAGCAGTCACAACCAATGCGATCCAATTGGAGGATAATTTAATGATTCAAGGAGAAAGAGTGTCTGTTGAGCCTAAATCTATTAGCTCGCAAGCATCAGGGCATCAGACAATGACCCTAAAGCCTATTGCTAAGGAGCCAAAGATATCTGAGATGACTTTAGCCGATCTCACCAAGGCTATTCAAGAGAGTCTTAGAGACAATCGTGCTCCACAAAACAATCAGATGTATCCAAGAAGGGAGAAGCAATGGTGCTCAGTATGCTATGGACCGCATAGTACCAGTGAATGCCCTACTTTTAGAGTAAAATTCAATGGGAACTGAAATGCATGTGGGAGGTATGGTCATCAAGCTAAGGATTGCATAGTATTTAAGCGCGTGATGGCCAATAGACCAACCTTAGCATGGTAGACACACCTCGAGTGCTTGCATCGATGCTGGCCCCACCTCTTGAACAAAAAGCACAACACATGGTCCCTAGGGCCCAAAATGTTGTTCAAACAACACCCTTACCACCTCCAGTGCTAGGACCGCAACCACCACATCCGAGAATCACTTTTGTGAATCAAGTGGGTTGTGAGTCATCTATTTCTTGTTTGGAAGGCTATGAGAAAGATATAGATCCTAATATCGCCTATGGGATGGATGTTCTTGAAGAAAGTCCACAATACTACATGGAGGACTATTGGGGACAAGTCAAACCTGTATATCAAGTAGCTGCTCTTGCGGCAAGAGGCCAAAATATCAATTACACTGCTAAGAGACCACCTCTTCAATGTAAAGAATGAGGATGCAAGAGAGCGACACAAGACAAGCACAAAGCACATAGAGATGGAAAGCTTCTTCTTCTTCTTCACAGAAAAGAGAGTACAAAATGACTAAGTGCTAAAGCTGAAAAGTAGCACATATGTACATGCGGTCACTAAGTGTGAACTCGCTAGAAGCGTACTAGGCTGGCACTATAAGTGTAGTCCAGCTGTAGAATCACTGGCAGAGATCCTCCGTGCCGGTCACCTAACGCGCCAGTGAGTAAATGCCGTAAGCGGCCAAGACCCGTAGTGGATGCCAGCTCAAGGTGTAGAGCTCGACATCTCAACATTCAATGCTATGAGTGTGGAGGCCCACATCGTGTAGCCGAGTGTCCTATTAGGCTACAAAAGAATGCCACACTAATGCAAACCAATCAAGCGAGCACATCTACAATGCCGATACTCATGTGTAATCGATGTGGCATAGATAATTTGATTGCTCAATGTCCAAATAATCCAAATGCACCGAAGATCACGCCATTAAACTTGATTGAAGTTACTGAGGAGCCATCACCAAGTGCACCCATGGTACCAGTAAACGTACTCACACGATCGATGCTCCAAAAACAAAATTATATTCTTGAGGAAAGAGACACGGCATCAATTTCCCAATCTCAGAAAAAGAAGAAAACACGAAGAAAGAGATCGCAAAAAGCAGCGAAGTCAGACCCTAGTTCAAAGACCAACATAGGGACTGGAGACGACCTCGTATATATGAACGACGATGAAGAAGATTCTGATTCAGGTGAAACCATGGAGACCAAAACGACCACTAACATAGAAACCAACAAGGAAGATCTTCATGAGCCACAATGGCCAGGATCCAAAAAGAAGATAGGAACTTATCCAAACCCTACAGAGGAGATTGAGCGAGCCAAGCAATTAAGGAATTTGGTAGAAGATACCCAAAGGGATCTAGAACCAGCACCTAGGAAGATCCAGATTACAGACACTATGTTCCCTACACAACAACAAACTCACCATGTCCATAGACCCTTGGACATACCTAGTGTCATCCAAGAAGAAAGTGACTTAAAGTCATGGGAAAGTGAGCATACTCACTTCTTGATGGAAAGAATGTTTACAGAGGGACTACCTGATCCTATCGAAGAAATGGAGATCCCATCTTCCCCACGTCAAGGGACTCAAGGCCAAAAGGTGCCGTTAAACATTGCCAAATTGATGGATTTCATGTCTTCAGAAGTTAGAACCACCGTCATGTCCAAACTATATAAAGACCCCGAGCTAGTCTCAGCTCTTCGAGCCTTCCTCAATGGAGAACTGAAGTTTGGGCTACCACAATTTGCACAGATGGATGGAGCTGGGGAGATGCCAATAGAGGAGGAACACTTAGATCCACAACCCAACCTAGATGAGAACCTTGTTATAGAAATACCTGTTAACAAGTTGGGACAATACTTTGAGGGGGATGAATCCAATGCGACTATACCAATCACTACTAAGGGATTAACTGTGAAGGGAATCCTTGATGGTGGCGCTGGGGTTAGCATTGTGACTAAAAATTGTTGGGAAACTATGGGAAGACCTCACCTTGCGACCACAACCATAGTAGTGAAGATGGCCAATGGGTCTATTGTTAAACCTATTGAGATGCTAGAAGATCTCAAGATCAAGGTCTTTGGACATAAAATAAGAATTACCTTTATTGTTATGGATTTCTCCAAACACACTATGGCATCGGAGATGATCTTAAGACGTCCTTTCATGAGGGAAGCAAAAACGGTGCATGACTGGTCTAAAAACCATGTCTACTTGCAGTTCCAAGATTCTGTCATTCGAGTAGATCTTGTGACGGGTCGAGCACATCCTCTAGGAAACAGGTTTATAATCAATCATAGATCTGACACCACAGTTCACTCGGCCCCATTGCAGTATTGTTACACATGTAAAGCGGACACTGATGTTGGGGAAGATTCTCCTTATATGGATGTACTACCTGGGATGAATGAGTCGGACAATGTGGATTGGGTCCACCTAGCAGCAACCATAGACACTTGGGGAAATAGGGAAACAACCTGGGTAATACCTAAGGGGGATGAAATACCACCACTTGTACCCTTAAACATGCTAGAAGCAATGCATATAGCTTCTGATGATCTACAAGATGAAAGTTTGACTGGCATTGAAACTAGTAGCGCCTCACAAGACTATAGTCCACACGATTTGGGGCCAGAATCATCACTTGAAATTGACTATGAGGATAAAGAATCTGAGTTAAATCTTGGTGCAAATGTGGGGACAAACCATTCAGGGCCCAGTGGTAACCTAGATGATAATCTATCCAAGGGAGCAGAAGACACAAGTAGTGATTCATCTAGTGAGTCTTCACTAGAAATTGACTGTAATCGAAAATTAAACAAGAAGAGTAAGAGATATAAGAGGCGAAGATATCGAGAAAATGTGCGTGCTAGAATAAATGAAAAGAAATCTACCGCAGAATGGATTAATTATATAGGGGCATGTGATGCTCATCGAAAGTTGGTAGATAACTGGGGTGAATACCTTCAAAGCGTTATGTGGTGTAGTCCACAACCCATTGAAATTGCACAACTAGAGGCTACAGAGAAGCCAAAGTTGAGCCGTAACGTAAGGAGACGACAAAATTGAGAGTTAGCTCAACAACAAAAGGAATCAGAAGTTAAATCACAGCCCACAGAACAACAGGACCCCACAGACTTACACCCTGCACCTGAACATTTCAAATCCTATACCACAGAGGAACGTAAGGTTGTGTATACAAAGGCTCAAAGAAAACCTATCGATGAGAGAAATGGAGTCTATGATGGTCCAACGATAGTTAAGGAAATAGAGTTAGCAGACCCAGGAAAAGAGTCTAAACCTGCTTTCATTGCCCAAGATCTGACCGAGACTGAGGAGTGTGTACTTAAAGAACTTCTCAAGGAATTCAAGGATATATTTTCCTGGACTTATCATGATATGAAAGGTGTTCCACCTTCCGTGGTGCAGCACACAATCCCCATGAATAGCATGGCTAAACCAGTTTAGCAACGACCCTACCCAATGAATCCTAAATATGCAAAGATCGTTCAAGAAGAGATTGAAAAGCTTGTGGAATGCGGATTCATATACCCTATTGAGCACTCAGAATGGGTGTCTCCAATAGTGATTGTGCCAAAAAAGAATGGGAAACTCAGAGCGTGCGTTGATCTCAAGAAGGTCAATGCCACCACTAGGAGGGACCATTACCCCTTGCCATATTTAGAACATGTGCTTGAAAGAGTTGCAGGGAAGGAAGCTTATAGCTTTTTGGATGGGTACTCTGGCTACAATCAAATCACAATTGCGCTGGAGGACCAAGCTAAAACAGCTTTTATAATCGAGTTTGGAGTGTTCGCATTTTGTGTTATGGCTTTTGGCTTAACCAATGCCCCGACTACCTTTCAAAGATTAATAAACACTGCTTTTAGAGAATATTTGAGGGAGTTTTGTGAAGCTTTCTTAGATGACCTTTGTGTTTATTCCTCTTGGAAAGAACATCTATCATGCTTACGAAAAGTGTTTGAGAAGTGTAGATTGTATCGCATCTCCTTAAACCCTTTCAAATGCCAATTTTGGGTTAAACATGGAGTCATTTTAGGGCATATAGTGTCCAAAAATGGGATTTCCAGAGATGAGAGCAAAATTAAAGCCATTGCAGAATTGCCACCACCTACAAACTATAAAGGAGTTCAAAGGTTCATGGGCCATGTTGGTTATTACCGACGGTTTATTTTAAACTTTGCCGAGATAGCTCATCCTTTGTACAAGCTTCTTATTGAGTTTCAATGGACTACGGAGTGTGACCATGCTTATGAGTCATTGAAAAAGACCTTGACTAGCGCTCCTATTCTACGAGTGCCCGATTGGAATGTAATTTTTCATGTGCATATTGATGCATCGAACTTTGCTATTGGGTGTGTTCTAGCTCAACCACGAGAACATAAACTGGACTACCCCATTAGCTTTGCAAGTCGTCAGTTGAATGATGCCGAAAGAAACTACACCACTACAGAGCGAGAAGGTTTAGGTATGATTTATGCAGTGAAGAAATTTTGCTACTACCTTCTGGCCAACAAGTTTGTGTTCTATGTTGATCATCAAGCCTTGTTGTATCTAGTAAATAAACCTTGTTTCACGGGAAGAATTACAAGATGGTTGTTAATTCTCCTTGAGTTTGATTTTACCATTGTGGTGAGACCTGGTAAAAGACATGTCATGGCTGATCATTTGTCTCGCATACCCAATGGTGAAGCCCCTGCTGGAGTCGATGATGAATTGCCTGATACTTCTCTATTCCTAGTCGAAACCATACCTGAATGGAGTGAGAATATTGTGAACTTTCTAGTTAATGGTTTTCCACCCAAAGAGCTTCGTAAGGACATAGCTCGAAAACTGTTAAAAGAATGTGAACCTTACTCTCTCATTGCAGGAACTCTCTACAGGCTAGGGAAGGATGATATTCTTAGACGTTGTCCCCGTGAGGATGAGTATTTATACATACTGCAAGAAGCACACATGGGTATAGCCGGAGGACATTTCTCAGGGGAACTAACAGCTAGAAAGGTGTTGCAATGAGGCTATTGGTGGCCAACCTTATTTAGGGATGCATCACTTTTTGCAAAAGGATGTGATGAATGCCAACGTTACAAGATCACACAACAAAAGGATAGGATGCCCTTACATCCTGTTAAAGTGACTCAACCATTTGAAAAATGGGGTTTAGACTTTGTAGGCCCAATTAGTCCGGCAACTCGTAGCACTCAATCTCGATATATTATCGTTGCCACTGACTATGTGACAAAGTGGGCGGATACCAGGGCGACACGTAAAGCCGATGCAAGGTCAACTGCCAAGTTTCTCTTTGAGAACATTGTTACAAGATTTGGTTGTCCCTTTGAGATTGTGAGTGACAATGGTACTCATTTTATAAATGGAGTAATAAAAGAACCACTACCAACTTTATGATAGCTCACCATAAATCCAGACCTTATTATCCACAAGCAAATAGCCAATCTGAGAGCACCAATAAGACCTTAATCTCTATCTTAACCAAAACGGTGGAAGCTCATCGCAAAGATTGGGATTTAAAGCTTACATCAGCTCTATGGGCTTATTGTACTGCGTATAAATTTGCCATTAACTGCACACCATTCAAGATGGTGTATGGCCAAGAAGCGGTTATACCATGGGAGTTTGTCGTTCCCAGTCTTCGAGTAGCTTCTCAAGAAGGTTGGGATGGTAACCCCTTAGTTGAGCGATTATATATCCTTGAAAGGCTAGATGAAGAGAGGCAATTAGCTGTGCAAAATGCACTTGTGGAGAAAGATAGGAGGAAGAAATGGTTTGACCGTCATCTAAAGAACAAAGATATCAATGTTGGTGATAAAGTCCTTATGTATGGAGTGCGTAACGAGAAGAAAAAGTTGAAGTATGCGGGAAAAGGACCATATAGAGTATGTGAGATCACCCCACAAGGAACCATTCATGTGGAGACTCTTGATGGAGTTGAAACCATTGAATTCCTCAATGGGAGAAAATTTAAAAGATACTATGATCCTTTAAGCCAAGAGGAGTTGCGTGCCATCCATACAAAAAAGGCAGCCAAGGCACAAATAGAATTGAAGAAGATACAAGCTCAAGCTGAGGCTAAGGAGCGACAACAACGTATAAGACGAAAACGAGAGGCTAACCTTGGAGTCACACATGCATTCCACTTTGAAATCGACGAGGATTGGTTGGACTCTGACACACCTCTACGATACCCTATTGAGCTAAATAGCACCTATGGAAAAGTGTTATATAACGCCTTATCGGACACGGGTGCTAAATATAATCTGCTATCATATGGGGTGTGGTGTCAGTTAGGGAAGCCACCTCTATCTGAGAGTATTATCCAAGTCAAGGGTGTCAATAGGAAAAAAACTACGGTTTTTGAAATGTGGCACACTTCTGTTAGTTATGACAATGGGGTTGTAGCTCAAGACTTTTTGGTCATGCCTGTTGGAACTATGGAGGGTAATATAAACCTAGGATGCACGTGGATGATAGCCACCAAATGCACTATTGATTGGGGGACTGGGGGTGTCACAATGCAAAAACCAACTCTTATCCCTACCACTCAAGCCATAGTCCCTGAGATTTTGCCTAAGGAAATAAAAACCAAGACATTGCATGTCCAAGAGGTTGAACCATACGTCCCCATAGCCCAACTCTCTAGAGCTTCAGCTGATGTAGTTGAAAGAAAGCTTGAGACACACAAGAACCATCCTAATATAACAAAGAAAACATACAAGTGGGTCCCTAAAGATTCTTTAGTAACCATGGCTGATGCTAAAAAATGGAAGCCTCGTAAGAAACGTCCCCCTCACTCCACGAAATGTAAAGAAACATTGCGTTGGATTCCTAAACGACTATTGGAAGCCCAAGGATACTATGAAGGAAATGATCAAATCTGGGTGCCCAAACGTAAATTGTACTCTTACCTGTCACCGGGCCCATGTGAGCTCAATCCTGTGGCTCCAAAACAAATTGAAGATCATGGAAAGGATAAAATCACAGAATGCGATACACCTGCTCCAGAGCTAGTTTGGGTACCAAAGAAAGAACGATTTGTTCCACCTAGCTCAGGAACAAGGAAAGCAAATGAAGCTTCTAGCTCTTCATGTAGTTCCTGTACAAAAATAGAAGCTTCGATACAACCTCCACCTACCATTGTACATATCCATACAAGCAAGAGAGAGTTTACACCTCCCGTTGTAAGTTCACCACCTACAACGATGTTGCAAATAAAATCATGGGAGAGTACCTTACCACCCTTGCAACTAGATGAAATGCATACAGCGGTCGAAAACTATTGGTTAAAGTCTTCACCTATAACAACTTGGAACAACTGGTTTCAAAGGGTGACAACATCATTTCAAACGGTATGATCTACCCAAGGAAGGGGGGAGTGTTTGTTGACATCCATCATTCACTTGATTCCTTCTCAACCTTTCTCCCTGACCTCTTGATCTCTAATCTTAGGGAATGTATATATAAAGCCTTATACTCACAAAAACAAGATAAAAAGGTAAAAGAGCAAGAGCGACTAGCAACAAGAGAGCACCCTATCAGATCCTACACATAAGTCTAAATTCACCATGTCACATCAAGCAACACACAAAAACAACTCATGTTTTAAAGACCTAACCAAATCTATTTGTATTCTCAGAGATGGCTAGTTCACCAGAGGCATACGCTTCTATTTTTGATGAAAGGTACCCTTTTTCTTTTTCTCAAGTATTTCACATCTGCTACCCTGTACTTTCTTGCGAATGGGATTTGGTAGAGAGACTTGCACGTGAGCGAAATTTTGAGGAGTTAGAATGGTTGATACGTTTATGGATAACTAGTGATCCCTACCCAGTAGCGAATGTTTCTCCGGTAGCACATGCTTATTCTTTTGCACAGGATGAGTATCCACGCATCGCGAGGTTCTTGATTAACACGCTTGCGCAAGAGGATGATGAAGAAGAAATAATAGAGACCGAGGAAGACTATGGCCTCACGGAAAATGATTTCGTTTATCTAGATGATCAGGATAGAGGCCTAGCCTTAGGGTGGCCACCCGGTTTATATAATATCCTCTTTCCTTGATTCTAAAAGGGATGACAGATAGGTAGATTAGGGGTCTGGATTGTGTTTTGAGTTTGTTTTCTAAGAGTTTTAATTTTTTCACACTGACATGCCTCCTAGAGGTATAGTGCTTGTTTTTTGGATGTGTTAGGTAGGACTTATATGGATCTCCATCCACATGGCTGAGGACATCTGCTTCGACGAAATGAGAAACCCCATACCTCCAGGTGTACTACTTTCCATGATTCATATTGGGGGATATGTATAATTGCTAATAATGATTTTTCATGGTTTGTTTGAGTGCAATAGTTATGTTTGTTATCTGCCATTATAGATGTATAAATTTGTCTTTGCTTAAGTTGATGGAACTAGAGTTTAATCTTATGGATGAGCCTTGAGATTAGGAGACCGTGACTTTAGGTTAACTCATTTACTTGACCACTAGTCCTAGCTGATAAAATTATCTGAGTATTGAGACCTTAGGAATGTTTAAGGTATAGAGAAGCTTGCTCACTTAAACAACAAAAACACTAGTGAGAATACAAAGGAAATGGAAGCAAAAAACATAAGTGCCACAAATGAAAAATCTAATCCTGGAAGAGAAATCCTGGCTTGATTTGATACTTCACTCACATGTATTGTCTATGGTACTAGAGCCCTAGAGGTTCCCAGTGTGGGCGCTTTTCCTTGAGAAGCAAAAAGCCCCGGACATACAAATAAGCACACACGTCAAATGATTGTGAACCAAAGTAAAAAAGAGAAAAAGAAAAAAATGAATGACATTTAAAAGACTTCCATCGAGCTTACAGTTAACATTTCAAGCTTTTGTTTGCAGTTGTGAGAGCTAGTTGGCTAATCAAAGCTGAAAAGCACAATTAGGGAATCTTGAATTTAGATAATCTTCTTAGCTTAGCTAGTACTAGAGTAGTTGTTTTAACCTTAGTCATAGCTAAGTAATTGATAGACTCACCCATAAGCACAACTCTTGATTAATTAATTTACTCAAAGTGTGATTTATTTGTCCTTAATGGCAGTCTAACATCTCATAAATCTTGCATTTACTCATTTCCACATGTACCTTACATTCCCCTCATGATTTATGGAAATATAATTCCGCTTGCTGAAACAGTGACTTTGCCTTGCAGATTCAAATCCAGATACTCTACAACATGGATATAACAAGCTTCAACTCAATAGCTTCCGAGGACGGAATCTACATCAGGAAGGGGGGCATGTTAACCCTCACGGCTCACCGACATCCTATTACCTACAACAGACGTTGTAACATACGGCAGACATTGTATTATTTATTTGGTAGAGTCAGGTACCGGGCTCGTCGGTCCAATAGGAAAAGGGTAAGAGTGATCCCCGATGAGAGGCGCACTCTAACTGGAACATTCAAGGGATTAGTTGGCTAAGAATGGGCGCCCAAGTGTGAATGGGGAGAGCTCATATAAAAGTCAACTAAACCTAAAATTCACTCATTCACTCATTTGTGCAATAGAAGAGTGCTCTTGCTCCATCTCCATCTCCATCTTCTTCTTCTTCACCTCCTTGTGTGTGTGTGTGTGTGTGTGTGTGTGTGTGAGAGAGAGAGAGAGAGAGAGAGAGAGAGAGAGAGAGAGAGAGAGAGAGAGCATTGCGACGGTGAGGCGGTTGAGCGTGGCATAGTGGGGTCTCCTTCTTCTTCGCGGCGAGAAATCCTCCACGAAGCAAGCGTAGAGCGGTGAGTGACACACCATCGCCTTCTTTGAGCTTACTAGTTTAGGCTTGTTGTGTGCTTGGAGCCATTTGTGTCTCACACACGGTGTATCGGCAAGTTCCTTGCATTGACACGTGCGACATACGCGCACAATAAGGGTTAGGGTATTTTTATTGTGGCTGATGTGTATGGGACAAGAGTGGATTCTCCAGTTAATGGTTTCAGATTGAAAAAGTTTGTTGGTAAACCACCTCATTTAGATTGGCCTACAACAGCAGTTGTTCAAGTAGATGAGTTCATGCATGAAGCAGTGTGCAAAGATATTGATACTCAGAAGGAGGATATTGAGGAGGATATTCAAGTCTTGGAAAATCATGTGCAGTGTGGTGGAGATGTCGAAATTCGTAGTATGTCTGATTTTCGGATCGGATTGTTGAAGGTCGGATATTCTTTTACTGCAGTTTTTCAAAATTTTATTGAAAAGTGTGATGATTGTCCACTAAGCTCTATTTTTAATGAGTGCCTTGAAAAGAGTAAGGTGCAGCTAATTGACGTTTCTAGCGCGCGAGTTGAGATTCTAATTTGCCTATTTCCTTCCTCATCGCGTTTCCTCTTCACACACTGTGTACGGGCTGGTTCTCTTCCCTTGGGCCAGTCTACTCTTCAGCCCTCTACTCTCTTTCATCATTCTCTTGCATGCATGATGGGCAAACCAAAAGGGGAACCTGCTGCCCAACCAACGTTTGATGAAGAAGAGCCAAGCAGTAAGTGGCCAAAGAGAAAGCAAGTGTCCACAAGGATAGATGTGAGCACTCCTGAGCCTGAAGACCAACCTTCTGGAGAAGAAGAGCTCAAAAGTCCGCCGGCAATGACACCTATCAAGTTGTATCAAACCTTGATGGCGCCCTATGTGGATTTCAGAGTAGACCTTCACTGTTCTGTAGAGGTACATTCACTGTGGTTAAATAAGATAGGTTTATTTGATTTTGCTGTTTTGCCATGGCAAGAGTGGAAAGGAAATATGTATGCTAAGTCTCAAGTGGAGATTGTCAGAAGACAAAGGGTATGCTGTCTACGAATGTAGCTTTGAGTCCTCAGTTGATTTCTGAGGTATTTAAACTTCCAATCAATGGAACTTCTCAGATTCCTAAGTGCTCTGATTTCTTGTTGAAGAAGGAGTTTGGAGCCAGAGAGGGTGGAAGAAATTATTACATGTTGAAGAATGTCAAAACTATTAGAAGAGAGCAGCTAAACTGGTATCTGGAGAAAATCTGTTTCCTAGTCAAATTTGATTATATGTCCAATGGAAATTTTGCTCCTCTCTATTTTGCCGAGCAAGGAGGAAGTATTAATTGGGATTATCTAGTTTATGAGAGGATCAATGGGGAGATTAATATTTCTGACAGGAGGAAAGCTTCTACAAACAGTAGGTTGTGTGCCTACTTGGCAGCCTTGTTTTCTTATATTCAAAAGTTGGACAGTGGTGATGTTTCTTTGACTACTTTAGGCAGGGCAGAAGGGTATACACAGCCACACCCTAATATTCGTGGGGTGCAAGTACCTGCAGAGCTACTTAATGATCTGGTGAAGGCAGAGACTTATGTGTTCATGATTAAAGCATGTTACAATCACAGTGAAGCTCTCAAAAGTGTGCATACTCCTGAAGTTGTGCACTCTTTGAAGGACACGGATATTTCAGAAAAGAAGTCTGATACAGTGCCATCAAATTAGGTCAATCTTGGTAAGGCTTTCACTTTGTTCAAGAAAAGAAAAGCAGAGGTGGAACCTATAGTTAAACAACTGAATTTTGATGAGTTGTCTTCTCCAAAGAATTTCAAGCCACCAGATGCTCGAATGGCAGAAAATATGCTTTTAGGTGTCACAGAGTTTATTCATCAACAACAGCAGAATATGGAAATACTGTTACAATATGTGGGCGATTCTAGTGTTTCAAAAATACTGTTGCATGATCAAAATGTCAATGGTAATGCCTTGCAGAAAGAGTTGGAGAATGTTAGAGTTACACACCAAAAGGAAATTCAAGATCTGATGGTGGAACATCAAAATGAGTTAGCCAAGCAAAAGATTTCTTTTCCAATGTTTAAGGACTAGACAGTGGAGTTGGAAACAAAAGTACAATTAGAATTGCAGCAGTTGGCCATTGTCAATAAAGAGTTGCAGGTGGAGAATCAGATTTTGAATCAGAGAATTAAACCTTTGGAGCAGTTGGAGAAACAGGTGTTGGGAGAAGAGGAAGTAGATGTCAATGGTGTTCTTATGTCTGAAGGGGACATGTCAGTCCTTAGGCAACATTTGGAAACTGGTATGCAAGAAGTACGGGCAACATTCAAAGAAGAGATGAGTTCCCTTATCAAGCATCCTTATGAGAAGATCATATCAGGGTTTGTCAGTAACCATGAAGCTGATTTACTAAAGGAGATGGAACGGTTAAAGAAAGACAGAGATTTGTACAAAAAACAGGTTCAAGATTACAAAGGAAAGAATATTGCAAAATCTACATTTGCTGAGAAGAAGATATCAGTGGATTCAATTTCAATGGATATGGGTACTGGTGAAGGTTTGTTTGCAATTCAGAGATGAGAAGAGCAGGAGATTACTAATTTGCCAGATGATGAAGTAGTTGTTGGTGTTACTGTTGGATCACTGACAGTTGCTGAACCTATTGTGCTTGTTCCAGATTACTTGTCAGATTTTGATGTAGTTCCCAATGAACCCAATGTCTGAAATGTTGTAATCATGGCATTTTCTTTTTGACTTGGTCTTTACTGATCAAGGGATATGTGGATCCGAGTCGGATTTTGTCAAATCCACCACCGGGGCGTGCCATGTGTTGAAGGGAAAATACAAAGTCGGATATCGGATGTATTGTCTGATTGTTAGTAGCTAGTCGGATATTGTAAGCCTGATCGGATATTGTTAGTGTATGCCAAGAATCAGGCAGTTATAACTGAATTCAGGGCGCAACTTTACATTTGGGAATGGGAAACTTTGAGGGACAGGATTGTACCAAGTCTTGTTTTGGAGAACTTGTATTGGGGATTTTCTTGATATACAATCTCTGATGTTTGCCCGAGTCTCTCGCTCTCTCATCATCTCTCTGATTTTTTCCTACTTCTGTTACACACAGTACTGCTTAGCTGTGAATTTATTTGAATCCAATCTCTTGGTGATTATTCATTGTATGTGTGATCATCCAACAATAGATATATCATGGTGAATGGTATGACAGAAAAGAGAAGTTAGAAGAGGATGCATTTTTCACTATAGGTGATGATACTATGCATAGGATTACGCATGTTGGTTCAATTCCATTTGCTAGAAAAAGACGGGACATAAAGACATTGGGAGATGTTCTATATGTGCCTTCAATCATAAAGAATTTAGCATCAGTTGGACAAATGACAGATCAAGGGTTGCAAGTCCTTTTTCATCATTATGGCTGCTTCATAGAGGAGTTTCACAAAGGCAAACCAGGCAAGATATTGACACGTGGAAGAAAGAAAGGTCGATTGTTCTCATTGGAAGCTGGAGATCCATGTTTACACAGTGATATGTATGCAAACAAATCAGCCACTCAAGATGATCGGGTAGAGTCATGGCATAAGAGGATTGGTCATGTCAATTTTAGAAGACTAAAGCATATGCAATCAAATCAAATTGTACGTGGATTACCAAAGTTTGGCAAATTGAATTTTGATCATATTTGTTAAGCTTGTCAATTTGGCAAGCAATCTCGTTTACCATTTCCAAAGAGGGGGAGAATTAGCCAAAGTCCTTTGGAAATTGTTCATTCAGATATTTGGGGACCTTGTGATCATGCTATGCCAAATGGTTGTCAATATTTTATCACATTCATAGATGATTACAGAAGAATGACACGGGTTTACTTTCTAAAGGAAAAGGCAGAGGCATTCGAGGTATTCTTGGAGTTCAAAGTTATGGTTGAGAAAGAGAATGGTTGTCAAATTAAATGCCTACATACAGATGGAGGGGGAGAGTACATGTCACACAGTTTTGATGATTACTTACGTGAACAAGGCATAAGAAGATAGATTACTTGCAGATACACACCACAACAAAATGGATTTGCTGTGAGAAAGAATAGAGTCATAGCAGAGATTGCAAGAGCCATGATGAATGAGATGAATATGCCATTAACATATTGGGCTGAAGCAGTTCATACAACAATACACATTATGAATCGAACACCAACAACTACCATTCATGAAATTTCACCTTATGAGAGACTTTATGGGATCGAGCCAATATTTTCCTACATGAAAGTTTTTGGATGTGTTTGCTATGTTCATGTGCCAAATGAAGCAAGAAAGAAGATGGAGCCAAAGGTAGTGAAGTGTATATTCTTGGGCTATCCAATTGAAAAGAAAGGTTACAAGTGCTATGATCCTAGGACAAGACAAGTTTATGTCAATAGAGATGTCAGATTTTGTGAGCATGAACCATGGTATAAACCAAAGCCAGTGATGATAGAAGATGAGTATGAAGAGAAAGAGAATGTATATCATGTTGTTGATAAGCCAGGACCATAAAAAAGAACTATTTCAGGACCACATATGGCAGAGGAGAGTACAGGAAGTGTCAACCCATGGAGCGGTCGTTTTGTGAGATAAGAAGCAAGACGAGAAAGGCAAGAACAAAGTGGTTGAGGAGAGTTCTGGAGATGAAGAGCATGGTTTACCACATTTGAGGACACTTGGCAGTAAGCATGCTGAGAAATATGTACCCCCATATGCAAGAGTTGAAGAGAAGAGTGCACCACAATTGAGAAGATCAGAGAGGGTGCGTTATCCAGTTGATAGATTGACATACAACGGTTACATGCATACACACTATGCATACATGGTTTCACGTGTGCAACATAAAGAGCCTACATGTTTTCAAGAGGCAATTGGAAAATCAGAATGGGAGTCAACTATGGATGATGAGATGGATGCTCTTGTGAAGAATGACACTTGGGATTTGGTTTGCTTGCCAAGTGGAAAGAAAGCAATTGGTTCAAAATGGGTATACAAAGTCAAGTGCAAGTCAGATGGTAGTGTGGAAAGATACATAGCGAGCCTTGTTGCTAAAGGTTATGCACAAACAAAAGGTCTTGATTATGATGAGACATTTAGTGTAGTTGCAAAGATGACAACAATCAGAGATTGGTGATAGCAATGGCAAGTATGTTCGGTTGGAAGTTATGGCAAATGGATGTCGATAATGCATTCTTGAATGGTGACTTGGAAGAAGAAGTTTATATGATACAGCCAGAGGGTTATCAACATCCAGAGTTTCCATATTATGTATGTAAGTTGAAGAAAGCATTGTATGGTTCGAAGCAAGCATCTAGAGCTTGGTGTGAAAAGATAACCAGATTCTTGAGGAAGATTGGAGAACAGTCTACTGCTGATCACTCATTGTTTTTGAAGCATGTTTGATGGAGAGATCGTCGTTATTGTTATCTATGTTGATGACTTGATTCTCACTGGAAGTCATGATGAGCAAATTTTGCATGTCAAGAAGAGTTTGTTGAGAGAATTCAACATGAAGGACCTTGGTGAGTTGAGATATTTTTTGGGAATTGAAATTGTCAACACTTTATAAGGAATTTGGATGATACAAAGACAATACACATTGGATATGCTTGAGAAGTATGGAATGATAGCGTGCAAACCGGTTGATACACCTCTTGATCAAAATGTGAAGTTGATTGATGATGGACATTACATTGAGGATGTCACTATGTATCGCAAGATGGTTGGAAGTCTTATTTACTTGACAGTAACAAGGCCAGATTTGAGTTATGCAGTGAGTGTTGTGAGTCAATTCATGAAAAAGCCATGTAGAAGTCATCTTAATGCAGTGAGACGGATTATGAGATATGTGAAAGCCACTGTCAGTTATGGAATGTTTTATGAAAAGAATGGGAAGCTTTGTGTTTATGGTTACACATATGCAGATTGGGCAGTAGATTTTATGTATAGAAGATCTACAAGTGGTTATGCATTTTCCATTGGCAATGGTATGATAAGTTGGAGTAGCAAGAAGTAGCATTACCAAGTACAGAAGCTGAATATCGTGGAGTAGCTTTGGCAGCATGTGAAGATTCATGGTTGAGAGTACTTATGGTAGACTTTGGTTTTGAAAATCTTGACCCCTCGACCCCTACCAAATGGTCATCTCATGATATAGAAATGTTCTATTATATAGGGGCATGCTACAATTTAAGTCTTGTCCGATTTGGTTGAGTTGACAGGCCGCTATAGTCAATTTTTGGTCGTAGGACTTCGTGCACTACTCGGTTTCTAGGGTTTTTCCCTTAGGCTTAGACTAGCTACTGGCCATAGAGAATGGATCATTGATAAATACAAAAATTATCCCTCATGTCTCGTGTGAGACGGTGCTATAAACGGGCGACTGTGGACTCCAAAAATCGCGCACGAAGAAGGTCGAAAGCTCTCTCTCCAAGGGTGACTAGTGGAAATGAGGTGATTTTAGACAACCTTGGATATCTATACTCATGCTTCTCGAACCATTTTTCCTCGAATTCCCCTGGTACTCCTACTAGGCCGTGAAATCTATTGTAGACTCAAAAATTTCCTCAATCGGATTCCTGTAGCTCATTCTGTAATAATTTGCAAAAGTAGGCTTTGGACGCCTAATTTAGGCTTCCCGCTTTCATCTATCGATTTGAATGTATTTTTTGTTCCTGTCACCCTGTCCTTCTGATCATCAGCGTATCTTCAGATTTTCCATTTGAGCTCATTTGCTATTTAGTATTAATTTTTGACCTGTTTATTGAAAAAATCAGAGAAAATAACAAAATGCACTAAAAAAAAAAAGTGAAAATCCAATAATTAAGAAAATCCATTGAAAAACACAGCTTTATTGTTTTTAGTTGGATTTCTTTATTTTTAAGTCTCAAATATCAAGAAATGATAAAAAATAACAAAAAAATACCATTTTTAAAAATGATTTTCTTATAGTATATACACTATTCACACTCATCGGGGAGATGTTATCGGTTAATTTTCCCTGTTGATGATTTTTAAGGGAATTATTAGGTAATTTTGCAAAGAATCACATGTTAACATCAAACTTTCTCCTCCCTCTTCAAACATTTCCCTTTACTTAGTTCCCTTCCACCCCTCCTAGACGACGTACTCCGGGATGCCTGCGTGCATGGGTTGAACAATCATGTCTATGCATAGCCTTGGTTGGATCTACCATGCTTTGAAGATCAATGCAGTTCAAACCATTATGTTGTGCAAGAGTTTGGTCTTGAGTAGTTAACTCAAGGGTTTCTGATGTCGAGGTTTTCTTTTGCTGTCTTTCAAAGAGCAAATCCTGTAACATGTGTGCTCGTTGCTTGATTGTACCAATAGGATGCTTTGGCATGTTGATTTCCTGAGTTGTCGGTATCAACAATGGTTGTTATTGAGATTTTACCCGCCATTGGTATCTTGGTTTGCTTTGGTCAAAATGTTATAAAAGAGTCTTTTGAGACTTAACTCTCCATTGCTTCATCGGTTTTATAGTTGGTGGAGAAGATAAGTGATCCTTTTTCTCCCAAATCTATTTTGTTTTAGGTTCCCTGCTCGAAGATTCTCCTCGTTGTGTTTTGAACCTTGGAACCATCTTTGGTACAATAGGTGATGTTTTGGGCACCCAGATTTGAATCAGCTTATCCTTAAGTTGTGCTTTTGGTACCCAAATTTGCCTGACTCCTTGCATGATACTTGTAGCATTTTCTTGTCAATGGAATGGAGAAGATTGATTGCTTCATGGTTTTCCCTGCTGGTAACTTCGTTTCCATTCCTCTTTGCTTGGTGCAATTGGAACAATGAGTTTTCCACCTTTAGGTCATAACTTGAGCTGATTGGTATCCCAATTTGGTACTGATTTGTACGTCCGCATCCATCAGATTCCAAGAATCATTGTCTCATTCATGTGTTCATCTGGTAAGCATACAAACTGATGAGGGCATGAGCATGCATGTACTATCACATTCAAGTTGACTACTCCCAATATTGGTGTTAGGTTCTTGTTGCATCCGTTAATAGTTGCTACTCCTTCTTTCAAAGATTGAATTGTTGCTTTCTTGCACGTGGAATAACTGGCTGCATTTACTCGAGCTCCTATATTAACCAATGTATTTGTGCTATGATTGTTCAGTTGTACTTTGATGCGAAGGTCCATTCCATCTAACCATTCATCATCCGTTGACATTGCATCTTTCTGTAATTCCCATAGTCGGTCATCTAGTTCTAGAGTGTTGATGGGAATAGGTATTTTTTGTTTTTTGAGAGCAACTTTCCTTTTGATTACTCAAATCCGTGCTTCTTCTTGGGATTTGTCAATAATCTGCTATTGTTTTATCTTTCTTTGCTTGGTTGCATGCATCCTTTTTAGCAATTCATTGTTTAGTGGCAAATTGTAGTTCTTTAAACAACATCCACTAATCCAATTAGCCATTGGTTCACCATCTAAAGTGGACAACTTAACTGCTCCATTAGGAGATACATCTTCAATGATAAACGGTTTGTTTTCCTTTTTCTTAAACTTGGGTATGTGTTGCTTAAGGGAATAGACTAAAACTAGGTCCCCTTTTTTGAAGATTTTTATTATTAGATGGGAATAAAAAAACTGCTTTTGTTTTTTCTCTTGTGCATAGATGTGAGCTACAGCTGTTAGGATTTGCTCATCAAGCTTTTCTAAATCTTCAAGTCTCTTTGACAATTCATGTCCAGTCCACTCAAGATCCTTAGCTACCCTAAGTGTCGGCAATAGATATTCTATTGGTAGTATGGCATCAAGACCATAAACAAGGTTAAAGGGTGTAGCATTTAAAGCTGTTTTGAACGAAACTCAATAAGCCCATACAGCGGCATGGACATTCATTTCCCAATATGTCCTTCCTAAACTAACCA
The DNA here is from genome assembly GCF_014529385.1 of Adiantum capillus-veneris. Lineage (NCBI taxonomy): Eukaryota > Viridiplantae > Streptophyta > Polypodiopsida > Polypodiales > Pteridaceae > Adiantum > Adiantum capillus-veneris. The sequence goes on from NC_140956.1 coordinate 139,486,233, forward strand.
CATTAGTCAATACCGAGCTAAGAATTTTGCTTGTATGCTCAACTTGTCCATTTGCTTGTGGGTGATAGGGAGCCGATTTGTTATGGATGACCATAAACTCATTAAACACATACTCAATTATCTCGTTGAGGAAATGAGTCTCTCTATCACTGACAATTTCTATTGGCACTCCATATCTTGTGAACACATACTTATATAAGAATGCGGTTGTGGTTCTCGCATCATTCTTTTGAGTTGCTTTAGCCTCGGTCCACTTGGTCAAATGGTCTATCACTACAATGATATATTGAGCTTGGGTTCTATATGCAAGTGGTTGTACTGGCCCAACAAAGTCTATACTCCATTTTGTGAAAGCTCTTCCCCCCATCATTGGTCTTAAGGGCATGCTATCTACATGGGTTGGCATTTTATCTCGTTGACATGCATCACACCTTCGAACATATCCTTTGGCATTTGCAAAAAGTGTTGGCCCCTATATGCATGCCATTAAGATTGCTCTTGCGGTGGTCTCACTAGAGAAGTGACCTCTAGCTAATCCAACATGTGCTTGTTTTATAATGGGAATATATTTGTCTTTATTTGCACGAAGAAGCAAATGTTGATCCTTATCTCTCTGATACAATTGGTTTCCAATAAGAGAGCATAGTCTCTAGCTTCAATTTTAATTGCTCTTTGATGGTGTTTACTCATATCCTTAGGAAATGTTCAGCTTGATAAGTAAGTAACTAGATAGTTACTCCACTTAGGAACAAGTTACATTTGGAACAATGTCACATGAGGCATGGGTGTTTGTTTTTGACATTGAGGACATTGTTTTACAAATGAATGAACATCACTCCTCATAGTTGGCCAAAATACTCCAAGTCTGAAGATCCGTTGCATAGTTTGGTCTTCTGCAAAGTGAAGTCCTACTACGATAATATGTGCTTGACTTAGGTATTGGGATTTATCCTTAGGATTACTGCATAAAGGCAACATTCCATCTCGATTTCTTTTCTACAACCTTCGAGCTAGTAATTGATATATAGACAATTACTCAACTAATCCGATTGTAATAGGAAGTGGTATTTGAGAATCCACTTGAGCTATGGCCATTAACGATACCATAGTTTTCGACCATCAAGGTATCATCCACGGAGAACAGATATGCATCTGGTAGATCATCGTCTACTCCCTTAGGTTGTTCTCTTGAAACAATCCTTGACAAATGATATTCTCTTTGATGAATGGTGTCCTTTTTCACAACTATAGTGAAATCAAATTCCAAAATAATGATGAACCATCTCACTGTTCTTCTTGTGTTGCATGGCTTGTTGACCAAGTACAATAAGGTTTGGTGGTCCACAAAGAACATAAATTTGTTTACTAATAGGTAATTTCTATACTTTTTGACGCCATAGATTATCCCTAATCCTTACCTTTTGGTGGTTGTATAGTTTTTTCTTGCAATATTCAATTGTCTGCTAGCATAAGAAATATGAAATTCAATTTTCTCGTCACCTGGTTGAGCTAGGATACACCCAATGGCAAAATTGGAAGCATCTACATGTATGTGGAATATCTTATTCCAATATGGTGCTTTCAATATTGGAGCTGAAGTGAGAGCTTGCTTAAGCTTCATGAAGGATTCTTCACACTCATCAGTCCATTCAAAGTGTGTAATCTAGCTATACATGGATTTTGTAATTAATGCGTACATGTAAATGAGCCTTCTGTAATATCCACAATGTCCATGAAGGCTTGAACCCCTTTAACTATTGTCGGTCTAGGAAAATTAACATAACATGAATTTTATTTATATCAATAGCTATGCCATTTTTTGACACTATATGTCCAAGAATTTTTCCTTGTCTACCCATAAAAGTACACTTTTCGAGATTTAAGCAAATCCTATAAAGTCTACATTTTTTGGATACCTTTTTGAGGTGTTCAAAATGATCAGCCCGGATATATTGATGAATGTACGCATAGATCATCCATATATACTTCCAAGAAATTCCAAAGATATTATTTAAAAGAAGTGCTCATCAATGTTGGAAAGGTGGCAGGAGCATTAGTTAACCCAAAAGGCATGACCCAATAGGAATAACCCAATAGACAAAAATAGCCCATTCAGTTGCAAAGGCAGTTTTATGTTGATCTTTGGGGTCAATGGAATTGGAGCTAATCTCTTCAGATAGCTGATTCTAGTGTTAGAATTTAAAGCTACTGGTAAGTCGTTAGTTTAGTCAGTGCAACTGGAATAGAGAGTAGAGACTGGACTGAAATAGTATTCTAAACTGAGAGACAAACTGGACAACTGAAAAAGTGTTTGCAGTTTCAGATTCATAGTTCAGGAATAACCAGTACAAGATGTAACGGATTGAAGCTCAAATGATTACAACAATAATGATTACAAACTGAAACTAAAGATGAAGAGATTGTAGCGTAGTAATATTTGAAAGCTAAAGCCAAGAGAACTAAGAATCAAGAAGCCCAATTACAATGTAATGGGTCCTATTTATAGCCTTATAGAAGTTACTGTAGTAACTGCCATGGTAATTACTGGCGTGTGACTAATCCACTATTTGACTTTCTAGGAGACAATTCTTGCCTGCTGGGACTGTCTTCGCCTTCTACATCCTTCCCTCCTTTCTTGAATTTTGGTATAACTCCAAATTTTATAAAAAATCCACCGCGTGATTCTGAATTGGTGTTGCGGAACCCATCTGGATTTCTGGTTGAGGTCCAAACCCTAAACCCTAAACCCATCTGTCTATTTGCTGAGTTGGCCGATCTTCCTCATGAGTTGTCCTATGTTTCTCTTGAGTAGGCCGATGTTCCTCATGAGTTGACCTATGTTCTTCATGATAGTACTCCTCTAGAGTTGCTAGCTCTTCTAGTATTGCTAGCTTTATGCCATATTTTATGCTTGTTGAGTGCTTGAAACCCCTATAGTTGTAATTCCAAGGGTGCCCAACCAAAGAAATTCCATCACCTTACTGGAAAAATCCATTGTCTGATTCTGAGATGCAACTACCCAGTATCCTTCCACTGAACCCTCTTCCTCTTGCCCTTATTCTGTGATGGTGCTTTAGAAGTTCCAGTGCCAGCATTGTCCTTCTAGATAAGTTGATAAATGGCCTCCTGATCAAGCTGATCCCACCTTTCAATAGCCATCTCCAATTCATAAGGCGTGAGAGGATTTTAGGTTCTGGTGTCGGGATCATACACGGTGCGTCTACCCTTTGTCAGACGGATTTTGGCCAATTTATGACAATGCAAAGCTGTGTGGATCCATCCTTCCAGAAGAGGCTGATTTGTCTTAATCCTAGCTTCAAAGAGGATCTCAACCATTTCTCTGTACTGTGGCCCCATACCTGGTTTAGCCGTAATATCCTCTTTAGGGATCTTAGAGGACTCGACAGTAAGTTGAAGCAGCTGATTTGTGATCTTGATGAGACCTCTGAGATGAATCTTCCATTGCCCCATACAGATTTTGAATCTCTTCATTTCTTCTTGCAGTTCCATAACATCATTTAGCTGGAGAGCATCATTAATCAAAGTTTGCCAGGTTTTCCATTCCACAGTGGCTTGCTCATACCAGTACTGAAGGTCAACAGTGATATTAAAGTATGTGAGCCTATCCACTGGTTTTGGATGTTGAGGATACAAAGCTGGGAAAAACCTAGGCACCTCAGCCTCTCTAGTAGGCAATGCAGGAGAATCGATGAATCAGACACAAATTCCAAGAAATTAAGTACAACCTGATTCTCCTGCTGTATCATCTTCCGAGTTACACGGACTAAGTGAAAGAGTTTTCAGTGAGCAGCAGCCTGTTCCCCTACTGTCATTTGAGTCTGAGGTCCTATACTTCTAGAAGCATGATCTTCAATCATAACCTGCACTCTTTGGTCTAAGACTCCTCTGGCAATTTGCATTTGAAGTAGAACTTCTTTCAGTTGATTCCTCACCTCCTTCATACATTTATATGTAGGCCTATTCCCAAGCAGGATATCTAATTCAATGGCTAGAAACTGACAGTCTGCACTAGATTGCCGCTGCCAGTATGTATTGAACAGCTCATCATTAGAGGTTACCGTCCATTCATGTACTCTCTCTAGCAGCTGAATTTTGCTAGGATGCTCAGGTAATTGGCACAACTCCTGATCATGGAAAACGACTGATTTCCAGTGCTGGATCATTTCTCTAGCACTGACATATAGTTTCTAAAAACTTTCCATATTAGAAAGAAGAACATCATCCTCCAAATACATCCTAGTAATAGGAGCTTGCTGATGCTGAGAGACAGATTTTCAAGATAGACCCGGTGGCCTCAACACAAGGGCTAACACATGACAGCCTCACCATGAAAGGAAAACAATAGGGGCACCACCTAGCTTGAAATGCGGCTAGACGTAATGACAATACTAAACAACACACCACACACCATGTCACGCAACTGAGCATGTTATGAATTGTGGTATGAGGTGGTAGAGAAAGAAGTGGAGATAGATAGTGAGAGTTGTGAATGTAGCTGCGTGGACTACTACTCACACGAGAGGTGGTGAACCTACACACCAATACATGCAAATCAAGAACAAAACAACCCTAAGGTGGAAAACCCGCACACCTCTACATACAAGGCAAAAGAAATAAACAATGACATACTCACAAATCCAGCACAATAGAAAGAATGACATAACAAAAAGAGTAGATTATTTGTGGGGAGAGATAACGGTTAGAGAGGGACAAGAGATGAAGGAGGATACCATGGTGCCTCATGGATGGGTGGAGATGATGTCAAGAGTGGTGTGGCGGTAACCTTCACTCTTGTTGAATGCCAAATCCTTCACTTCAAATTCCACCAAGGCGTGGCAGTTGATGATGATGGAGGTGGAATATGTGTTGATGAGTAACTTGTGTGTGAATAACCTCCTTACCATTGTGGTGTGATGGTGTCTCCCAACGCTATTTACATGGACTAACACTTCTAGCTATATTAGAAGTGTGCAGGCATGGTGCCTACGCCTCAAAATTCTCATAACTTCTAATAATGTAGAGCTTGTGTTCTGGTGAGAGCGTTGTTGTGTTTTGGTGATAAAGACCCCTCCTTATATAGGAAAAGAGGGTGGAATTCTCCTATATTTTATTGGGACGTGACCCACACCATGTGACTATGGGTCGGCCATATATGATGCAATGATGCTTGTGATAGAGGTCCACAGAGAGAAAATAGTAGGGGAAGAGAGATGGAGGGGAAAGGAGAGTAGAGGAATGGGGTTTTTACAAGGTATGCTAGTCGTAGCTAGCTTATTTGAGAGAGTAGAGAGGTTTTTTTACAAGAGGTAGCCAAAGGTGGTTTCTCATTGGAGAAGATAAATCCGCCAATTATAGCGGTAGTGGCTCTATCTTTGGCCAAGACTTCATTTATTGTAGCTTTGTTCTCTGACTCATGCCCTAGATTTCAAATAAGGTTGATGTTGTCATTTGAAATTAATGAACATAGGCATGGCCCACCTAATTGGCACTTCCATAACTTGATGCTTCGCTCGGACAAGCCTTCCTTGCGTCGTGTTGTTTGTAGTGGTCGTAGTTGAGTGCCTTTGTAGTTTTCACAATGGTCGTCACTTCATTGAAGCCGTTGGTGTGAAGCACGTTATTAGCGTGACAAGAAGGAAAATGAGAACCTCGATGGCCTTGCACACACCACACCATCGGAAGGAGACACCATAAGCTACGAAAAACATCTACGTCGAACACCTGTAAAGTCAAGCAAGAAAGAGTCCTAACCCAAACCATGATTAAAATTGCAAAAAACCTAGACCATAAAGATGAATCTTGTGTTGTGTAGACCTGGGTATCTCTCAAAAGCTCCAAAAAGGCTAGTCTCTGTAAGCAAAAAAGATGTGCAGGGAATTGCAACTCTTAAAAAGGGGCTTTTTTTTGGCTCTTATCCCAAGGAATTTTCTCTCTTCTCTTAGCCGACATAATTCTCTCCCTGGGCACCTTTTAACTGGTCCAATTTTGGCCTTTTTTGGGTAAAAAATGAGCTGTCGGTGATTATTTGACCAAGGAATGGGGTGAGGGCAAGTGTCCAGGGACCAAAAAGGTGACCATGTGCCTATCCAGGTAGTGGGAACTCACAATGGGTTCCCCCTCTCTCCTCCAATACCCACGAGGCCCATTAGCAAGGCAAGAGAAGCTCCTTATGCCCCTTTGATACAACCTTAGGGGGTGCCCACTCCCCCCCTTATACCCTCCAATCTCCGCTTTCTCCCCCCCATGTGGGATTACTCCAGTGCCACTTGGAACCATCCTCCCACCTCCCCACTTAATCCTATAAATTTCTTGTTTTGCTCCTCACACCGAGCAATCTTGGCGAAGGCGTGGTGTGTGACTCCGAGCACCGAATGCGATGCTGTAAAACCCTCGGCTGGGAGCTTATCACTTTGGCCATTTCCAAAAATCTTTGACCACACCTTTTCTTATTAAATCCATCAAATTGGCCCACTTTCCTTTCCTCGCATGCATCCATACCTACTTTCTAAGTAAGGAACCTCTCACTTCAAATGCATGTAACTCATGATGTATGAGTCCGATTCACCAGCTATCAAGCACGATTGAAAATACTTATTGAAAACCACCTTTTAGAAGTGCAACCAACCCAAAACTCTTGCAAATGACTAAGTAGAACCAAGCCTTTATACATAAATTTTACAAGAGCACTCCAAAAACTCAAAGCATTATGTACATTTATGTACCTGAGGCTAGTGAGCAAGCTTTTTAGCATGGATCAATGACTTTATCTTCATCCAAAAAATGCTTGACAACGTATATAAGAGAGCATGTGCATGTGTGCAAATTTATGGTGGATGTAACTTGACTGTTTTGGGCTTATGGGATGATTTGTGAGAGTGTTTGATGGTGATTATCAGAGTGGGGTGCATGTTGATGGTAAGTTGTGTGCATGTATGTGTATGTGAGTGTGTGTATGACTGAAAAACAATAATTTTTAGCTATGGAGAGCTTGGGAAAGGCATGAGAGTGAGAGAGAAGAGAGTGTGTGTGTGCATGTACTAAATTGTCTATTTTCAGCTTTGTGTGTGTGTGTGTGTGTGGAGGGAGATAAAGTTTTTTTTGCTGGTCAGAGAGAGAGAGAGAGAGAGAGAGAGAGAGAGAGAGAGAGAGAGAGAGAGAGAGAGAGAGAGACAAAGAGAGAGAGAGAGAAGGGACAAAAAAGTAAAAATTTCAGCCAAGAGAGAGAGTGAGAGGGAGAGAGAAGACAAGGAGAGTGAGGGCTCCATGGATGGAAGAGGACAAGGTGGAAAGAGGTGATAATGAGAAGGAGGCTCCCTTTATTTGCTTTTGTAGGAAGGTGGTGGCCATGGTTGTACAAACCATTGAGTGCCCTCTTATTTAATAACATAGTTATTAATTGATTGAAAGTGGAGCCCTTTGAGGAGAAAATAAAGGAGGGAGAAAAATGATTACTGGTGGCGTCACCGATACTTAAGGACAAAGGCTCCTTACCATGCAAGATTTTCTGCTTCAGTGAAAACTTGTATTGGGCATTCTGTTTATCTTGATTCTCAGGTGATTGTTCACATGCCCTATGCTTGAGTTTTTTTTTTTTAATAGAAGAGGGGTTTTCCATAGAGAGAGATGGGTTGATTTCAAAAGGTGTCCCTCAATTAGCCCTCCCCTTTAAGCTAGAGACATTTATGCCTCTAGCTCCGTGCTTGATCCCTCTTCATTTGAAGTGGAGGATTCTCCCTCGTCAAGAATATCCATCATAGGTGCTTAATCAAACCTTAAAAAATAATTATTTAGCCTCCATCCATTGACACGTGTTTTGTGGAGCCTACCATCTGCATCCATCAGTCGATAACTTCCATTTTTGTAGCTCTTTCTAATGACGAATGGCCCCTCCCATCTGGGTGAAAAGTTTTTATCCTTCTTAGTGTCAAACCTGTTATCATACCTTAGAACCAACATACCTTTCTTGAGACCTTTATCCTTGAGCCCTTGGTTGAAGGTGAGACGTCATTGCTCTATCTGAGTTGCGCATTAGTCAATAGCCTCTTCTTTGTCTAGTTGGAGCCTCTCTAGATCCAGAATGTGGTTGTAGAGATGAGTATTAGGGCATTCCATGTGCCTAGCTAGCACTTTGAGACTAGCCAATTGAACTTTGATTGGTAAAATGGCATCCTTACCATACACCAAGTGATATGGTGTGAATCCAAGGGATGTGCGAAATGAAGTTCGATAAGCCCAAAGTGCAGCCATAAGGTGCTTATCCCAATCAGTTTTGTGATTGTTTACATGATTAGTGATGATCTTGTAGATCATACCATTTATCTTTTCCACCAAACCATTGCATTGTGGGCAGTAGGGAGTTGAGTGGCGTCGTGAAATGCCCATCTTTTCCATCAGCTCTCCTATTAGGTCTCCTTCAAAACCTGGTCCTCTATCAAAAATTATCTCAAGAGGAGTTTCAAAACGGAAACAAATCTTTTCATATACAAACTTTGCTACTTCCTTAGCTGTAATCCGAGTGGTAGTTACTGCTTCAGCCCACCTGGTCATGTAGTCTACACCCATGATGCTATACAATTTACCTGATTGGGACCTTGGCAAAGGCCCATTAGCATCAATTCCCCATTTCTCGAATGGTCCATGAGAGATTATAGGAGTCTGTGGCTCATAGGTGAGCCTCCTTGTTAGAAGCTAGACACACCCCACGGCATCTAACTATTCGGAGGATTATTATTTTTGTAATTATTCATTCATTGAGGAAAACTTGATTTTTCACCTTGTAATTATTGGGACTTACAAAATTTTTCAGATTGTATCCTAGTTTTGATAGTTAGATTGAGTAGATGGTTGATTTTGGAACTTTAGGGTTTGAGAAATTGTAAGGTATATATACCACTTTTTGACCTTAATGGAAATGGAAACACCTTTTGTCATTTTAAAAAACAAGTTTTGAAGTCTGTGAGTGAGTGTACTGTGTACGAGAGAGAGTGTGTGAGCTTCATCTTGACGCTACGTGTGCTCCGGTGGTCGGAATCGAGTGCGGAGAAGTGCAGCGTGTTGCCCCCGACGAGAGCTACGCGCCGATACCTACATTGCGCGCGTACGGTCCGGTTTTGCGAGCTCCTTCTACAAGCTTCATCGGGTGTTTGGGTGAGCATACGTTGTCCGATTTTGCATTGCAGCATATCCACGCATTCACATTGAGTAGAACTACACATTAGGCACTTTAGATTTTGGAAATGAAGACCTGCAGATTTCGGCCAGACATCCTACGTGATTCTGCACCAGGTGTTTTGGGTTGGGATTTTGGTTCTTAGACCTTAGGGAGAGTGATCTATTGGTATTTTTAGGATCTCCTTCAAGTTCTATGGTGTTTCGAGATTGTTTGATGGGTGTTACACTCTAAAAAGCGTTGTAGGAAGTTTCCTCTTATGCACTCTTGAAGGCTGTGACTTAGACAATTGGTAGAGACCTCTGTAGGAACTAGTAAGGAGTCAGTCGAGTGTAGGTTGACACCTTATGCTTGCTTCCACGCGCCTGCGGGTCGAGCTTCGTCCTTAGCTGAAATTACAGTTTAGGTGATTTCTCGGTGTGCTGACGTCCGTCACGGCGTATCCGTCCAACATTGACGCCGCTGCCGGGGACGAAAACCTTAGGTAGGTGACCGAGACTAATCCTTGAGGATTGAGATTTTTGGCTTGCCAAGAGTCTTGTTTTACATTTAGATAGGATCAGAGGGTGGAGGACTCTCTAGGTCTTAGAGGGAGTCTAGGAAGCGTGTGTCTGGCCTAGATCCTTCGACTTAGATAGATTAGGTAGATCAAGGTAGTTTTAGGTAGTAGACGAGTTCTAGAGGAGGAGTTGGAGTGGTAGAAGCGGTGAGAGGAGAGCTTGAGAGTCCGGAGAGGCCAAAAAGCAACCAAAAACACCATTAATACCATTTCACATGATAAGTAGGAGTAGAGTAAGTAGGACATAATGATTCAAGATCTAGAGCATTTCATGCATGTATACTTGCTTTGTAAAGTCATCACAAGTTTGTAAAAGACGCAAAAAGACGCAAAAGTGTGTTTGAAAGCCTAATTGAAGTCCAAGTTACTGTGAGTGTTTCTGATAGATCTACATAGCATAAGAAGCATTTCTGTCAGGAAAAAAATTAATTTCAAGCCAGGAGACATCCTACGTGTAGGATGTCTACAGGCTAATCTGGGAGGAATTTTGGGATTTTGAGTTGACCAGTGTGTTCAGAAAGTAGGGTTTACCCCAATTTCAACTGGAAAGTGGGAATTTGACCATATCTGACAGGATAAGGCTAGATAGACTGAAATTGCCAGACATCCTACCCAAATAGTGTCAAAACATGATTTTGAGACCAAAACCATAAGATGGCTACATAAGCATGTCTTGCATGATATATTGAGTGACTGAAAGGGGTTTCACCTCATTTGGGTGAGAAAATTGGGTTCAAGGTGGACTTTAGCACTTTTGACTGAAAAAGGCAAGAACAGCTGAAATTTGGGACTTTTGACATCCAAAACAAAATCTAAGCATACCACTGGGTTATTGACATTAAAGGGAAGCTGTGGGACAAGTCTAGGGTCAAACAGGCCAAAAAGACATCCTACGCGTAGGATGTCTTCTGAGTGATTTTGGACTCCAAACCAAATTTTGAGTATACCAAAGTGATCAACAACTCAAGGGGAGCATGGGCTTTGAGTTTGTAGGATGTCTAAAGCAAGAAATTGAAGCCAGACTTTGACAGTGAGCATAGCCAGGTGTTGTATAGCCTAAGGCAAGCCTCCTAGTCAATTTTGGTCCAAATTGGAGTTGATTAGACTAATCAATATCAGCAACAGGCTGTCGGAACAGATTTCTGACTCATTGACCAGCTAATAGGTGTCCAAACCAAAAAGTAAAAGCAGCTGTAAGCTCAACACAAAAAGGGAAAACCACAGTGCAAAAATCCAGGCAAAATAGAGTAGGAGACATCCTACGCGTAGGATGTCTATTGAGGCATACTGCAAAGAAAATTTGACCTGGCATAGACAGTGAGGTTCTATTTGGCTTAAGGGTTCCAGAACTTCTTTCAGAAGTGAATTTGGACCTTGTTTGCCCATTTGACGAAGCAAAGAATAAATTCAGACTTTTTCGCGTAAATTGACCAACACCTGAGGGTAGTACAATTTCAGATTAGCAGACCTAATCCAGAACATCAGCAGTGTATAACATAGAGTAGTGGTTGAGATTAACTCTCCAGTTATACCAATCATTACTAAGATAACCTCTAGCAGATAAATGCTTTGACTCGATTGCCGAAATTAAAACGCTTGTGTACAGGTATATTCAGCAACAAAGCAAGAAGTTGTGTAGAAACTGACCAGGTGAGTGGTTGGATTTGTGATAAATTGCATTGATAAGTTTGATGAATTTAAGATCACGAAGATACATTGTTAGAGACCAGAAGGTGGCAGGTGACCAAGGTAGCTTAGTGTCCACCGAAGAGAGTGTAACTCAGGCAAGGCTAGATCCGCTAGCACCGATTATTGAGGAAGGTAGTGATACTGACACTTTGTCAGAAAAATCTTTCTTCATGATGGGTAGTCAACAGCCAGGAGGTTTCACCTATGATGGACCTATGCGAGGAGGAAGAACCTCCCAAAATCCTTTGAATGATTCCAAGCTCACTGTGATCTTCTTAGAGGGAACAAACTCGAGGGGAGCCCTAGTCTATTCTAACTATCGAGGCCGCAAGTGCATTTGTATCGAAGAGAGACCAGCTCAGAGATTGGAGATAATCCGAGTATATGATGATGGAGATAGATTCCGAGACAAAAAGGGGAACCACTATCTAATAGTTAGTAACCCTGAAGATTACAACAGATATGGAGATAACGTGGCGAAAGGGAATATGGTTTCAGAAACTCAAGAACCGCCATCAAACATTGATTGTCCCGGAGCTATTTTTATGTCTGATAAGAAAACAACCAGGGTTCCAACTTATAACGAGAACGTGGGAATCTACAAACATGAGAGTGAGGGTATAGTCTCTTACTTTCGCAGTAAAGAACCATACGTAAACGAATTAAACAAAAACAAGGTTCTTTACTTATTCTCTTATGAAACTGTTACGGGGAAGGGTATAGTTTTTGTTGATAGATACGGGCGAGAATACCAACGTATTCTTCCAGAGGAGGTAGAAAGGGCAATAGCTCCAGAAGCATCAGCATATGCCCCTTAGGAAGTGACAAGAGCCAACTACACCCCAAGCAAGTCAACAAATCCTTTTTCAGATGATTATGACGCTACCTCACATTCCACCCGACCGCAAGCATTCAACAACCAAGACCAGCCAGCAAACCAGCCATCATTGCAGGCATGGCTTCTACAGAGTGCAACATTGGAACAAGACCGAAATCGAGATGGTTATCAGGCCGCACGAGGGCTAAGGGATTTGCAAGAACCACCACTCTATTCAAGGTATGAAGGAGAGAGTAATCCAAAGACTCAAGGGTCAACAGAGCCTGGATGACCACCCATAGAACGAGTTCGAAGAGAAGAACCACCTCCAGCGAGAACTGTTAGAAATTATGGCTTAGGAGCACCACTGGGAGAGAAACCAGCCTATTACAGAAGGCCTGAGGAGGTATATCGATTAGGACGGGGAGATCCAATGATGAGGTTTGTAGACCATCGAAGAATTAGACCTTCTCAAGTGCAAAAATGGATAAACAAGAAATACATAGGAAGCAGAGACCCAAGAGATCATGTAGCAGCCTTTGTGCGTGTAATTAGAGCCGAAGAGGTGTTAGACTTTCCTACCCAATTTGCAGGGTTTGGTCTAACCCTAGAGGATGATGCTGCCACTTGGTTTGAATCTGTAGAGCATAGAGACTTTGAGTCTATGGAGGAAGTGTTTGATGAGTTTATCGAGGAATTCTCACAAAGGGGAATAGCTCATAATACCGTCTCACATATCCATAAATTCAAACAGAAAGATGGAGAATCTGTACGAAAGGCAGCCCTTAGACTCAAAAGATATGTTAAGTTCTGTCCTGTTGAAGAACTGCCAACTCAGTCCAGACTTATGTTGATATTCATCCAAGGACTAAGGAATGCAGATCTCCAGAAAGACTTACATATGAAGAGGAGCACTACATTGAATGAGTTGACCAAGGAAGCTCTTTACCTGGTGGACAATTGTGCTGTCTACAAAGAGGGGGAGTTCAAGGACCTTGATGACGATTTGTCTTCACAACAAAGTGGAAGCAAGTCTTCTAAGACAACACCGAAAAGAGAAGTATCTGTCAACCAAGAGCAGCTTGTAGATGAAGTGCTAAAAAAGATCAACTTGTACGCCAAACCCCAGGCTAAACTGTTTTTTCTCCTCTCTCTTCTTTAAGTCTCTGTGTCCCTCTTTCTCCTCCTTTCCTTTTCTTGTTTCTCTTTCTTTGAATCCCTCTCACACACAAAAGCATGCAAAATTTCTCTTACTTCTCTCCTCTCTCTCTCTCTCTCTCTCTCTCTCTCTCTCTCTCTCTCTCGTGTGTGTGTGCGCCTCCACAGCTCGCCTAGCATCGTGCATGGTGTCCATGGTGATGGACAACACAAGGTGGGTGGAGATGGCGGTGGGCAGATCTGGCTGGGACAGTTGGTAGGGAATATGACGCAGATGATGGAACAGGAGCTAGGGGCGATCCAAGCATAGTAGCAGTGGGACAAAGACGAAGAGGGATCTCCAACTGTAGGTGTTCACATGAGCTATGGAATAGGGAAGGCGCAGGGATAACAAAGATGAACTACAGACGCACAGAGATGGGGTTGTGGAGCTCAAAAGCAGCCTATTGAAGGGTGCTGACAATCGAGCATGAAGTGATACATGCAGCCAACCGCCAGATCTGTTGTCCAACCTTTTGTATGGATTTTCCATGACCCTGCGTTGGGTGCCGCCTCCAACTACTATCTTACACCAGCCATGGCCATATTAGAGCTTGCCCTCCCAATTGCAATTCGGCCATGCCTCACCTTTGGCCTACCGAACGTCTGCGCATTTAGACACAGGAAATAATGGCTCCCATCTCCTACGTAGCACCCTTAGACCACCAGCCTGCCATGTCGACCTGTTGTTGTGAATGCCTCGCTATTTTTTCTGTAGCCCATGCAGACCACAACTTGCCAATGCTCTTCGTTCCAATATAGACCTGTCTACTACATAATTTGAACACCTGTTCTGCACGATCATTCAAGCTCCACAAATGCCCTTAATGCACCCTAACTTTGTACTATGCTATATTGGACTAGGCCAACCTCGCGCATGCCATAGCCCCTCAATATTTTCCTCCACCCGAATCCATTCCACCTCGTTGGCAACCTGCAGAAGGTAGTTCACATTGCCATGCACCCCATCGGCTGCCACCATCTCTGTCATAGCCATGGCGAGTCCATCTTCCTTGGCCACAATATTATGGGCTATGAGTCTAGCCTTTTAGGCGCTCCTGCCCCGCCATTAAAGTTGCATCAAACATGAAGCTTCACCATCCCCTTCTCCGCTCTCTCCCATACGGCACACCCACCAGCTAATGTCCTTCATCAGGGCCTGGTTCCAATCATGCATCATCACACCCCAGTTTTCCATGTTCGTTGTCATGCATTTCAGCTCCACCATTCCTCCCATCATTTTCATCCTAGCCCGGGCTCATCAAACCAAGAAACACATGCAAGGTTGGTTGGCTTGTATGGTGCCAAAGTTGCAAGTGTTGTTGGTTTTGGAACTAGGGAACACAAGGGGACAATCCTGGGAGTGGTGAGGTGAACACAAGACCTGTTGCCTTGCAAAGTGGGGGACCGTTAATGGTTGTGGAGGGTGCATCTTTTGATGTAGGTATATGTTCAAGATCTCGATTCTCATTCACAATAGAAATCTCTTCCTTGCTTTTCCCAAGGATTCCTATCCCTTCCAAAAAATGATGTACATGACGACCACTACTTTCATGCACTAATCAAAAATTAAATGATTTAAAAAATACAAAATTTAATTTTAAAATAACTTTCTCTTTTTCATTAAGAAAAAAGGAAACCATTACTAAGGCCTTCCCCTGTGGGGCAGGCCCAAAAGGGGCTGACTTTACTTTTTCATGTAAAGAAGACTTTACTTATCCCTCTGAAAGCCAATTTTGGGTGGCGCAACTTTTCTTTTCAAAGGCCAATGCCCATAAAAATTAAAAATTTAAAGAATTATTCATATGTGCAGTAGCAAAATTTAGTGGTTTACTTCAAGGCTAAATTGGAATCTAGCTAGAATTTTGCAGTTTTAGACCATTAAAAATATTTAAATTCACCTTTTATCTAACACCGAGCTCGAACAGTCTCAAAATAAAAGGACATGTGTGTGTGGTTGGGTGGGGCGGGGGGGGGGGGGGGTTGGTCTCAAAGAGGGCACCAAATCTTTTTTCGCAATCAAAATAATTTAAAGTAAATAAGGGACACACTTAAAACTCTTTGGAAGAATTGATGGTATTTATACTAAAACTTGTAGAATTTTGTTGGTTTTGTTCAAGGTAAGCTTGGAATCCTGGGGAGGGGGGGTGGGGGGGGGGTCACTATATGTAGAACGTGTATCAGTGTGTTCCAACACTATTTATAAAACCCTTGGCTATGAATTTCTCACAAATAAAAGGGAGCATTTTTCTATTCAATTTGTAAATTTTATTTGAAGAATAGTTTTTCAACACCCTAAAATTGTGAAAAAAGTAAATTAAAAAAAAATCCACGTTGAACCCACATGATAGGTTTTTTTTTTGTTGTGACCCTCGTGAGTTGAAATCTATCTGGGATTTTACAATTTAAGCTGGTTAAAAACATATAAACCTTGGTTTTTTGTGAACACTGATTTTGAATAGCCCCAAAATAGAAGGGGATGATAGATGTAGAAAAGTTGGATGCTTGGTACATCCAAGATTACTCTCCCTACCCCGAGGACATGGTTTGCGAAGAGACGAGGGAAGTACCTGTTGAAAATCTTTTAGATCCTCACGTGCAACACTTACATGAGAGAGAGAGAGAGAGAGAGAGAGGAGCCCTGGAAGCATAACATTGCTCGATGCAAGGTGACTCTATTTTTCCTCTTGAAGGCAATTTGAAGGGTGGCTCTAATTTTTCTTTCGAATGCTTTAAAGAAACCCCCATTTTCTTTCTACACAAATCCATAGAGAGCTCTCAAATTTGAAGGATGACTCTATTTTGATATTTTATCATTTTAAATATCTATAAAAATAATCAAAAGGGTTAATAGATCAAAACCACCACCGATAAATAAGCCTCATGCCAAAAAATTTCCATTGCCATGAGGAGAAAACACAACCAACCATACCAGTTCACAAGGCTATCTACAAGGAAGCGTAACCCATAACCAGGTACATGTATTGGTTCCATCACAAGGCCATCTCATCACATTGAGGAACATTGTGCCTATATGAACATGGACCATGAACCATACAAAGAAAAAGGAGAAGAAGTCCTCAGAATAGCACATGCTAAGCTCTCCATTATTCCACACATCAGGCAATGCTAAGCAAAAACCTTTTGATTGGCACCTCAATGCTTAGCTATTCTACTAACCTCAAGGACGTACACACTACATATTACAACTTCACCCAAAGAGGTAAAGGCAGATAGTCTCGCAGTCAAACTGGTACCACTTGTGCATCACATGTGGGGAGGGACAACATAAGCATGTGGCATGTGAAGTCTCAAATAGGACTTACCAAAAACATTTTTCCTAATCGAATTAATTTCCTAGGCTTGCCCAAAAAAAAAAACATACTCGAAGTAAAGAAGGGCACAATTAAAACTTTAGTTTTTAGGCAAAATTTTGAGAAATTACCGCTAAAACTTGCAAAACATTTCCAAAATTTTTCAAGGCAAGCTAGGAAACTAGCCAAGAGTTTTCAATTTCAATTGATTAAAAATATAGTAAACCTTGGTTTTTTGCAAACATTGGAAATATATAAAGGCATAATAAAAGCTCTTTCGATTTTAAAGTCAAAATTTGAACACTAAAACTTGGAAAATTTTGCCGTTTTTCTTCAAAGCAAGCTTGGAATATAATCCAAATTTTGTAAGTTTATCAAGTTAAAAATACACTAAATCTCGGTTTTTTGTCAACATGGGCCTCAAATAGACCCAAAATGGAAGGTCATGATGGATGTAGAAGAGTTGGAAGCTCAATACATCCACTGTCACTCTCTTACCACCCTAAGGATATTATGTGACAAAAGGAGACGTGCACCAATCGAAAATTTATTACATCCTCACGTGAGGCACCGACATGTGTGTGTGTGTGTGTGTATGTGTGTGTGAGAGAGAGGGAGAGGGAGAGAGTTTCCCTAACAACTTGGTAGCCAACCAAAAGAAATGGCATACTATTTCAAGAAAAAGGGAGTCAATTCTATGATAAAAAATGCTTCATCTACTTATATTATTTTTCTTGATTGTAGTGATTTAATAAATAAGGAAACAAATAAAACTCTTCTAGCTTTTAGGTTAAAATTTGAAGAAATGTCAATTTTCTTAAAGACAAGCTTGGAATGTAGCCTGGTTCTTTCAATTTTAGAAGGTTAAAAATACACTAAGCCCTTTCTTTGTGAACACCGGTCTCAAATAGACCCAAAATGGAAGGGTATGAGAGGCACTAAAAACTTGGATGTATAGTACATCCTTTGTCACTTTTTTTCCACCTCAGGCACAAGCTATGTACAAAGAGGAAAGTGGACCCATCAAAAACCTATTACACTCTCACATGGAATGCTAGCATGAGAGAATGAGAGAGAGAGAGAGAGAGAGAGAGAGATTTTTCCCAACAAGTTGGCAACCCTTTGTAAGCAATCACATATTGTTTTAGAAAAAGGGAGTCAATTCTATGATATGAAATGATTCATCTACTTATTCTATTCTTCTCAATCGAAGTAATACAATAAATAAGGGCAAAAATAAAACTCTTTCAATTTTTAGGTTAAACTATGAAGAATTGTCCATAACATTGATACTTGAAGAATTGTCAGTATTTACGTTAACACTTGCAAAATTTATTAGCCCAGGTTTTATAATATTAGCCGGTTGAAGGAACATTTAACTCTGTTTCTTTTTGTAAACGCAGGTTTCCAACATACCCAATATGCCAGGGTACAAGAGGCATTGAAAAGATGAACGCTCAATACATCCACAATCACTCTCTCACGACCTTGAGCACAAGCTATGCACAAAGAGGAGAGGTGCACCTATCAAAAATTTGTTACATCCTTACATGGGACACCAACGAGAGAGAGAGAGAGAGAGAGAGAGAGAGAGAGAGAGAGATTGATAGAGAGAGAGTTGTCATCTTTTTGGAGTGATCCACTCTCTCCACTTGTGTGCATACAAGCACTTATCCACACCTACAAACATGTGTGTGTGTGTGTGTGTGTGTGTGTGAGACCCAATGGCCATGCTTTTCTTGGCCACAGCAACGCGCGGGTCACACACTAGTCTAGAATAATAAAGTGAAGCTTCACCTTGAATAATTCTAGTAAGTTCTATACATACACAGACACAATATAAATAAGCAAATATATAATATATGTTAATAAGTTATTTTTATTATATATGTAAATTTATTTATTTATTTATTATTTACACACACACACACACATATAAACCATGGTAAAGAGAAGAAAAACCGGTGCAATGATGTCAAAACTTAGCTAAAAAATCTTACAAATTTCAAAAACTTTGCTAGTATTTTTTGTTTACTTCTTTGTGAGGGCACTCCATCGTTTAATAAAACAAACATTCCCGAACATTGCTTCACCTTATATAAACTCAACTTGAATATTTTATCACTTTCTTATTGTTTTAGAAAGCCATCGTGACCCTTTCACTTGTTTTAAAACCATTACGCAAGGAATTTATATTAAAAGAGCAAAGTTAATACAAAAAGGGGTGCAGCAATTGCTCACCCATAATCTGAGAACAAAAGATACCACCGTTTGAAAATTCTGACAAAAATTTACATACCCAAGACCTAGTACTGAAATTACATATCAGAAACTTATAACTCATCCTACAGATCATTGCACTTGTCTATTTCAGCTTCAAGCCTGTTCAGGTAATAGTGGCCTTTATTAATCATGTCCTCAAGGTGGCTTATCTCGATGTCGAGTTCATTTTCCCAATCCTTCATGGTCAATTTTTTTAAAGATTCATTTTATAAACTACTTTATTATCTCCTATGCTTATCAAATCTATCTTTTTATGATATCATTAAAGTATATTTTTGTTGTATTTTATCAATGTGTCTTTTTACTTTATTGTTTTTATTTTTTTCATTTTCATTTTATTTTAATTTAAAATGATAATCTTGAGTGTGCACCTTTCACCTTATTGTTCAAGTCACCATTTGTGACAATATATAAACCATTTGAGACAGTATGTGCCTGTAATCTTTGAAGCACGTCGAATTAACGGGTATTTTTGCAGATGCCTTGTGAAAAATCCAAGGAAAAGGGGAGTTTTTGAACTTGAAATGGATGCGTGTCCTTTAGCATGGGTGTGTGTGTGTGGCGGTTGCGTTTATGACTCACGTCACAGCACGGGGAGATGTAGGCAGCAACTGGCTCATGTCGCGGCACGAGGAGATGTAGGCATTCGAAAGGAGGCGGATGTGAGCAGATGACGGCTGCAAGCGCTATCGAGCGTAGTGTGCGCTCAAGTAGGAGGTCAGGGATGTCTGCTGCAAGGGGATGTCTCAATTGAGAGAGGCAGTGACGGTTGCCATCGCCCGAATGGGTGTGTGTGTGTGTGTGTGTGTGTGTGTGTGTGTGTGTGTGAGAGAGAGAGAGAGAGAGAGAGAGAGAGAGAGAGAGAGAGAGAGAGATTTGATGAGAAGCGAGGCCTGCCGTCGGACGTAGACAAAGAGAGAACCACGGGAGGGGAGGGGGGCACCGGACAGAGTGCGTGCACTCGTTGCAGCTAAGAGCGTACTGTTAAAACTTAAGGAATTCAACAAATCTTTGGAACAAATTAATTATTGAAATGCAATTACACCCAGGTATAGTATGTAGTTGCAAAAAAGCCATGTGATTGTGGTCATTTATATTCTTTCCATAACTCTCATCCCCCTTTTAACTTAGCATGCCTAGAGCCTTCTCACCTTGTTTTAGTTTGTAATTGAGTGACTTTATTAAAGAGCTTGTAGCTGACCCATAAATCCAAAAAAAATTAGTTTTTAATTGGGCGACTTCATTAAAGAGCTTTGATATTGAATTCAATTTTTTTAAAGGTTGCAACTCAATCATGCGATCAATTCAATTTGGTGACACCTTTTGAGTTGTTGTCGATAGAGAGGTTGTCAATGGTGCACAAATGTCCTCTTTGATCGAAAAGGAAATAAAAGGAAGGTTAAATACAGATTATAACTTCCTTTATGTACAGGAGTTTTCCATCATTGTAACTTACTAGTGTATCTACACCACAAAAAGCTTTTAATCATATGCATGCGATTCCAAAGAAATTTCACAAATTGAAGCAAAAGGGATTGGAGCGCATTCTTGCATGGCTCGATGCCTTGTTCTCTTGCTCCCCTTGCCTTGCAGCTCCATGGATACTTACCTTCAAGTCCTATTCACCCAAAGCCCTTATCCTGGTCTTGCCACACTATCATCGGTCGATAAGCCGTGCAATTGGTAAGGCTCAGAAGGCGATCCTTAGAGATGTGAAGTTTTATTTTTGGCTTTCAAAAAGAAGCCTTAGAGATGTGTTGGATTAGGCATACTTTCAATGTTTTCAATGATAGATGATTGAGAGTTACCTTAAATGTTAGTGGTTTTGTTTTCACTGATGATTGAGATCACCTTAAATGTTAATTTGATTTTAAAGTATTAAATAAACATTTTTATCTCACCTTTCAGTTCACTTCCTCGCATGGCTTGACTCCTCTTACAATTTATTCTTTTAGAATAATAAAGTGAAGCTTCACCTTGAATAACTATAGTAAGTTCTATACATACACACACAATATAAATAAACAAATATATAATATATGTTAATGAATTCTTTCTATTATATATGTAAATTTATTTATTTATTTATTATTTATACACACACAATCTCACACACACACATAAACCATGGTAAAGAGAAAAAAAACCGGTGCAATGATGTCAAAACTTAGCTAAAAATTCCTACAAATTTCAAAAACTTTGCTAGTATTTTATGTTTACTTCTTTGTGCGGACACTCGATCATTTAACAAAACAAACATTCCCGAACATTGCTTCACGGTATATAAACTCAACTTGATTATTTTATCACTTTCTTATTGTTTTAGAAAGCCATCGTGACCCTTTCACTTGGTTTAAAACCATTACGCGAGGAATTTATATTAAAAGAGCAAAGTTAATACAAAAAGGGATGGAGCGATTGCTCACCCATAATCTGAAAACAAACGATACCATTGTTTGAAAATTCTGACAAAAAATTACATACCCAAGACCTAGTACTGGAATTACATATCAGAAACTTATGACTCATCTTACAGATCATTGCACTTGTCTATTTCAGCCTGGAGCCTGTCCACGTAATAGTGGCCTTTATTAATCATGTCCTGGAGGTGGCTTATCTCGATGTCGAGTTCATTTTCCCAATCTTTCATGGTCAAATTTTTTTAAGATTCATTTTATAAACTATTTTATTATCTCCTATGTTTATTAAATCTATCTTTTTATAATATCATTAAAATAATTTTTTCTTGTATTTTGTCAATGAGTCTTTTTATTTTATTGTTTTTATTCTTTTTATTTTTATTTTATTTTATTTTAAAATGCTAATCTTGAGTGCGCACCTTATTGTTCAAGTGGGACCGTTGACAATATATAAACCATTTGTGATTATGTATGTATAATTGATAATATAATATTACACTATAACATAACCAAAAAGCCATGTGATTGTGGTCATTTTTATTTAAACCTTCTTTCCATAACTGTCATCCCCTTCTAACTTAGCACGCCTGCTTGAGTGACTTTATCAAAGAGCTTGTAGCTGACCCATAAATCCAGATTTTTTTAGTTTTAATTGGGCGACTTCATTAAAGAGCTTTTAAGGTTGCAACTCAATCATGCGATCAAACTCAATTTGTTGACACCTTTTGAGTTGTTGTCGATGGTGTACAAATGTCCTCTTTGATTGAAAAGGAATGAAAAGGAAGGTTAAATAAAGGTTATAACTTCCTTTATGCACAGGAGTTTTTCATCATTGTAACTTACTAGTGGGTCTACACCACAAAAAGCTTTTAATCATATGCATGCGATTCCAAAGAATTTCACAAATTGAAGCAAAAGGGATTGGAGCGCATTCTTGCATGGCTCGATGCCTTGTTCTCCTGCTCCCCTTGCCTTGTAGCTCCATGGATACTGTCCTATTCACCCAAAGCCCTTGTCCTGGTCTTGCCACACTAGGGTAAGGGAGCCAGTTTAGAGACGAAATTTTTTGCCCCCCAGGTTAGATACATATCCACCTCCAATTTAAAGGCAAGAAATTTGGCATATTCCAAGAATCTTGCTTATGTGTCATGTTGTGATTTGCTGAAAAGTGTACCATTACTGGGTCTTGAGTGTCTCTAATGCTTCAAAATGCCTCAAAAGTTGAATTGTTTCAAATGGAGCATTTAAATAAAATCTGAAAAATATTGATTTTGGTATCATTAGATTCACCTTTTCACGAGGAATCTCGTGCAACGCATAAATATTGAAAATGATGAGATTTACAAAATCCCCCCCAAAAACATCACGTTTCCACAAAACGCCTCTAAATTGGCTCCCTTACCCTACCATTGGTTGATAAGCCGTGCAGTTGGTAAGGCTCAAAGGTGAGCCACCGCACAAAACAAAAAATTTCCCTATCTCACAGCACAGGTCCTCTGAGATGGCATCTTTGTTTCCCTCTTAGGTGGTAGCTCTCATCTTGCAAGCTCTCTCTCTCTCTCTCTCTCTCTCTCTCTCTCTCTCTCTCGCTTCAACCTCACGAGCCTCGACTCTAGAGGAGCCTCATCAACAATACCCACCAACTGATCTCTTTGTGTCCTATGCTGCTCACAAGCCTCTCCTGCAGATGTGTCTCGCACCGCTATTCTCCATCATGGAGTTCATAGATGGCTCTGATACGCTTCCTATCCTGCACTCATCTACAGAAGGATGCACACACGCTTGGTTGTCCTCCCACCTTTCCAGCCTTGACATGGTTCATAGGAAAATGCAAAAATACTCTTCATGTGTCGTCCTCTCCACTAGCCCTTGTCACTTGCATTACCTACCATGCATGCCATCTCACTGCGTTCATTGCTCCCTTTAGCTTTGCACCTCCCAGATCTCATGTCAACGAGAGCAATTAACACACAAACGCATCCAACTTTACTAGCGGCAAGATCATTTGATTAAGCATGCACTTAACATGAAACACAGAGGGCATCACAAGAAACAAAATACATGCTCTCTTCATTGTCACCCTTACGCATGACACCTTCTTTCTCTATCTCTTGTTCTCTCTCTCTCTCTCTCTCTCTCTCTCTCTCTCTCTCTCTCTCTGTCCTGCATGCGTTATTCTCTCAGTTTTCCTCCTCAAAGCTATGTGAGAATCCTCGCAGATTTCACTTAATAAAGCAGCTTAAGAAAGATACTTGGTCTTTAGTGCTCACAAACTTCCTTTTTTTATTTTGGTCTTTGTCTTGTGAATGGTCCCTTCATTTAAGGAGCTAATGACCTTCTTTTCACCTTTTCTATTTAAAATATACTTTTTTAGTTGTAAATTTTTCCTTTCATTTTAAGACAAGCTACAACTAAATAATTATACATTATCCTTGAACGAAAGAATTTCTTCACAACTAAAAATGAATGAGTTAAGAATTATATACAGAAATGTAAACTTTTTTTAAAAAAAATCATAATTTTTTTTAAAATTATTATTAAATAAAAAAATTCTTCACAATTAAGATTTTTTTAAAACTTTTTATTTTTAATATGAAAATGTCACCTTGTTACTTTAGTGTAACATGTATCATTATTAGGGATTAGGTTTAGATATTCCCAATATTCATAAAATATATTTCAAAGAAAAAATTCATATATACATGCCACATGTAACATTTGATCAAGAGAATGTGGCACGAAGAAAAATGTCATAATTAGTGTTATCTTCATGAATTATTGTTATTATTAAATTAGCTTTCCACACAAAATTACTTTGGCCCACTGAGATACACCGCTTGCAAGAAAAAATGCACACACACAGGGAGTGCTTAGCATGTAATTTGTCGCGATAAGACAAATCATGTCTAGTCTTATGGAGTTTCCTTTAGGCTATGAGGAAACACTGCGCTGAAGTCGAGCCCGACCCTGCATGTCGTGGGTCTCTGTGACAAAGCTCTTGGAGGCTGAGCTCACCATCACCATTTGGTTGAAACTTGACACAGATCAGGGAAGAAGAGGGAAGCGGATCCGCAAAGGCCCTAGGTGACGTGCATGTTGAAACGTAGGGCCATGGGAGCTCTTAGAGGGAGTCACTAGGGCATTGGAGGTTGTTGAGGCAGCGCCTTCGATGGCTTTTTAAAACACACCCATTGTTTGCGCTCCCTGCTTGAGCTTATCGGCCATCATCATGTGCTGGGCTTCACTCTCACAGTCAATAATTGGGCTTAGAATTTTAGCCGAGTTAATAATCGCGTTGAGCCTAAAGTAAATAAATGCTTCTGCCTAGTGCCCTTACTCACGATTATTCTCTAAAGTAAATAGTCATTTTTACTTTTTGGCAAAACAAAGGTGGTGCTTGTGAAGGCAACCTACTCTTTGTAATCGAGGTTAGGATTTGAATAAAAGGGGGGGTGTGGGGGGGGGGGGGGGGGGGGTGTCAGTGAGGCCATTCTCTGTGCCATAGTGGGTTGCTCTAAGCCATCCTACGCCGAAGCAGTGGGCAGGCAAAGAGCAGCCCGACGCTCTGAAGGCTATTGGATTTGCCACGAAATCGGGCGTCGATGATAGCGGTCAAAGCTCCCTTACTAATCTGAGTAAGGAGGAACTCAAACAAAGAAAGACGCAGGTGAAAAAAGACCTAGCGTCAATCTTTTGTACACTATCATTGAACAAAAGGTCGCGCGAAGATTCGGCGATGCAGGAGGATGCTGCTAAAGTGTCCAAAGGGGACAGAGCTTTCCAAGCACTCAACAAGGCGCTCTCGCAGCGTGTCGAGGTGGAAGATGTCGTTATGGTGGTTGTTCTCCCTTGACATTGTGAAAAAACAACTTGCGAAGGTTGAAAATTCCACTCTGGCCTTTGGGTTTTCACAATAGAATTAAGCTCCGTAACTGGCTTTCCAGTCCACTGGTTTTGAATCAGAACGACTCGGTAATGTTCACCCAATATATAGCAAAAGGATTTGTGTCAGTTCACTTCAACGATAGTGGAATGGTTGAGAGGGTTTTTGCAAAAAGCCCGTTGTTTTTCAATCGCGCACTGGTCTACGTGCTCCCTTGGGACCCTTTGTTTGAATCTAACGAGGCATTCAAGGATCTCTGCCCAGTATGGGTGGAGTTTGTCAACCTCCCCGTATGGCTTAGAAAGAACTTGAAGGACCTCGCAGCTTCCCTTGGTGATCCACTTTTTGTCCCATCTGCCAGAGCCTTGGGTGTAGCAGCAAACAAGGTATGTATCTGGTGGGATCTGTGAAAGCCACAGCCAAAGAACTTGGTGGTGAATGTTGGGGCAGGACTAAAGATCATTCCTCTAAACTTTAACACCTTCTTCTAGGCATGCTTCAAATGCAACAAATTTAGGCATTATGCGAGGGCGTGTCCCGCTCAGGTGCTAAAGCTTATAGACCAGGTGATGGAGAGAAGCGAGTTACAGGCTACCCCATAGGCAAATATAGTAGATCCAACAAAGAAGCCTACTGAAAATCTTGGAAAGGCAGAGGGTGGTCAAAATGAAGTCAACTTGGATAAAGATGTGGAGAAACAAGATCATGGCAACCGAGGTAAGGGCAAGACCACCCAAAGCTACCGCTTTTCATCCACCGCTCAACAAAGAACGGCCACCCCAGTAATCCAAAAGATCATGATGTCTCCAACTCTTAGGTCAAAAGATGAGGGATGGCAAAAAGTATCTCATATTTCATGTAAACGGTTCAAATTGCAGGCTAGGGCCTTGGGACAAATCAAAGGTCTCCCGCCGGGTTTCCCAAAGCCTCCTTTCCTATATGAACATATTCGAAGTTTTGGGGAAGACGAATCAAGAGGACCTTTTCACTTCAAGCTGGATACCATGCAGGTTCCAGCAAAAAAGGAGCCAGTGGAAGAGGACAGCTTGAATGGGAACTCTGTTGAAGAGTTTTGGAGGCAGAAGAATTTGTCCCCCTTTCCCAATGATGGATACTCTCTCTATCCAATCTTGGAACGCGGAGGGATTAAAAACCCAAAAGAAGGGCACTCTCTTCTGGGAAGAAGTGAAGAAAGAGAAGGTAGTAAGTGCTGGGCCATCCAAGAGCACTATTTGGATGCTCGTAGCAAGAGAAAATGCGATGTAGGAAAAAAACTCATCTTTTATGGGGAAGGAAGTGATGACTTCAGTGGTGTCTTGTTTATTGCTGACAGAGATTTGGAGCCAAAGATGGTTGTAAACCACCCCTCTGGACGAGTCCTTGGTGTTAGAATCAGATGGGACAATCAACCTATCACCATAGTAAATGTTACGGCCTTGTAGCGCAAAGGATAGAGCTAAACTGTGGATGCAGCTGAGGGATACTCCGATCGAAGGGGAGTGGCTGATGGTTGGAGATTTCAATATGGTCGAGAAAAGCAAGGGTAGAACAGGATCCGCCAGTATATTGGCTGGATTAGAAAATTCTAAATGGATGAGATTATGCGAGACGCGGGCTATGATTGACTTGTGGGAAGTGGGCCCATGGAACAGCATGCCTGGATTCACCTACACAAGCCTGCAGTATGCCCGCACTGCCTCCAGGCTGGACATATGCTACTGCTCTCATCAAGCTGACTGGATCTCATCGACGTTAGAGATGAAGGTAATATCAACAAAAAGCCTCTCCGATCACATGCCATTACACTTGCAACTCAAGAAAGATAAAGGAGGCGGGGGAGGGGCAATCCCTGAGAGGGGAGAAAAAGCTTCTGGTTAACACGGACACACCTATTCAAAGACCCTCTCTTCAGAAGCATCACCAAGAAAGCATTGAGAAATCTCAAGAAAGATGTGGGGATGAATAAACCTAGTGCTTGGAATATATTTGTTCGGAGTGTACAAAAAGCCATCAAAACTTTGGTTCCTTGGGTGAAAAAATCCAATGAGGCACATATCAAACATCTCACAAAGGAGGAAGCGCAATTAGCCTCTAGGAAGGCCGTTGGACTCGCTACCGAGGATGAGCACAAGTGATGGCTTGAAGCTAAATCTCACCTGGCCAACGAACAGCTGGAGGGAATCAAGAAGGCGAGATTGCTCTCTAGGTAAAGTTTCCTTCAACCAGAGCCTTCTAACTAAGCACATTTTTTTAGGGCTCTGAAAGTGAGGAAGAGTCGAGTCCGTTAGAGTTGAGTCCGTGTGCAAGTTCTCCATGATGAGAAAGGGAATACAATTCAAAACCAAGATGAGATGGCTGGACTTATGCTCAATTATCTCAGCCAGACTATCGACCAACCAGAGACCCAATCTCAGGAAGTGGAAGAAGCCTGAGGGTATTTACTTGGGAGTGTTTAAAAGAAGGTTCCCTAGGAGGAAGCCAACCGCATGGAAAAGGCCTTCTTTGAGGAGGAATGCTCAGTGGCACTAAAAGCTCTTGGCAATGAAAAGTCCCCCAGTTGGGATTGACTGACGGTTGAATTCTTCATGGAATTTTGGGATGATCTCAAGGGCCCAGTCCCACGGATGGCCAATCAAGTTGTTTCCGAAGAGTTATTGGATGCAAGTGTTAAGAGAGGGCTTATCAAGCCCATCTACAAACAGATCTGCTGCTTTCAACTTAAACATTGGCGTCCCATTACGATGATGTCAGTAGCATACAAAATTATTTCCAAGGCGGTAGCTCTTAGACTTGCCCCCCTCCTGAGTCGGATCATCTCTCCCCATCAACACGGATTCATAAAGGGAGATCTATATATGACAATATCTTGGCAGCAATGGTAGGAATAGATTATGCATCCTTCTCCAAGCAAGTGTGCATCTTGCTGCAACTGGACCTCGACAAAGCCTTTGATAGAATAGAATGGTCCTATATAGAAGAAGTCATGGGAGATATGGGCTTTGAGTCTCACCTTTGTCACCTCATATGCACAGTAGGCGTTGGCATCCAATCAGAGCTCCGGTTTAATGATAGAATTGTGGGCTCTTTTGAGGTTAAAAGGTCTATAAAGCAAGGATGTCCCCTGGCCCCCTTGCTTTTCTCCATCGGGTCACATCCTCTCATTACGATGCTCGAAGACAGTGCTACACAAGTAGAGGTTCAAGGTTTGGCATTATCGGGGAACGACCAGCTACTGACCAAAATGTTCGCAGATGATTTTCTCTATTCTTGAAGGCATGCCCTCAAGTTGTTAGGAGAGCTATGGACATTGTGAAAACATTTGCCGTGGCCTCTGGATCAAAGTGCAATATAGAGAAGTCAAGGCTTATCTACCAGTCGGAGAACAACTCTTTTGACCTTGCAGTCTAGACAGGAGAGATTATCTCCAAAGGGAGTGTATTCAGACACCTGGGAGCCCCCGTAGGGGTGTACGTAACCCACATGCAAAGATTTCAATGGGTCCTTGAAAACACATGCTAAAAAATGAGAAGATGGGAGTTTTTTCTCCTCCCCTTCCAAAGCTGGACTAGAGTGATTAATGCTTTTATGATCCTGTATATTTCTTTCCTCAGCCCCCTGCTCAATATGACTAAGTGTAACTGGAAAGACTTTTTAAAAACAGTGAGAAGGTTTTTCATTAAATATCTAATATCTAACCAACCCAAACCATTTTCTCATATTAAACTGATCATTTAATATGGGATAATAAACGGAAACAAGGGTTATAATATAGACATGTGCTTACGTATCTATCTCAACACGGGGACAATGGTAAAGGGGCCCAAATGAGAGATGGTCTGTCAAAGAGCAAGGTTAACTAATGAAGCTTAAAAGATCTTAGGGTTAGCTTCATTAAATACCTCTAATGGTTAGTGTTAAAAGACCTTAAGAAAGCTAAGGCTGATCTTGAGGTGGGAACCCGACCTAAACTTAAGCAAGCTAGGGTTGTGCTTTAGGTGGGAACCTTAAGCAAGTTAGGGTTGTGCTTGAGGTGGGAACCCGACCTAAACTTAAGCAATCTAGGGTTGTGCTTGAGGTGGGAACTCCACCTAAGGTGCTTGTCATGCTTGATGACTAAGGTACTTGAGGTTGTCGTATTTAATGAGGAAGTTTCCTTGAGAAGCTTCCTATGCATGGGGGGTAAGATGCTTGAGTCAAAAAGAGAACCTACACACTTAATGAGGAAGTTGCTTGAGAAACTTCCTATGCATAAAAATCTCAAAGTTTGGGGAATTCTAAAAGAGCACATGGGACACATGTCAGACTCTCACTAAGCTTAACCACATGGTGTGCTTGAAAGCTATTGGTTGGGCTAAAGAGGGGTCCAATGAGCTTCTACTTCCATCCAGCAAATATATAGGTATTTTCAAGCTCTCTCTTTATCTAAGGGGTAAGGAGGACACTTGTCAAAAGACTACCCATGTGCTTGACTGCATGCTGCATCTGATTGGCTAGGGGAAGAGGGGTCCAATGAGCTTGCAACATGTAGAAATTTCGCCCAAAGCAAGGAAGGGGGGTGCTAGGGGGATATACTCCATACACACACTCATTTGCAAGGGCATTCTCACTTGGTGAAAGTTGAGGAACACCACCTCCTTATCCAAGCTTGTGAGAGTGAAAGCCTACACCAACACTCTTGGCTATGGAATGCAAATCCAACCAAGAGTCATGCTTCAATGCTTAAGCTTTCCATCTTCTCCATCTTAATTACCATGCTATTATGTATGCTAGCAAGAAGAGTAATGATAAGTGAGGAACGATTTATTTCTCCTATGGAATGTTTCTTCCTCCTCTTCCCTATCCTCATTCCCCGCTAGCTCTCTCCACCTTCGAAGGTGTTTGAGGCCTTGGGACTGAGGCTTGGGATAGTTAATGCTTTCTTCAAGTGTATTTTATGCCTGTGATGCATGAAGCTTTCCATCTTCATTGCATCACCTAGGTTACAAGGAACACAAAGATTGTATTGTACCAAGTCTCTCTTGATGGGAGAAACTATAATACAAATGCCTATTGGAGGGGGGACCGGGGGACCGGCTCCATATGAATCCGGTCCTCAACTATTGTCATGTTCTCTAAACTCTCTCTCTTGCAAAGGTATTTTTCATGCCAAGTTAACTACGTACCATGTTTATGTTGCTACCATCAATTAAGTTCAACCGCTATGCTCACAAAGAATCTCTCAAAAGTGCTTCACCTAATTTCCTAATTCCGCTACTCTCAAAGTTCATAGGCAATTGCCATTACATTGGTATCAGAACATTTGGTTTCTCTTTTCTTGCTTAAGAAGAGAGATCCTTAAGTATCCTATTAATGGTTGTTTTTGTTAATTATATTAGGGTAAGTGGGTTTGGGATCTATTATCGGTTTTGTTGAGCCCACTATGTGGGATATGGTGCACACCTCGGGAGCTTTGGTCTTAATAATGGAGTCTTTTTAGACTTGCCTACGGCTTTACCATTATTGAGCCGTAAGAAGTCCGAAAGGAGCTATCCCTCGACAACTTCTCTTTGCTAGACTCACTCCACTACTCTCTATAATTAACCAATTCAAGCCGTGGATGTAGATACTTAAGTGGCTATTTTCAAAGGCTAAGAGGAGTAGCAACTAAGGTTTTGAAGTGCCAAAGCATACACTAAATAAACACATAAGTTTATTTAGCATGGCTGGCAATAACCAAGAGAGGAGAATGAACATTGATAACTTTGATTTTGCACACGAAGGTGCCAATGATGATGCCCCCATGTTTGTTAATTATCTTGTCACTAGGTTGCAACAAGCTATGGGCAACCCCTCTTTGCAAGCCGAAGTTACTCAACAACTCCGTGCTTATGGGATTTCCTTTCCTCTCAAAGAGGAGAGAGAGAGCTTAGGAGGCCTCTTGGTGAGACCCCCAAAAGAAGGCTCTTTCCCATACGAGAGGAGGAATCCAAAGAACGAGAAAATAATGACTCTCTAAGTTCCTCAAAAGATGTGGCTCCATGAAGATGGCAGTCTAGACGATCGCCAACTCCTCCCAAGAGGAAACGGTTAAGCCATAGTCCTTCTCCTCGTCACTCCAAAAGAGAAGAGAGGAAACAAAGGAAGAAAATGGCAAGAAAGAGGTCACCTCTTCCCTTTCTTCTTCACCTTCCTCCTCTACAGATGAAAGCTATGGCTATTCTCCTAGAGAATACAAGAAGGGAGGACATCACAAATCTTACCCTACATGGAGAAGGTCCCAAAAGCTCAAGAAGGTCAAAGAGGGAGGAAAGATTATCTCTTTCATTAACTATGATGGCACCTTTAGTGCTACTGACAATGTATTGGCCTTCATCCAACAATTTGATGCGGCCTTTGGAGACGAGGGCTTCATGGAGTCCTCCAAGTTATGCCATGTAGCTATGCACTTCCAAAAAAAATCAGCCCGTCAATGGTGGGCTAGCCTTCGTGGCAACGATGAAGCCCCAAAGATATGGAAAACTCTACAAGTTTCCATCATGAAGCAATTCCTTGCAAGTGATGCAAAGGACAAAGTGCTTACCGAATGGCGGTGTTAGAAGATTCTCTCTCATAAGTCTATCCACAAATATGTGGACAAGTTTTGAGATTTATATCTCAAGGCTATTGTCTTTCAAAAGATAGACTTCACCAAGCGAAAGCAACAATTTTGTGCGAGATTACCCAAAGAGATGGCCAAGTGTGTCAACTCTCAACGGCCTGGTTCTATCACCGAAGTAATCCACCACACCATGGTTGCTTTGCACATCAATTTCCAACAAGGGGCTAGATGGAATGTCAAGCCCATGGAAAATAAAGACAAAAGTGATGCCAAGGGGAAATCCAATGCCCAGAATTCTTCCCAAGGCCATTCCAACAACAACAACAACAATCGGTCCAAGGAGAAGGGAGTTTACAAAGGTAAATATAAACTCTCTCCTAAAGATCTAGAAGCTTTTCGTAAGGACCACAAATGTTTTAAGTGTGGGGAGCAAGGCCATGGTTATCGTCCTTGCCCCAAGAGAATT
This sequence comes from Adiantum capillus-veneris, assembly GCF_014529385.1. Lineage (NCBI taxonomy): Eukaryota > Viridiplantae > Streptophyta > Polypodiopsida > Polypodiales > Pteridaceae > Adiantum > Adiantum capillus-veneris. The sequence goes on from NC_140956.1 coordinate 139,518,628, forward strand.
GCCCGCAATGAGACTTCTAGAGCCTCTATGTTTGAAGCTCTAAAAGAGGATGCTCATTGCCAAGGCTTTCTCCTTTCCTATTCTTGGGGAAAGCTGCAAGAGCATGATTCTTTTATTTTGTTTGACCCTGGTTCAACTCACAATTTCATATACACGGAGTTGACCACTAAGCTAGGCATACAAGCCCACGAGATGGGAGATGCATTGAAATCCAATGGAGCGATTAAGGGACAAGATGTCTCAGTTACTTCCTTAATTGGAAAATTAATGTTTCATGTCCAAAGCTATGTGGACAAAAAATATTTCTTCATCTTCCCTCTCAAACATGAGAATGTTATCATTGGGGCACAATGGTTTAACTGCAGGGCTTCCAACATGAAGTTCCTTGAAAGGAGAATCTACTTCACCTACAGGGAAAAGAGCCTTGTACATAGATGCTAATGAGTTGGGGAATACCATATCCCTACAATAAAGGGAATCAAGAGGAATTAGAGTTGTCTAATTTCCTAAATGGATTCCAAGATGTTTTCATTGATGACATCCCTAGTGAGCTATCTCTAAAATGAGGGATGATGACCATGCAATTAAGATCCTACCCAGAAGCTCAATGCCTAACAAGCCTCCTTATTGAGTTTCACAAGCTCAACAAGAGGAGATCATGAAGCAAGTGCATGAATTGGTGGAAAAAGGGATGGTGAGGTCTAACTCCTCTCCATTTTGTTCACCATTTCTTTTAGGGAAAAAGAAAGACGACACATATCACATGTGTGTCGACTATAGAGCACTAAATAAGATTATCATCAAGAATAGATTTCCCATGCCGCGGGTAGAAGATCTATTTGAAATTTACAAGTTTTGGCCTAAAAAATGCTCTAGACGCATTCAAACTCATGATGGACAAAAGTATTCAGGCCATCCAAATTCTCTTGAAGAGTACAAGCAACACCTCTAGGTAACCTTTCAAGTTGTGAGAGAGAATAAGCTTTTCATTAATCAAAAGAAAAGTGAAATTTTCATACAAGAGATTCAATATTTAGGTCACATTATCTCTAATTATGGCACCAGTATGGATCCAACAAAGTTAGAGATACTAAAAGGATGGCCTAATCCAAGGAATTTACATGAGCTGCGAAGCTTCATAGGTATGTGTGCATACTGCAGATGCTTCATAGAAAAATTCTTGCTAATAGCAGGCCCATTACATGACTTAACAAAAAGAAACGTTAAGTATTCATGGACTACAAAAGTGCAAGAAGCTTAAGGAGAATATTATCTCTCAACATGTGCTTACACTATTAGATCTCTCAAAGCCATTTGAGGTCCAATGTGATGCTTGTGGTAATTGCCTTGGAGCTATTTTGCTTCAACAAGGGCATGCCATGGCATATGAGAGTCAAAGACTCAACTTCGATAAGTGTGTATTGGGCAAATACGAAAAAGAGCTACTAGCAATTCTATATGTCCTAAACACGTGGAAACACTATCTCTTGGGGACTCCATTCATCCTACGAATGGATCACAAAGCCTCAAGAACTTCATGATGCAAACCAAGCTCTCCGACAAACAAATGAGGTTAGAAAATTTTCTTTTACAATTTAATTTTCATATTGCTCACATTATTGGCAAGAACAATCAAGTGGTTGATGCACTTTCAACGACGACCAAAAGTTAATGCTGTGTCAATAGCAACTTAGAATGATCTATCTCTTCTATGATAGACGAGTATTGTTAGAAGCTGGACACACCCAACGGAAATTGACTACTCGGCAGATTATCATTTTTTTGTAATTATTCATTTATTGAGAAAACTCGACATTTCACCTTGTAAATATTGGGGCTTACGAAAGTTTCCAGATTGTATCCCAGTTTTGATAGTAAGATTGAGTAGATGGTTGATTTGGAACTTTAGGGTTTGAGAATTGTAAGGTATTTATAGCACTTTTTGACCTTCATGAAGGACCTTTTGTCATTTTTAAAAAAGTTTTTGAAGTCTGTGAGTGAGCGTACTGTGTACGAGAGAGAGTGTGAGATTCATCTTGATGCTATGTGTGCACCGGTGGTCGGAATCAAGTGTGGAGAAGTGCAGTGTGTTGCCCCCGACGAGAGCTACATGCCGATACCTACATTGCGCGCGTACGGTCCGGTTTTGCGAGCTCCATCTACGAGCTTTATCTGGTGATTCGGTGAGCATACGTTGTCCGATTTTGCATTGCAGCATATCCATGCGTTCACAATGAGTAGAGCTACACATTAGGTACTTTAGATTCTGGAAACGAAGACTTGCAAATTTCGGCCAGACATCCTACGGGATTTTGCACCGGGTGTTTTGGGTTGGGGTTTTGGTTCGTAGACCTTAGGAGGAGCGACCTATTTGTGTTTCTCCTTCAAGTTCTGTGGTGTTTCAAGATTTTTTGATGGGTGTTCGGCTCTAGAAAGAGTTGTAGGAAGTTTCCTCTTATGCACTCTTGAAGGATGTGACTTAGACATTGGATAGAGACCTCTGTAGGAATTAGTTAGGAGTCAGTCGAGTGTAGGTTGACACCTTATGCTTGCTTCCACGCGCCTGCAGGTTGAGCTTCGTCCTTACCTGAAAAATCTTATTAGGTGAGTTCTCGCTATGCTGACGTCCGTCGTGGCGTATCTGTCCAACATTGGCGCCGCTTCCGGGGACGAAAACCTTAGGTAGGTGACCAAGACTAGTCCTTGAGGATAGGGATTCTTTGACTTGCCAAGAGTCTCGTTTTTCATTTAGATAGGACCAAAGGGTGTAGGACTCTCTAGGTCTTAGAGGGAGTCTAGGACGCGTGTGCCTGGCCTAGATCCTTTGACTTAGGTAGATCTAGGTAGACCGAGATAGTTTTAGGTATTAGTTGAGTTATTGAGTAGGAGTTGGAGTGGTATAAGCAGTCAGAGGAGAGCTTGAGAGTCCGGAGAGGCCAGAAAGCAACCAAAACACCATTATCACCATTTCACATGATGAGTAGGAATAGAGTAAGTAGGACATCATGATTTAGGATCCAGAGCACTTCATGCATCTATACTTGCTTGGTAAATTCATCACAAGTTTATAAAAGACGCAAAAGTGTGTTTCAAAGCTAAAGTGAAGTCCAAAAGTTACTGTGAGTGTTTCTGATAGAGCTGCAGAGCATCGGGAGAATTTCTGTTAGGAAAAAAATTAATTTCAAGCCAGGAGACATCCTATGCGTAGGATGTCTACAGGCTAATCTGGTCGGAATTTGGGATTTTGAGTTGACCAGTGTGTTCAGAAGGGTGGGGTTTACCCTATTTTCAACTAGAAAGTGGAAATTTGACCATATCTTGACAGAATAAGGCAAGATAGATTGAAATTGCCAGACATCCTACCCAAATTGTGCCAAAGCATTATTTTAAGACAAAAACCATATGATGGCTGCATGATATATTGAGTGACTGAGAGGGGTTTCATCTCATTTGGGTGAGAAAATTGGGTTTAAAGCAAACTTTAGCACTTTTGACTGAAAAAGGCAAGAACAGCTAAAATTGGGGACTTTTGAAATCCAAACCAAAATCTAAGCATACCACTGGGTTGCTGACATCAACAGGAAGCTGTGGGTCAAGTGTGGGGTCAAACAGGCCAAAAAGACATCCTACACGTAGTATGTCTTCCGTGTGATTTTGCACTCCAAACCTAATTTTGAGCACACCAAAGTGATCATCAACTAAAGGGGAGCCTGTTCTTTAAAATTGAAGCCATTTTGATGAAAAAGACATCCTACGCGTAGGATGTCTAAAGCAAGAAATTGAAGCCAGATACTAACAGTGGGCATAGCAAGGTGTTGTATAGCCTGAGGCAAGCCTCCTAGTCAATTTTGGTCCAAATTGGAGTTGATTAGACTGATCAAGATCAGCAACAGGCTGTCGGAACAGATTTCTGATCCATTGACCGGCTTATAGGTATCCAAATCAAAAAGTAAAAACAATGGACTCAGCACATAAAGGGGAATCCATAATGCAAAAATAGAGTCAAAACAAAGCAATAGACATCCTACGTGTAGGATGTCTACTGGGACCTACTGAAGAGAAAATTTGACTGGGCTTAGACAGTGAGATTCCATTTGGCTTAAGGATTCCAGAACTTCTTTCAGAAGTGAATTTGGACCTTGTTTGTCCATTTGGCAGAGCAAAGACTGAATTCAGAATTTTTCACGTAAATTGACCAACATCCGAGGGAAGTACAGTTCCAGATTAGCAGACCTAATCCAGAACATCAGCAGTGTATAAAATACAGTAGTGGTTGAGATTAACCCTCCAGTTATACCAATCATTACTAAGATAACCTCTAGCAGATAAATGCTTTGATTCGATTGCCGAAATTAAACGCTTGTGTACAAGTATATTCAGCAGCAAAGCAAGAAGTTGTGCGGAGACTGATCCTTTGCCAGGTGAGTGGTTGGACTTGTGATAAACTGCATCGATAAGTTTGATGAATTTAAGATCAGGAAGATACATTGTTAGAGACCAGAAGGTAGCAAGTGACCAAGGTAGCTTAGTGTCCACCGAGGAGAGTGTAACTTAGGCAAGGCTAGATCCACTAACAACGATTATTGAGGAAGGTAGCGATACTGACACTTCGTCAAACAAATCTTTCTTCATGATGGGTAGTCAACAGCCAGGAGGTTTCACCTATGACAGACCAATGCCAGGAGGAAGCACCTCTCTAAATACTTTGAATGATTCCAAGCTCACTGTGATCTTCTTAGAGGGAACAAACTCGAGGGGAGCCCTAGTCTATTCCGACTATCGAGGACGCAAGTGCATTTGTATTGAAGAAAGGCCGGCTCAGAGATTGGAGATAATTCGACTCTATGATGATGGAGATAGATTCTGAGACGAAAAGGGGAACCACTATCTGATAGTTAGTAACCCTGAAGATTACAACATATATGGAGATAACGTGGCGAAAGGGAAAATGGTTTCAGAAGCTCAAGAACCGCCACCAAACATTGATCGACCTGGAGAAATTTTTATGTATGATAAGAATACGTGGGAATTTACAAGCATGAGAGTGAGGGAATAGTTACTTACTTTCGCTGCAAAGAACCATACTTAAACGAATTAAGCAAAGAAAGGGTTCTTTACTTATTCTCTTATGAAATTGCTATGGGGAAGGATATAGTTTTTGTTGATAGGTACGGGCGAGAATACCAACATATTCTCCCAGAGGAGGTAGAAAAGGCAAGAGTTCCACAAGCATCAACATATGCCCCAGACGAAGTGCCAAGAGCCACCTACACCCCTAACAAGTCGACGAATCCATTAGGAGATTTTGGAGGTCTTTTGGAGGGCCTTTTGGAAGAGAGAGAAAAATAAGCTCCTCCAATGAGAGAAGAGCCTACGTTACGTAGAAAAATAGATTGATATTAACAAAAATATAAAAGGTGTCCCTCTCCTCATTTAATAATCTAGTGGTCCTTGAAGACGATCACTCTCTTTCATTTAATGCGAGCACCTTTTTTAAAAGGTAGATACGGTGCATTTAATACGGCTTACGTCATCACTGGAACTCAAAAAGTCACAAAACTATCAAGTGGTGGAAGATTTTGAAACTTTTGATACTCTCAATGTGTCCGAAACGCCCAAATATCCTAGAAATGAATGTCTAATTGCCTCGCTCTGACATCCAAAGAGGGAAAAAATGTCAAAAACCTCTAAAATAACATTTTACTAATGGCGCACGAGTGGACATTCCAAAATTTTGGAATGCCTCCTCGTGTGCCGTTAGTAAAAAGCCTCTTTTTTCCTCTTTTTCGAGAGCTTTTTGAGAGGAAAATGTCAAAAAATCTCTAAAAAGGGGCTTTCTTGAAAGATAAGTGTCCAAAAACCACTAAAGGAAGCTTTGTGCTAACGGCGCGCAGGGTGGCATTCTAGAATTTTAGAATGCCTCCTCGCGCGCCTTAAGTAAAAAGCCCATTTTTTGGGATTTTTTGACATTTTTTGCCTCTCCTGATGTCGGAACGAGACAAGTAGACATTCGTTTTTAGGGTATTTTGGCGTTTCGGATGCATTGATGGTGTCAAAAGCCTCAAAATCTATGACTATTTGACAGTTTGTGACTTTTCAAGTTCCAGTGATGACGTAAGCTGCATTGAATGCGCCGCACCTACCTCCTGAAAAAGACGCTCGTATTAAATAAAAAAGTGACCGTTTTTAAGGACGATTGGGAATATAAATTTACTTTTTAGAGTGTCTGGTTATCCTTTTGGACGTACTCACAAGGTGCAAGTGCATTTTTAAAAAAGTTTCTAGAGAGAGAAATACAATTTCTTACAAGGCCCTCCAAATGACCTCTGAAATTTTCTAATGTCTTTTCAGAAGATTATGACGCTACGTCACATTCTACTGGACCGCAGACATTCAACAATCAAAACCAACCAGCAACTCAGCCATCATTGCAGGCATGGATTCGACAGAGTGCAACATTGGAACAAGACCGAAACCGAGATGGTTATCAAGCCGCACGAGGGCTAAGGGATTTGCAAGAACCACCACTCTATTCAAGGTATCAAGGAGAGAGTAAGCCAAAGACTCAAGGGTCAACAGAGCCTGGAAGACCACCCATAGAACGAGTTCGAAGAGATGAACCATCTCCGGCAAGAACTGCTAGAAATTATGGCTTAGGAGCACCACTGGGAGAGGAACCAGCCTACTACAAAAGACCAGAGGAGGTATATCGATTAGGACGTGGAGATCCAATGATGAGGTTTGTAGACCATCGTAGAATTAGACCTTCTCAAGTGCAAAAATGGGTAAACAAGAAATACACAGGAAACAGAGATCATGTAGCAGCCTTTGTGCGTGTAATTAGAGCTGAAGAGGTGTTAGACTTCCCTACCCAATTTGCACGGTTTGGACTAACCATGGAGGATGACGCTGCTACTTGGTTTGACTCTGTAGAGCGTAGAGACTTTGAGTCTATGGAGGAAGTGTTTGACGAGTTTATCGAGGAATTCTCACAAAGAGGGATAACTCATAATACTGTCTCACAAATCCATAAATTCAAACAAAAAGATGGGGAATCTGTACGAAAGGTATCCCTAAGACTAAAAAGATATGTTAAGTTCTGTCATGTGGAAGAACTGCCAACTCAGTCCAGACTTATGCTTATATTCATCCAAGGACTAAGGAATGCGGATCTCCAGAAAGACTTACATATGAAGAGGAGCACGACATTGAATGAGTTGACCAAGGAGGCTCTTTACCTTGTGGACAATTGTGCGGTCTACAAAGAGGGGGAGTTCAAGGACCTTGACGACGACTCATCTTTACAACAAAGGGGAAGCAAGTCTTCTAAGACAGCACCAAAAGAAAAAGTAGCTGTAAACCAAGAGCTTCTTGTAGATGAAGTGCTAAAAAAGATTAACTTGTATGCCAAACCCTAGGCTAAACAACTCAAATGGACAAACCATGGGACAGAGGAATGTTATTATAACAAGGGATATGTGAGAGAGAGACCTTACGCTCCCCAAGCTCAGGTAGCTTCTCCTCAAATTCCACCGATGCCTAGGTATCAAGTAGGCAACCTACCAGGACCTGTAGGTGTAGAAAGACCACAACCAGTGTTGGGGAAACAACCACCCCTACCAGGATTACGACCAGTCGGTATAAGATACACACCAAATGTAACCGAATCAGAGGAGAAGGCTTTGGTGCCTATGCATGCATATTATGAAGATCCCAATGGATATGCGGAAAAATCTGTCTATTATCCACCGGAAGAACCCTCGACACTAGAACCATGGAGCATGATAGGAAGTACAGGACCACCAACAGCTGCACAGGTAGGAGGAGAAGGAAGATATAGCTTAGATGAACAAACATTGTTGTTCATAGCCAATGGAGGCATGGGCGGATAGAGACATGCATACCAACAAAGGGCAGCTCAAGGAGCACCTCGACAACCCAAGGGACCCTGCTACAAGTGTAGTGGAGACCATTGGCTAAGAGACTATCCTTATGATGAAATCATTAGAGTCAGCGCATATTGCACAGAGTGCGGAGTTACTCATTTGATTCCCGATTGTCCTAAAAACCCAAGCAAAGGAGCAAAAACCACCTTGAACATGCTAGAAATAGTACCTTCCAGTGGAGGGTCAGAAAATGAAACAATCATACCTATTCAAGCGGTGACACAAGCCCAAGCTCAAAGAATGAAGAACACACCCATAATTGAAGAGCCAAAAACCGATGCCCCAAGTTCAGAAACGAAAAATATGAGAAGCACTTGGAAATCTAGAAAGGCGCGTATGAAAGCCAAGAAAGAACGAGAGCAAACAGCTCTATCCGAGGAGTTAAAACATACAAAGGATAGATTAGAGCGGTTAGAGGATCTAGCTAGCTTAAGCTCACACATCACCACAACCATAGCACCCAAGGAAATAGCAGAGCCCAAAAGTGCAGGATCAGGAGGATCAGTACTGGCAGACAAGGTAAATGAGTAGTTGGATGCACTTCTAAAAGCTTATGAAGCCATACTAAAAAAGAACCAAACCCGGGAGCAAAGATGAATGACTTATCCATATGCTGAAATAGAAAAACAAAGGTTGGAAATGTGTAGAAAGATGATTGAAACAAGTCAATCATTGATGGAAGACCCGCTGGGTAAACCTGCAAATTGGCATGAAGTACCAACTCCAACCCCTATCCAACCAACTTTAGAGGAACAAGTAGAAACGAAGGAAAGACTCACGAATGCATATGAGTCCAGAGGAGAGTCTATCATAGTGCCAAATACAACAGATGAGGCAAGTGACGGGTTCTAGCCTAAAACATTCACAGAAATGGGTAAGGACTCTAATGGTCTAGATGATCTGTGGAAGCAAATCCGTGAGGCCAACGAGGCTAACAGGCTGAGTAACCACATGAATAGTACGAGAAAAGAGAAGAATGAGATCTTACCTCCTATTGAAGAATTTGAGGCAAGGTCACAAATGAACTTTGATATATATTCACAAGGGGGAGACCAGGGATCAATTAGTTCAGGGCACAGCCAACTATACTCCCTGAAAACTTTACCCTCTTACCTTGGAGAGTATGAAGCCAAGTTTGAAGTGAGAGCAATCCCATCTCAAAGACTTTCGTCTAACAAAGTGATGGATTCACAAGGATTGATTGAGGTATTGTCCACCCCGGTCATATCAAGGTAACAAAATCATGGGTTCATGGAGAAGCCTCTAGGACTCTTAGAAAAAGTGATTGTCACTTCGTGTGGAATCGAGTATGAGCATACATTTGCAATAGTCGATTTCGACAAAAAGAACAATTATGAGATCATCTTGGGAAGACCATTCATGCGACAATTGAAGATGGTCCAAGATTGGGGTTACAACCACATATACCTCAGACATGGCGAGACAACAACTAAAATACACCTGAAAGACCATAGTTACAAGGATGTGACCCAAACACCTATGGAAGAGTTTGATTCAGCTACAGTAGCAGGATCGGAACTCCCAACATGGTTAGGGCAACAAAAAGAGCTATGGATGTGCGGAGCTTCACATTGTGGAATCTTAAGAAGAGAGGAATACGTCTTAGAAAGAGCGATTGAGGACAAGGAGTATATTCAGGAACCTTTCCCTGAAGATGCCTTGGAATCTCTAGAATGGAAACACATACTAGCAACATTGGATGTCTGTACCATTACAGATAGTCCAACTACAAAATTTTGCGATAAGGATGGCTATGATGTGCTACCCTACTACATGGTAAGTATTATACCAGGAGGAGATAAGACAATAGAACCACCAGAAAGAGATGAGTTTTATAACTCCTCTGAACATCTGGAAGTAAATAATGATGCAGATAATGAGTGTTCAGACAACTCAAGTGAGCGTGGGGGAAAAATAGAGAATATCAAGTTTTATGATTTTGCTAATCAGCACCCTAGACGCTGTCAGGAGTTTTTTGGAGCAAGGGATTGCGCATATGTTTATACCCATGCATGGTGCATCAAATAAAGTATTGCCCATTTTCCAGAGCCAGGTGGTTACGTGGGGCCCACATGTGTACAGGTAGGACATGGTGTACATAGTGCATCGATTTTCACTATCACCAGTACCAGTATGTTTTTTCTACAATAATGAGGAGTTTATAGCGCGTAAAACTTCTCGAGGAAGCTATCCGCGGGCCGACGATGTGAGGTCAGCAGATGCGTCAGATGGCATCTAGTGGCGTCAGGAGGACGAACGAGGTTAATATTTGCACGCGGATGAGGACGGACACAACGTGGGTGTTTTCTGGTGAGAGTTATGCAGAAAGGTCATCATTAGGAACACTTTTTGGGGGCACTTCACGTGGTGGCGAGATGCATTATTGGAAAAAAGCTGAGTGCAAGGTGTGCGAATGATGCAAAAAGGTGACAACTATGCACTGCGAGGTCAGTTTTTGGTCTGTTCGGGGTTCGTTTGAGGTCATCTAAAAGGCCAAGGGTGAACAACTAAAAAAGCTAAGTGTGGGAGCTGAAAAAACAGAGAGAAGACCAGAAAAAACGTGGAGAAGAGAGGAGGAACAGCCGCAGCTGTGTTTTTGCTCATTTTGGAGCCTGTTTTGGCCGTAAACTGCTCATCCGAGGTCGGATTTGAGCACTTTGACATTGTAGACTGGAGTTTTGGGCCGTTCCGGACGCAATGGCGCTGTCCATTTTGCCAAATTTCTCACTCTTTTCCTGCTGTTTTTCTGTGTAAGTTTCTCCTATGAGCGAAGTTTCTTCTCCAATTTGTGATTGTATCTGGCTTCTTTTACCCATATTGTGTGAGCTATTTGCTCCATTGGTGTTGGCCCAAGCTCAATTGTATCTAAACATCAGAAATTCTCCTCTTTTGAGCTGAGTTTTTTGGGTGTGTGTGTGTGTGTGTGTGTGTCTGTGTGAAGTGGACAAGTGGATAGTTTCTCTCCTCTCACTCCAGAGGTGTGTTCCCTGTCTCGGCCAGGTGTGTTGTCTAAGCCGAGTGGTGCCCCATAGTGTGTGTGTGTATCTTTCCAAGAGTGTGTGTCGGGTCGTTATAGAGGCGCTGTGTGTGTTTTCATCCCGCTCACATTCTTTTGGTGCCCCCACTGAGGATCTTCTTCGAGTACCTTCTGCTTCGAGCTTCAAGCTTCGAGATTCGGGATTACAGGTTGCAGATTACAGGTTACAGGTTACAGGTACAGGTACAGGTACAGGTACAGGTACAGGTACAGGTACAGGTACAGGTACAGGTACAGGTGATTCACACAGGTACAGGTAGCTGGAGTACAGTGATATACTAGCAGTGATGTCACTTGCAGTTGTTGTGGGTATGCATCACTTGGCGCCTGTTTGAGCGAATTGTCTGCTGGATTGTACGTTACTTGTGGAAACTGCCATTGTACGCATTTGTGGAGCCATACTTGGTTGTATTTGGCAGTCCCAGCCATTTCTGAGACTTGGTCTCAAAGAAAGTCATTTCTGAGACTTGACTATACGCGATTTGCATTAGCCTTCGTGTGAGGGTCGATAGCGTGAGGTTGTTATTGAGCTGGGGGATTCTCAAATGTAGAGATCCTTTCAGTGATACAGGTAGCTAGAGCACCCTTTTTGTGACCTCGCCATAGGCTATGTACTAGTGAGTCCTACTTGATGCTCGGGTTCTATTGTTGACAGTTTATGCATACATAGACAGTCTATATTTTGGGTTCCTACTGCTCTACTTCTGGGGAAACTCTGTCGAAATTTTCCCAAGTTATGATGGCTGGTTTTTTGGTATTTTGAGCCATTTATGTTGTTATGCTGCTGAAATTTGGGAAAAAATCAGAGGATAAGTCAGGTGTGCCTTCTTGGGAGCTTCATGGTTGGCTTTAATGGATGATCAAAATGGCCCTCAATTCACTCCTTTTCATTTAACTCAAAGAATTCAGATTAATGTTCATGTGTCCAAGAAGATCTTTTTCCAGCAGCGCATAGTCTTTATGTTTGGGCCAAGAAGATTGAGAGAGATCCTGGAATGTCCTTTGCCTGTTGTCATTCCGATGATTAACTATGAAAACTCATTTGATGTGCATGTGTTTGTCCTTATCTAAAGTTGAGCTCCATTGAAGTTTCTGGGGATTGGGTAGTGAAAAGTTTTGGGTTCTTGCACGTGTGTTTGAAGGGTCCTCTAGCCATGGCTTTCTCTTATCCGGAGTTTCATGGAAGAAGTGATGAAGATGTGGAGGACTTTCTGTAAAAGATGGAGGTTGCCTGCATTAGCAACCAGATTCATGACCCTACGCAAATGTTACGCCTTCTCCAAATTTGTTTGAAGAGTGATGCACGGGTTTGGTCTAAAGCATTTGAAGAGGAGTTGCGTGTGGCTGATCCACCTGTAAGGTTGAGTTGGGAGAATCTACGACATGGGTTGGAAGTGGAGTTTGTGAAGATAGAAGATCCTGACAAGGTGTGGCAAGAAGTACAGGCTTTGGTGCAAAAGGAAGGTGAGCCAGTAGATGCGTACATACGCAAGTTTTCATTGGCATGGGAGCGAATGTGCAAGGCCTTAGCACCACAGGTACCCCCGCCTGACATGATGAAGAAGGACAGGTTCTTAGCTGGTCTTTGGGAGAATATACGTTGGAGAGTGGAGCTAAAGAAGCCTAGGACATATGAAGATGCACTAGAGGTAGCAAGGAACAAAGAGTGGAAGCTGAGGAAAATGAGCCAGCTAGGGGTGGAGTCTTTGCCAATGAGGTCTGAATTTCAGCCTATAGAGTCTTTACAAGGGCGCATGTCAGGGGTTCATCATGAACCAGTAGTTCCTGTTACTACTCAGGTTATGCCAGCAGTGGTCACTACAGCAGTGCAAGATGATGGGCTAAGGCAAGACATGAGGCAAATGGTAGATTTGATGAAGAATCTCAGCCTAAACATGCTAGGTCAAGTGGGAAATAATCGAGGTCGAGGGAGGTTTGCAAATCAGCCAGGAGGTGAAGAAAGGCATAGGAATGGTGTTGGACAAAGCAATGGTAGGTTTTGGAGGCAGACGCCCACCTGTTACAATTGTGGAGAGTTGGGTCACATCAGCCCGCAATGTGATAAGCCACCAAGGATGGGGGGAGACATGTATCCATTGCCAAGACAGGTGCTAACTAGGTCAAATAATTATGGCATCGAAATTAAGGGAGACGAAGGAACCAGTGGACTAACCCAGGAGGAAAAAGGAAAGACAAAAGTGCTAAGTGTAGTCACCTTGGAGAAGGCATCAAAGCTAGAGGATACATTAGTGATGCCTATTGGGAAGAGGACCATAGAGGATAAGGAAGGAAGAAGTGCCCCAGGTCCTAGTAAGAAGAAAGGAAAGAGCCATGAAGGCGAGTATGTCAAGGCCAAGAGGAAAAGGAGAGCTCGTCGAAAGTTTCATGTTTCAGATTTTCCACTAGGGGATGGGCAATTAAGCTATGACTTGAAGGAGGATCTGACGAGCAGGAAGGCAGATGTTACTTTTGGGCAGCTTATAGAGATGGTGCCTAAGCTAAAGCGACAGTGGAAGAGGATGGTTAACCCAATGGAGAAAGAGCCAGAGAGAGGTTCAGTGAAGGTGTTGGCAATGGACGAGCTACCAGACATTTGTCCAATAGTAGATGTGTGGCATAAAAGGAAAAATTTGGGACAAGGTTATGTGGATGGCGGAGCCCAAATATGCGTCATAACACACTCATGCGTTGAGAAGATGGGTCTCACAGTGGCTGGGGTGTCAGGTTTTCGGATCAGATTGGCAAACAATCAAAAAGTAAAATGCTTGGGTGTTGTAAAGAGCTTAGAAGTGGAGGCATATGATGCAAAGGCAGTGGTTGATTTTCATGTGATGCCAGCAGGGTTGGGAGCATATCCTATTATACTGGGAAGACCATGGTTACGTGCAGTGGGAGCTGTTCAAGATTAGCGACATGGTACGATTAGCCTCTATGGAAAGACAGGTACCAAGAAGCTTTATAATATGGACACAAGGAAACGATTAGAGGAGCTTTATGAAGATGAGGATGAGTCTAGTGATGAAGACTCTTCCACGGTGATAGATGAGGACAGTGATAGCACTACCAGCAGTGATGAGGATGCTGATGTTGCATTTCTTTTGATGGATAAAGAAATGCAGGAGTGTGGTTTAGTCGCATTTGCGAATGAAGTTGAATATGAAAGTGAAGGGCCTTATGAAGTGATTGAAGGGCTGATGCAAACCAAGGTTGAGTTGTCAAAGAAGCAGGAATTGATGACACAAATGATCAGTGGAGACCTCTCAGCTATGGAGAAGGATATATATTTGCACATGCTGGCTAGTTTTCCTGATTTGTTCATTACTTCATATGAAGAGATCAGAGGGTTCAAGGGCAAAGAGATGCATATAGAGCTGAAAGAAGGTGCTAAGCCAGTGCGGCAAAGGCTAAGAAGGATGGGTCAAGAGCAAATGGAAGCCTTGCGGGTAGAGGTGGACAAGTTATTGAAGGCAGGGTTCATAGTTCCAGTGGAGACCACAGAATGGGTGAGTCCAGTTGTAGTCAGTCCAAAGAAGGATGGGAAGTGGAGAATTTGTGTAGATTTTAAACCCTTAAACACAGCCACTAAGAAGAACCCATATCCTCTTCCATTCATCGATCAGATCTTGGATTCAGTGGCAGGTTATGAGAGGTACAGTGTGTGTGATGGTTTTTCAGGCTATTTTCAATTGAAGATTGCTCTTAAAGACCGCACAAAGACAAATTTTATTACGCCATGGGGCTGCTATTGCTACACAGTATTGCCATTTGGGTTGTCAAATGGACCTTCCTTCTATCAAGAGAGAGCAAATTGGGTGTTGGAACCATTCATTGGTAGTTGTGTTAAAGCTTTTATGGATTACTTCTGTGTTTATAGCAGTAGGGCTGAACACCATGAGAAGCTGCAGATGGTATTGGCTCGATATGATGAATGTGGAGGACAACTAAATCCAAAGAAATGTCATCTAGCACAGCCAAGGGTGAAGTTATTGGGCCATATGGTGTCAGAAAATGGCATTGAGGCTGATCCAGATAAGGTGAAGTCTATTATTCTTCTTCCATCACCTATGAGTACGAAGCAATTGGCAACCTTTATACACAAAGTGAAGTACATGGCACGGTTTATTCCATTGTCTTCGCAGCTTCTCTATCCATTACAGCAAGTGGAAAAGCATGATCCATTGCAATGGGATGACAAGTGTGAAGAAGTGTTTCAAGAGGTGAAAGAGGTGTTAGGGGGGTTGTCAGCCATGCAGGCTCCTGATTGGGAGAAAGAGTTTTATGTAAATCCATCAGTAGGGGAGGATGCCATTGGAGCCATGCTATTGCAAAAGGGGAAGGGCAGCCATTATATGAGGCCAGTGTATTGTGCAAGCCGAGTGAAGTTGGTAGCGGAGAGAAAGTTCTCGGAAGTAGAGCTAGTGATGGCCAGTGTAATATTTGCTTGTCGACGATTTCGTCATTACTTGCTACCACGGCCTTTTGTTTTCTTGACGAGTTATGCCTTTTTGCCACAGTTAATTAATGGTATTAACATGTCAAATGTGGTGAAGAAATGGGTAATTGAGCAGCAAGAGTTTGAGTTCTCTTTTCTAGTGGAAGATAGTACAAGGGCTACCCTAGCTGATTTGTTGACCTACAAGGAGAATCCCCTTATTGTTAAGGAAGAGGTGGTGAGAAAGGTAGTTGAAGAAGTGCCACAGATCAGCAATGCACATGTGTTGTTCTTTGATGGTTCATACAGAAAGAGCCACGATGCAGCTTTAGGGGGTATAGCACTTTATGATCCAGAGGGGAAGCTAGTATGCAAGAGAGGGTTCAAATTGGATGCCCATAGTAACAATGAGGCTGGATATGCTACATTGGAAGCCGGATTACACATTTGTTTGAAGCATGGGGTTCGAAGGTTGAGCATAAAAGGTGATGCCTTGTTAGTGGTGAAGCAAGTGCTGGGTGTGTGGAAGAGCAAGAACACCTCATTGAAGGAAATGTGCTTCAGAATTAAAGGCCTGTTAAAAAAGTTCGAAGCATGGAGCATCAGACACATTGAACGTGCTCTAAATGGAGAGGCACATGAAGCAGCTCAAGGCATGATTGGGGAGCTATTAGTGTTGAGGACCAATTTACCTCTTTATCATAGCCGGGAAAGTTTGGCTCAAGAAGAGGAGTTTTTGCTAACAGGAATCATTCCAAAGGAGATTCAGAAGTCTAAGAAGTATGTCTTTGTGCGTAGAGCATACAGGTACAAATTGATTGGTGATGTCTTATACATGAAAGGGGCTGATCTCGTGTTGAGACGTGTACCTTGGCGGGAGGAGCTTTACAGAGTGTTGGAAGAGAATCATGAAGGCGCATGTGGTGGCCATTTTTCTCTAAAGATCACCTTGCATAAGATCTTGCAAGAAGGGTATGTATGGCCTAGTCTGCACAAGGATGTTCACCATTGGTTTAGGTCTTGCAATAGGTGTCAAGCATTTGGGAAGAGAGTGTTGAAGCCAGAGCTACGAAAAACCATTATGGCATTTGATGTGTTTGAAAAGTGGGGGATTGATGCAATAGGCCCGTTACCTATCACAAGCAGGGGCAAAAGCTATATTTTGACGGCAGTGGACTATCTTTCTAGATGGACAGAGGCTATAGCAGTAAAACAGATCACTGCAAAGGATGTGGGAAAATTTGTGTATGATGAAATATGTTGCAAGTTTGGGGTGCCATTAGAGATACTTTCAGATAAGGGGCCAGGATTTAGAGCTAAACTGCTAGACTTCTTATGCACAAAGATGAAGATTAGGCACCAGCATACCCCTCCTTATTACCCGCAGTGTAATGGCTTAAATGAAAGATTCAATGGTGAGTTGGTACAGATTCTTTCTAAAGTGATAGAGCACCAAGGAAAGAATTGGGATTTGGAACTGCCTAGTGCATTATGGGCTTACCGTACTTCGGTGAAGACAGGTACAGGGTTTACTCCATTTCATTTGGTGTATGGAAAGGAAGCACTATTGCCTGTGGAGGTAGAGTTGCCTGCGGTCAAGATGTTAGAGAAGTTGCTTGGGTCGCCTAGTGATGCATTCAAAGAGAGGCTCTTGCAGTTACAAGAGGTCCAGTTGGATAGGATGAGCGCATTGGAGCATTATGGGCAGATGCAGGATAAGGCTTTGGCAAAGATAAATGAAAAGGTTAAAAGTAAGGGTATCAAGAAACATGACTTGGTTTTGCGCTACAATAGTAAGTTGGACAACACCTTCCAAAAGAAGTTTCAAATTAAGTGGGAAGGCCCTTTCAAGGTAGTGGAGTGTTTTCCAAATGGCACATATCAGCTGGCTAACCTGGATGGTGTTCTACATAAGTCAAGGGTAAATGGGTTGCGTCTTAAATTGTATCATGCTAGATTGATGATGGTAGAGCAAGATGAGTTGTCTGTGGATCAAGCAGTGGTGGTGAGGGATGAGGAGACCTGTGATGCGGCGAGTCTCATATCTCTCTTTGCTGCTGCTGATCATGAATGATCTAGCAGGCTAGGGGATGGGCAAATTATGTCAAGAGTTTTTTGGAGCAAGGGATTGCGCATATGTTCATACCCATGCATGGTGCATCAAATAAAGTATTGCCCATTTTCCAGAGCCAGGTGGTTACGTGGGGCCCACATGTGTACAGGTAGGACAGGGTGTACATAGTGCATCGATTTTCACTATCACCAGTACCAGTATTTTTTTTCTACAATAATGAGGAGTTTATAGCGCGTAAAACTTCTCGAGGAAGCTATCCGCGGGCCGACGACGCGAGGTCAGCAGGTGCGTCAGGTGGCATCTAGTGGCGTCAGGAGGGCGAACGAGGTCAATATTTGCACGCGGATGAGGACGGACACAACGTGGGTGTTTTCTGGTGAGAGTTATGCAGAAAGGTCATCATTAGGACCACTTTTTGGGGGCACTTCACGTGGTGGCGAGATGCATTATTGGAAAAAAGCTGAGTGCAAGGTGTGCGAATGATGCAAAAAGGTGACAACTATGCACTGCGAGGTCAGTTTTTGGCCTGTTCGGGGTTCGTTTGAGGTCATCTAAAAGGCCAAGGGTGAACAACTAAAAAAGCTAAGTGTGGGAGCTGAAAAAACAGAGAGAAGACCAGAAAAAACGTGGAGAAGAGAGGAGGAACAGCCGCAGCTATGTTTTTGCTCATTTTGGAGCCTGTTTTGGCCGTAAACTGCTCATCCGAGGTCGGATTTGAGCACTTTGACATTGTAGACTGGAGTTTTGGGCCGTTCCGGACGCGATGGCGCTGTCCATTTTGCCAAATTTCTCACTCTTTTCCTGCTGTTTTTCTGTGTAAGTTTCTCCTATGAGCGAAGTTTCTTCTCCAATTTGTGATTGTATCTGGCTTCTTTTACCCATATTGTGTGAGCTATTTGCCCCATTGGTGTTGGCCCAAGCTCAATTGTATCTAAACATCAGAAATTCTCCTCTTTTGAGCTGAGTTTTTTGGGTGTGTGTGTGTGTGTGTCTGTGTGAATTGGACAAGTGGATAGTTTCTCTCCTCTCACTCCAGAGGTGTGTTCCCTGTCTCGGCCAGGTGTGTTGTCTAAGCCGAGTGGTGCCCCATAGTGTGTGTGTGTATCTTTCCAAGAGTGTGTGTCGGGTTGTTATAGAGGCGCTGTGTGTGTTTTCATCCCGCTCACAACGCCAGGAACGCTATAGGAGGAAACGAGCAGTAAACAAAGAGAGAGAGAACCTGATACCTAGGATAAAAGGTAAAACTCACTATTTGATGCTTGTAAAAGCAGAGGATGTGTAAAAGATCAAATATCTGGAAGATTCTCAAAATATCGAAGAGAAAGAATGCGAGAGGAAATAAAACAAGTACGAAAAGCTAAAATAGAAACAAAATCACAAAAATCTCAAAAAAAAAAAAAACAACAAAAGACCAAGAGTGGACCAAATTGGAGCGTAAACAAAAATACCAAGAACTCAAACGGTGCTTACGTGAGATATGGACTACTGAAGAAGATAGTGATGGTAAAGGGGAGTTAGAGAGGGGAAACATGAATGTACCATCACACTATCGGAAATTTACCATCCAAGACAGAAAAATAATCATGACACCAACAGTCAGGGAAAGAACCAACCAAGAATCTTACGATGGGCCAGAAAATGCAACAAGGATAGACCTCGCGGAACCAGGTGAAAAGCCTCAGCCGGTCTATATAGCAAACGATTTAGAGCTTGAAGAAGAAGAACGGCTAACACAACTTCTCAAGAAGTATAAAGATGTGTTTGCATGGTCCTATAAAGACCTCAAAGGAGTTGGTCCATTGATATGCCAACATACAATTCCTTTGAAATCAGATGCAAAACCTAGCAAACAACGTCCTTATACATATAATGACACATTTGCTAAACGAATCAAAGAGGAGATTGCCAAGATGATGGAAGATGAATTCATCTATGAAATTGAACATACAGATTGGGTGTCACCCATTGTGGTAGTCCCCAAAAAGAATGGAAACTTGCGAGTGTGTGTAAACCTCAAAAAGGTAAATGCAGCCACCATAAGGGATAATTATCCCTTGCCAATCACAGAAACGGTACTTGAGCGGGTGGCTGGGAAACGGGCTTATTCCTTTCTGGACGATTTTCAGGATACAACCAACCGGCAATTGCGATGGAGGATCAACACAATACAGCGTTTGCCAAAGAATGGAGAATTTATGCGTATCGAGTTATGACGTTTGGCTTAACTAATTCCCCAGCTACCTTCCAAAGTTTAATGACGCACGCATCAAAGAATACCTGAGAATATTCTTAGAAATATACATGGATGATCTTTGTGTACACTCTCGTCTACGAGAGGAACATATTGACCATTTGCAAAAGGTATTTGAAAAATGCAGGACATATCGAATATGTCTTAACCCGAAAAAGTGTATCTTTATGGTTAAGCAAGGACGCATCTTAGGACATATTGTCTCAAGAAATGGCATAACCACTGACCTAGACAAAGTCAAAGTCATAGTAGACCTACCCAGGCCTAGTAATGCTAAACAAGTGCAATCCTTCATGGGACACTGCGGATATTATCGAAGATTCATATACATATATGCAGTCATTGCACAACCTCTGTATCAATTGCTACTCAATTTCGATTGGACCGAGGAGTGTGAAACTTCATTCCAAAAGCTGAAGAAAAATCCTGTATCAGCACTTGTACTTAAAGCACCAGATTGGAAAAAGATATTTCATGTTCACATTGATGCTTCTGCATATGCAATCGGGAGTATTCTGGCTCAACCTGGAGACGGAACAATGGATTTTCTAGTTTGTTATGCAAGCCGACAATTAAACAATGCGGAAAATAACTACACAACCACTGAACGAGAAGGGTTAGGAATGATTTATTCTGTAAAGAAATTTCGGCATTATTTGCTCGCAAAAAAATTTGTGTTCTTCACAGATCATCAAGCTCTTTTGTATCTGGTAAATAAACCATGCAATACAGGGAGAATTGCACGCTGGTTTATTATATTGCTAGAGTTTGATTTGATAGTGGTGGTCAAAAAGGGTAAAACCCATCTACGAGCGGATCATCTTTCAAGGATACACAACGGGGAAGCTCCTGAAGGAGTAGATGATGACATACCAAATGCTTATCTTTTCAATATTGAAATGATACCCAAATGGTCTCAGGAAATTGATAGCATTATTTCCTTTGGAAGTAGGTTTGATAATACGGAATATAGATCCAAACAACAAACAATTCGACAAACAAAAAATTCCAGTTGATAGCAAGACGGCTATATCATGTAGGATCGGACCAAATCCTACGATTCGAGTGTTACCTTGAAGAAGCACATGTCCAGGATTGTGCATTTCATTGTTCAACAGTGAAAACACACCAGAGACTAAAACAATTAGGGGTATATTGGCCAATTATGTATGCGGACACACATTCTTATGTTACCAATTGTACTATATGTAATGCCAAATGACCAGTGGATCACGCGACTTTGTTTCAGGTAAACATTGCACCTGCATGGAGTCAATATATCATTGATTTCTTAACCACCAGGATGTTTCTTGAAAACATAACAAGAGCACGGAAAAGGGCTATAGAGCTGGAGGCTCGCGACTTCCAGATTTATTCGAGTATAAATCTGGAAGAATTCGAGTGTTACCTTGAAGAAGCACATGTCCAGGATTGTGCATTTCATTGTTCAACAGTGAAAACACACCAGAGACTAAAACAATTAGGGGTTTATTGGCCAATTATGTATGCGGACACACATTCTTATGTTACCAATTGTACTATATGTAATGCCAAATGACCAGTGGATCACACGACTTTGTTTCAGGTAAACATTGCACCTGCATGGAGTCAATATATCATTGATTTCTTAACCACCAGGATGTTTCTTGAAAACATAACAAGAGCACGGAAAAGGGCTATAGAGCTGGAGGCTCGCGACTTTCAATTTATTGGGAACCAACTCTCTAAGCGAGGAACGGACAATCAACTTAGAATCTGTGCAAGTGAAAGTGAATACCTGCTGATTCTAGAACATGCACATAGCGGAATAAGTGGAGGCAATTTTTCAGGCGATAAAACGGCAAAAATTTTCTTAGCCGCAGGAATATGGTGGCCTACATTGCACATAGATGCTGAAGAGTTTGTAAAGCGTTGTGACGCATGTCAGCGCACCAAGGTGCCGATAAAGAGAGATGAGATGCCACTACGGCCAATGATGGGAGCAAGGGCATTTGCAAAATGGGGCATTGATTTTGTGGGACCTATTTCACCCCCTGCATATCGCACCCATACCCAATATATCATTGTGGCTACGGACTATCTCACAAAATGGACGGAAGCCAAGGCAACGCAAAAAGTAGATGCACGGACCACTGCACAATTTTTGTATGAGAATGTTTTTGTACGATACGATTTACCAATAGAAATTGTCAGTGATTGTGGAACACATTTTCTTAACGAAGTCATTGAATATTTGCTAGAGGAATTCATGGTCATACATAGGAAATCTGCTCCATACCATCCACAGGAAAATGGACAAGTTGAGGCCACAAATAAAACACTATGCACGGTTCTCACTAAAATTGTGTCAGAGATAAGAACAGATTGGGATCAGCAGCTACACTCAACACTATGGGCATACAGGGTAGCTTACAAAACATCAATAGGAACGACACCGTACAACATGGTGTTTGGCCTAAATGCTATACTACCTATAGAGTTTTTAATTCCAACTCTATGAGTAGAGAAATGCCTAGATGGACAGGGCATTAGCTCTCTTCAAGAATAGATGATCTTGAAAAGCTAGATGAACTCCGCTTGAGAGCTGTAGCTTCGATCTATGCTAAAAAGAGAAGACAAAAAGAGTTTTTTGACAATCATGTGCGCACGAAAGAGTTCAAAACAGGTGATTATGTACTTGTTTATACTTTGAAGCAACATGCCAAGAAACTTAAAAGCGAGGGATGGGACCCTTGTGTGATTAGTGATCTATCGCAAAGCAGAGCAGTCAAGCTTGCTACATTAGCAGGTGAAGAAATGCCCAATTGGATCATTGGATGTCGATTGAAGAAATATCATTTACCACTAACATAGGATATGCTTCAACAAATCCATCAAGGAAAACAATGAATGAAGGAGAAACAGAAATTACGAGAAGAAGCTCAAGCGGAAGCAAAAGAACGCATTGCAAAACGAAGACTTCTACGACAACAACAACAAGGTGAAGCACCATTGCGAATCAATGCCATTCTACTAACGACGTTGGATGAAGACACAATGGAGCCAATAATTGCAGTCAAAGTAGAGAGCAATCAAGTTGAATCGATGGCATTGCTTGATTCTGGAGCGCAAGAAAATTTGATCTCTTACGCATTATACCAACAACTCAAGTCCACATGTCAACTTCATCCTACTCCTCAAGTGCTGGAAAGTAGTACATCACACTCGTTGAAAACATTGGGCTGGACTATATTGCATGTACAAGTACATCAATATATTTACCCACACAAATTTTATGTAGTCGAGGATGAAAGCACACAACACCCAATGTTGTTGGGACAACCTTGGCAAAAAGAGTACAATGTGCAGATAGATTGGAATGCGAATGCAATCAAAATTCAGCATGCACAAGAACAACAGTAATAGCCTTTTCTCAGCAGTACCAGAATAATCAGCTAGCAGCAATGCAATCACTAGAAAAAGAGCCAAAAGCAAGAGTGCCACCAAAGAACAACATGATACCCAAGGCTAACAAACAGATAAAAGCCAACCATGCTAACTACATACATACGAAGTCACCGACCGCAGTGCAAAGATCTAGGTTAAGAAAACAAGGGAAACAAGTATGGATGCGTAAGAATAGAAATGACATGGCAGACCAAAAACAATGCAACGAAAGAATTCAACGGAAGCAGATAGTTCAACCAAAAACCAAGGGCATAAAACAGATATGGATCCCAAAGAAAATACTCAGCAATAACCCAAATGTTACTCGCATTTGGAAAAAACAAGCTACCAATGGAAAGCAAAAGAAATACGGTCCACGGCCATTCCGGACAAGCCAATCCTCTCCACAGAAACAACTACGGCTATATCAACAGTAGCGGCAAAGCGACTGCCTTTTGCAAGAAAGACAATTAAACAGAGAGTAGTAGAGTTACACCTATTACTTGCCAAGAAAACAAGAAACCTCGACGGCGAATGCCAATAAGCATCTTGCTTATACCCTTCTCTTGCACAGCATTAATTTTTCCATGCATTCACCGAGTATGCATAAATTAGGGCCACATTAATCGGCCAAGCATTAGCACAAATTTTTCAATCTATGCACGTCCATACTCCGAGGTGATAACTTGTCGTCCGGGAGGACTCCGGCTAGGAGGGGGGAAGGCATTCTCAAATGCGGAACCAATAGCAGAAAGAGCAAAAAAGGGCATGATTTTCGACTATTTAAGGGTTGTTGTTTGATTGCAAAATTTTTTGGACTAACCCAAGTACATATGCCCTTATACAGCATGTATCTATAGGTATATGGGGCCAAATGCCAAATCAAGCCCCTAGGTGTGTGTGTATATAAGTAGAAATAGTCATTTTTCGGGCAAAATATTGGTAAAACGGAGAAATCAAGCCATAAAAATTGCATGTGAGTGTATATAATGTTTTACGGTGATGTTTTTTATTTATTATGATTTTTTGGAATTTTTTGGGTTTGATTTGCTATTTTCCTTTTAATTTTGCGAATTTTCGGCAGAAAAACTTCAAAAATACAAAAAGCAGGTGAAAAACGATCGTAATGAAAACAAAAAGTATGGGGATGATCAGTGACTATAGGACAACCTATGGTACAGTGGGGGTGCAATTATGAGACTGGAGCGGAAAGCGTGTTTTGGCCAGATTTTGATCGAAATGCCAAATTTCTGGTAAACAGGGCAAATGGAGTCCAAATCAAGAAATTTTTGAGCTTAAACCGCATCTTGCAAGAAGTTGGGAGCACATGTCAAATTTCATGAAAAGTGGTTCGAGGACCTCCATTATAAGAAATTTTCACTTCATTTTTAGCTCATTTTCACTATTGACATTTGAGAGAGCTTCTGCCACCTAGAGCGAGCGAAACTTCCAGTAGCTTCTACGACGTGCACGACTACTTGATGGGCTTCCGACATGAGAGGTAGGCTCACCACCTTGAGCTTTTCGTGCATCATTGTCCTTTTGTCGCGAAAACTAGAGTAGGGTTCACACACAAAGCGGGCAGTAGAGACTTACAAGTAGAGGCGTCCACCTAACGGCTAACCCAAAAGCAATGAGACTTCATCGGCAGCTTACCCTAGCGTAGGAGACCAGTCTTCGATGTCCAAAGGCAGTAGAAAACTATCGGGAAAAACCCTAATTCCTAGAATCCCGCAAGAGGCCACCAAATGGGAAATTGGCGAAAAGGCACCCAAATGCTACCAAAATTCATGGGTAAGAGCATCTCGACATGCTCGACAAGTCTATGTAGCCCACATGACCAAAAGGTGACCCGAAGCGGCACTAAACTTTAAAAATAGCATCAGACACACAAAGCGTCAAATAGCTCTCACGGCCAAACCGCATGACCGTTTGCCAACAAACTTCACGAGCGGCTTTCCTAAACCATCAACAACCAAGTCCTATGGCGGTAGACTACCACAAATCATCGAAGACATGTAAACGCAACCACGGGTGCTTCTAGAGCGACAAATTGCCAAATGAAGCCAAAGTCGACAAAAACCATACGGCAAGGATCCCCAAGGGATTGGGAAGCTATGGAGACCAACATCAAGAAATTTCATCGCCAAAAAGCACTCCAAAATTCAGAAAACGTGTCGAAGGTTGTGAAATCCACACAGGGAGTTACTTTCTATCCATTTGACTTTTTCTGTTGAAATTAGACTTAAAAGGGACTCAAGGGGACTAAGGGCATGCACTAGTGACAAATTCCATGAAAAAATCATCAGGAGGCATCCTACGCGCAGGATGTCTCCAGGGCATTTCTGAGCAGAGATCCCAACATTTCTCATCACACACATTTTCTGAATGACCTTTACATGCTAGCCACCAAGTTTCATCACATTTGGACCCAAATTGACCTCATATGCATGAAAAACGCAAAGTTAGGGCATAGAGGCAATAATGAGCCATAGACCTACCAAAACTTGTCCAAATCACATGAAACTTGCACAACACATTCACAAGCACATAACCAACCAATCTGTGTGGTCACAAACAAAAATTGATGAAGTAGATATCCTACGCGGAGGATGTCTATTTGACATTTTTGGCCTA
Source organism: Adiantum capillus-veneris (assembly GCF_014529385.1). Taxonomy (NCBI): domain Eukaryota; kingdom Viridiplantae; phylum Streptophyta; class Polypodiopsida; order Polypodiales; family Pteridaceae; genus Adiantum; species Adiantum capillus-veneris. The sequence continues at coordinate 139,544,452 of NC_140956.1, forward strand.
TAGAGGGTGTTTGTCCATTCTAGATCTAATCACATCATTTTCAGGAGCTCATATACCAAGTTTGAAGCCATTCTAATCATTTTTTACCCCCAACACCTTCAAGATACACTTTTTGAGCCCAAAAACACTACACAAGCTCTTACCAACATCCAAGGACTACCCATAGAACAAATCCCAAGCCATTTTGATGAAATAGACATCTTACGCGTAGGATGTCTCCAGCATATTTTTGACCTTCTCTACAAAGAGTGAGATCATGGGAGCCAATACCATGGTGCAATGAGCCCATATATCAATTTTCAACCCATTTGGACATCACTTGCTACCTGTTATGGACTTTCTACCCAATTTGTGACCTAAAGCCTGAATCAACCCAAAAATCTACTTTTTGATGCCCAAATCCAAATTCAAGCACATACCATGTTCCACAGGCCAAGGACTACCAGCATGTCAAGTATCACCCAATTATGATGAAAAAGACATCCTACGTGTAGGATATCTAAATGAAAATTTTTGGCCAGAATTGCACTGTGAGCACATGCACAGTTTCACAAGTTCCTTTTAAGCTTTATTTTCAATTTTCAAGTCATTTGGATAGATAAAACTCAGTTTCTCAGCTGATATGGAAAAAATGCTAACTCCAGACTACTGAGTGCAACAGGATCTATGGCAACCACAAAGTCACCGGAAAAGAAGAAAAGAATGACCATAAAAGATTACCTAGAAGAGGTAGAGCCCTTTGTCATACCAGAAGGAACTCTAAAGCCAACAAGCACATGGATCCAAGAAGATCTATTGGAGCCCAATGATCTAAAGATTTACCAAGGCGTGTTCAAAGACACCGAAGGAAACGCGATAGAGCTACCAATGTTACCGTGGGAACTCAATGAGTCAGAAGCAATATGACAGAGTATCTGGAGAAGATTGATCTCCACAATTACTTTGAAGCGGTGCCGGCAGGTATTGACATAAAAAGAGTCTGGGAATTTGTGACAACAATAAAAGAAGATGGAGTGGCCAGAGTAACAGATTTGCAGGGCAAGCCAGGCACCGAGATTCTAATAATAGAAAGAGTGGTGGGAGCTGCACTAGACCTCTCCAACAAGGGTAATAGTGTAACCAAAAGAAGAGACGAAGTAACAGTGTACACTAAAAAGAAAGCCAACTATACCTTTGAAGATATTTCCAACCCCAAAGTGACAATCATGAGCCAGCTGTACAATCGATATTTCCATATGTGTACAAAGCGGCCACAAAAGTACAGGATGCCGCCTGAAGCAATTGCCACAACATTCACCTAGGCAATGCAGAAAAGCAATCCCAAGATCATCAATTATGCAGCTTGTGTACATGATAACTTGGTGAAGATGGGCAACAAGAACCCCACATACATCGTGCCGGGTGATCTAATCATGAAGATGATTTATGGGGCATTGCACGCAAAGGAAGAGAGAGAAAGGAAGACCAAGGCGGACAGAGATTTCAAGAAAAAACCGACAACTCCACCGGCTAGCCCTGAGTCCAGCCCAGCACCTTCAGCGTCTCCTCATAGCCGTCCACAAGAAGACAAGGAGGAGCAAGACAACAAACCAGAAGAACAAGAAGAGTCCAAGCAAGAGCAAAGCCAGGAGCAGGAACCAAAGGAAAAGTCTAAGCCTAAAAGTGGGCAACCATAGCCAAATGAATCATACAACACATTTCTAGACCTTCTATCTGTCGGATACACAAAAGAATAGGCTGCCACAATCACATTCGACTTGGTAAGCACGGGGAACAAAGAGAAAATGCAAAGCATACAGTTAGTAGAGCTAAAGGAGATGGCCACTGATACAGTGGACCTGCACCAAGACCTGCACCCGCCCACCAATGATTGGGATGTGGTGATGACAAAGCTAACCGAGATAAGAGCCCAGTCAATGGCCTCAGAAAGTGAAATGGCAACTCTCAAAGACACTGAAGTGCAGATAAAGCTGGAAGTTGACACTTTACAAAAGCAAAGACAAAGGCAGATAGAGAGAGAAGCAGAGCTGCAAGCCAGTCTGGCAAGGGCATTACAAAGATGCCAGGAAATGGAAAGAGAAAATCATGCAGCAACCCAAAGACTGCAAGGAGCCGAAGAGGAGTATAGACAACTCAGCAAGTCATTGACAGATGTAGAGAGGGAAAGGGATAAGCTAACCCTACAACTTGCTGAGGAGTCCAAGGAAGTTGAAGCCATGAGAAATGCCAAAGAAAAGGCAGAAATAGACAAGGAGGCTAGCCAGGATGAGGTCCTTGAGCTCAAGGACCAGCTTAAAGTTAAAGATCAAACCATCCAGTGGCTACGAGCATCTCCTGCCAGAGTCAGAGCTACTAGCTCAACTCACACCACTACAGAAAGCGAGATCTATGAAGAACAGATGAAAGAGCTTCATAAAGAGTTGACCTTAGAGAAAAAGCAAAGGTTGTTGATGGCGGAAGGGTCCGTGGTTATGCAAACACGCATGGAAGAAGAGCAGAAAGCAATGCAAGATGAGCTAGAAATTATCAAGAGAAAGCTTGAGGAGGCGGAGAAGGTAAACGCCGAATTGAATGACCTCCTCGTGAACATGGGAGAAGAAGTTGAAGCAGAGAAATAGACACTCCTAAAGCAGATAGAAGAGCTGAGAGGACAGCAGGCAGAAGAGCAGGCAGGCACAGGGCCGGCAGCCATGGAAGGCATAGACCTAGAGAATGTGGAAAATCCTGTGGACACACCCATGCAAGAGGAAATCCTAGTAGGACCCTCTCAAGAGCCACAAGATTTGACGCAAGAAGAGGAAGAGAAGCTGCGCAAGGCGATAGAGGCAGAAATCAGAGAAACGACCAAGGAAGCCTTGGAAAGGGAGCAGAGGTTTTTTAAATCCATGACCATTCAGAAGATCGACGCCAGCAACCTCCGACGTGAATGGCTACAACCCTCTCTCCCATATCCTTTGCTAAAATATGAAGCCACCACCATCAACAAGAGGATTAGAGAAGAGCCAACAGTGCCACTCTACACAGTAGATATCTCCCAGCCTGAAGGGGCCAAGTTAATAGTCGACTCCCAGCAGAGGTGGAGAAAAACATGGCTGGCTAAGTACCCACAGTACCTAATCCATCTGGTAGAGACACCCAAACTCATCAGAGATAATCTAAGCTTCTGCTCTCTACCAAGGATATGGACGTGGAAGGCCCAGGAGATACTACAAAGAAGCCAACCCACTTGGCTGAACTATCCCAAGCTTCCAAGCTTGAAGGCACGCAAGAGAATAAGTGTTCAATACATGGTGAAAACCCTAACGGGCACCATCAAATTTTTTCACTGGCTCGCCTGAACTTTCTTGCATAATCATGAGGAAGATCTGCAAAACCCTTTTGGCATTTTTCGAGACGTTCAAATCGGGCCAGGTGACAGAAAGTATCTTCTTCTTTCAAGATACTTACAGATGTATATATGATCTGTCTAGTCAACCTTCCAAAGAGGTGATACATGCATTGTATCAAACGATAATGTTTCTGCCATCCTATCACCTCCAGGCCTTTGAAAAAGCGTTCTACACCGGCTTCTTCACCATCAACACTGATATATTCGGTCTAACATTGTTGGATTTACATGCAAGATACGAGTTGCTGCTCAAGATGCGCGAAACCATAAGATGAAGAAGCAGCTCAACAACCATGTCGGGGACGACATGAGCAAGGAGAGGGGGAGTGTTAGAAGCTGGACACACCCTACGGAAATTGACTACTCGGTAGATTATCATTTTTTGTAATTATTCATTTATTGAGAAAACTCGACATTTCACCTTGTAAATATTGGGGCTTACAGACGTTTCCAGATTGTATCCCAATTTTGATAGTTAGATTGAGTAGATGGTTGATTTGGAACTTTAGGGTTTGAGAATTGTAAGGTATTTATACCACTTTTTGACCTTAATGAAGGACCTTTTGTCATTTTTTAAAAAGTTTTTGAAGTCTGTGAGTGAGTGTATTGTGTACGAGAGAGAGTGTGAGCTTCATCTTGACGCTATGTGTGCACCGGTGGTCGGAATCGAGTGTGGAGAAGTGCAGCGTGTTGCCCCCGATGACAGCTACACGCTGATACCTACATTGCGCGTGTATGGTCCGGTTTTGGGAGCTCCATCTACAAGCTTCATCTGGTGATTCGGTGAGCAAACGTTGTCCGATTTTGCATTGCATGAGTAGAGCTACACATTAGGCACTTTACATTCCGGAAACGAAGACCTACAAATTTCGGCCAGACATCCTACGTGATTTTGCACCGGGTGTTTTGGGTTGGGGTTTTGGTTTGTATACCTTAGAGGGAGCGGCCTATTTGTGTTAGTAGGGTCTCCTTCAAGTTCTGTGGTGTATTGAGATTGTTTGATGGGTGTTCGGCTCTAGAAAGCGTTGTAGGAAGTTTCCTCTTATGCACTCTTGAAAGCTATGACTTAGACATTGGGTAGAGACCTCTGTAGGAATTAGTTAGGAGTCGGTCGAGTGTAGGTTGACACCTTATGCTTGCTTCCACGCGCCTGCGGGTCAAGCTTCGTCCTTAGCTAACAAATCTTGTTAGGTAAGTTCTCGCTATGCTCACGTCCGTCGCGGCGTATCTGTCCAACAAGTATGCTATTGACCGTGGCTTTAAAGTCATAATGTCAGCCCTTGCTTTGGGGAAGAAAAAGGAACCATTCACCTTGCAGGATGGTTATCTTCCAAACGGCAATAGGCTATGTGTTAATCACCCATACAATACGAAAGTCATGTATGAATCCCATATTTCTCCTTATGCGGGGCAAAGAGGGATTCCATAGTCTATTCTTCGAGGAGTAGAAATGTATTTCTGTTGGTCTACCATGAAAAGTAAACACACAAGAGTATGTTTCAAAATGCGTGGTATACCAGAAGTTGAAAATTGATCGAGGGAAGCAACTTGGATTGTTTTAGTCGACATGCTTAACAAGAAAATACACTCTATGCCTATCAAAAAGACTATTAAGGCACATCAAATGGCAACCCTCTTTAGATCTCAAATTTTCAAGCATCATGGCTTTCCAACATCCATAGTGGCGGACAAAGATCCTAGAATGACCGGTAATTTCTAGAAGGGTCTCTTTTGGAATCTAAGAAGTAGATTAAATTTCTCTTTCGGCCTATCATCCACAAACGGATGACCAAGGTGAAATTATTAATCTAATGATTCTTGAATCTACTAAAAGACTATGTCATGGAAGTAGATCAATGTTCTCAATGATAAAAGTACCTACCTCTTATAGAGTATGCGTACAATAATACTATATATACTTCTATGGGGAAAGTACCTTTTGAGGTTAAAGAAGGAAGATCCAAAAGTCCCTTACTACTTAAAGTACATGGTGAGATCTTCATTGCTGATGAATATAGCTGAGACTTACAAGAATCTTCTCTAAGATTAAAGGGGTTATATCCAGGAAAGGCAAAAAGGGTTGCTGCTTATAAGAACAGAAGAGCCTTAGCTTTTAAGGAAAATGATTGGGTCTTGCTAAAGTTTCTCGAGGCTCATCTGAGGCATACTACGGGCAAGAGTCCTATGGACCACCAAGAATATGATGTTAAACTAGCAAAAAGATATTATGGTCCTTTTTAAATTCTTAAGCTAATCAATGAGATGGTTTGTTAGTTAAAGTTGCCCAACAATTTGCTCATGCACCATGTTTTTCATGAGAGACTATGTAATCCTTACAAAGGAGCACTGTCAAAAGAAGTAATAGTTTTTGCAGACCCTCCAAAAATCGAAGATCAAGAAGAAGTTCTTCAACCTGAGTCCATCCTATGATCCTATGACATGAAGACAAGGTATTAAGAAATGGTAAGATTATCTGACGATAAATGGATGCAAGGAGCCTAACTTAAGGATAATATGAACCTTGTTAATGCTTACAATGTTGCACTAGAGTAAGCATATGAAAATACATTTTAAGTGAAAAATATTTTTGTCTTATAAGACTAGTTCTCTTTTTATTGTGCACATATTTAAGTAGTATGCATACTAGGAATCATGTTTGGGATAACAACGTCTTTCAAACACCATGTAGAATTTGTCACTCTACTTGGTGAAATGGACTAAAGAGCAGATATGCTTGCGGCGGCTATGTCTCCCAAGCACCAAACGGATTATTCATCCATCTTGGAATGATGTCGTAGGGTGAAAAGGGATCCTCTACCCGCTAAGACAAATTGACTAATGACTATGACTTTATCTCTTTTACCTCATAGTCGAGGACGACTATGATTTCAAGAGAGAGGTAATGTCATTAAATATCTAATATCTAACCAACCCAAATGATTTTATCATATTAAACTAATCATTTAGTATGGGATAATAAATGGGAACAAGGGTTAGAATATAGACATGTGCTTACGGATCTATCTCAGCACGGGGCCAATGGTAAATGGGCCCAAATGAGAGATGGTATGTCAAAGAGAAAGGTTAACTAATGAATCTTAAAGACCTTAGGGTTAGCTTCATTAAAGACCTCAAATGGTTAGTGTTAAAAGTCCTTTGACCTTAAGCAAGCTAAGGCTGATCTTGAGGTGGGAACCCGACCTAAACTTAAGCAAGCTAGGGCTGTGCTTGAGGTGGGAACTCCACCTAAGGTTCTTGCCATGCTTGATGACTAAGGTACTTGAGGTACTTATCACAATTACTGAGGAAGTTGCGTAAGAAGCTTCCTATGCATGGGGGGTAAGATGCTGGAGTCAAAATGAGAACCTACACACTTAATGAGGAAGTTGCTTGAGAAACTTCCTATGCATAAAAATCTCAAAGTTAGGGGAATTCTAAAAGAGCACATGGTACACATGTCGGACTCTCACTAAGCTTAACCACACGGTGTGCTTGAAAGCTATTGGTTGGGCTAAAGAGGGGTCCAATGAGCTTCTACTTCCATCCAGCAAATATATAGATATTTTCAAGCTCTCTCTTTCTCTAAGGGGTAAGGAGGACACTTGTCAAAAGACTACCCATGTGGTTGACTACATGCTGCATCTGATTGGCTAGGGGAAGAGGGGTCCAATGAGCTTGCAACATGTAGAAATTTTTCCCAAAGCAAGGAAGGGGGGTGCTAGGGGGATATAATCCACACACACACACTCATTTGCCAGGGCATTCTCACTTGGTGAAAGTTAAGGAACACCACTTCCTTCTCCAAGCTTGTGAGAGTGAAAGCCTACTTCAACACTCTTGGCTATGAAATGCAAATCCAACCAAGAGTCATGCTTCAATGCTTAAGCTTGCCATCTTCATTACTATGCTATTATGTATGCTAGCAAGAAGAGTAATGATAAGTGAGGAACTATTTATTTCTCCTATGGAATTTTCTTTTCTTCCTCTTCCCCATCCTCATTCCCCGCTAGCTCTCTCCACCTTCGAAGGTGTTTGAGGCCTTGGGACTGAGGCTTGAGATAGTTAATGCTTTCTTCAAGTTTATGTTATGCTTTTGATGCATGAATCTTTCCATCTTCATTGCATCACCTAGGTTACAAGGAACACAAAGATTGTATTGTACCAAGTCTCTCTTGATGGGAAAAACTATAATACAAATGCCTATTGGAGGGGAGACCGGCTCCATATGAATCCGGTCCTCAACTATTCTCATGTTCTCTAAAGTCTCTCTCTTGCAAAATTATTGTTCATGCCAAGTTAACTAAGTACCATGTTTATGTTGCTACCATCAATTAAGTTCAACCGCTATGCTCACAAAGAATCTCTCAAAAGTGCTTCACCTAATTTCCTAATTCCGCTACCCTCAAAGTGCATAGGTAATTGCCATTACAAGGTTTCTTTGGAAGAACAATACGAAAACCTCCCAACCATGGTAGTGGGCTAGATGGGAGGTAGTTGCTCGCCTGGTAGACCAAGGAGGTAGTTTCTCGCCAGGTAGACCGAGCAATCAGTGGCATGGCTGGGAAAATATGCAAGTGGATTCAAAGGACATGGAAAATTAAGTTCTTCAAGACTGATCTGTTCTTTGGTAGTAACAAGTTGGAAAGTCCTGCTCTTCTTGTATGCACTCAAATAATCATGTACTACTTCTTTCACCATATTTTGCAAGCAAGGAACCGCCGCATATTTGAGGGGGATCTGGCTATGGCAAGCTTTTATGAAATCATACAAGAGAGCAAAGGGACGATCCACAGGATCGGAGGCAAACAAGCCTCAGAGCACTGGTCTGGAACAATACAGGTCATGATGACATCTTGTAATAAGTAAAGCCTAGAAGTAGTTGTGGTTTCTCTGTCAAGCAAAAAACTTGTAATCCTTTGACCCTCAAGGCTCCGTCTAAGCTTGAGGTTGGTGTATATTTTTGATGTTCTTAATACTATCCACTCACAATTGTGAGTTTTACAACAAAAAAAAAACTTTGGCCCATCATTCTTTTAGAAATGTTTCTATAATTCATCGATCAATGTCATTTGATCATACTTCAATGATGTTAAATATGGATACTCCAAAATCCCAACCTATATTGAAAGAATCAAATTGGCTTCTTTACGTAGTTCACTACAACATTTATCTCAAAATAAACTAAACTTCTAAGTTCGGCAAAATTGGGTCAACAAGTAACTTCTCTATGTTTACAAATAAAACAACTTGACCTATTAGTCACCTTTTGCCATATATCTATTGCTCCCTTTATAATATAGCCGCTCTCTACATATTATCAAAATATTTGCTATAAAAAATTAAATTCTACAAACACAACCCTTTTCTACTTTTGCATTACATTTTCTAAGCAAGCCACCGTGACTATTTACCTTGTTTATTAATTGTTGTAGGTCCTTGTGAGAGGGTGTGTTGACATTTGCTTACCTCCCTCTTTAAAAAGGGGCATTGGGTATTGGATTACACACAATCTTTTCAATCCAATTTCACTTTGTTTTTTCTCAATTTCTTACAATGCTTCCAATTATTTTTCCATGCTTCATTTTTAATATTTTGGAATATATTGTAATCTAAATAGTTCAGTGATACATATTTTGGCCTGCTAAAGGCCTTAATCTTTCAATTCTATTTGTGAGACATGTCTCCCTCAAGAATCCTTAAAAATCTTGAAGACAAAGACATCATGTTCTTTCAAATGCTAGTTCTCAAAGCTTCATTCATTTTTTACTAAAAAAGACTTCAATGAACAAAGGAATAGAGAGTGTATTTAACCCCACATCTTGAGTTAATTTCTTTGTAGGAATCAATGCAAATCCCCGGGCAGGAGTCTTTGGCCTGCTAAAGGCCTTAGTGCACTATGGTGAAGGTCATCCAATTCTCAGTGCAACACTTGTATGATTTGGGGGGGTATTTTATTGCCATTTTTTTCTTTACCATTAAGGATTTCTCATAATCTGTGGTCTGCATGCGTGCCACTGTAGAATAATGAGCGATCCTATGTACTGCAAACGGGCTTCAATTGTGGCTATCTGCACTCCACAATTGTGGCCATCCGCATTTCCAAAATTTCCCAAGTGGCGAGATTAAATTTTTCTCCAAAAATAAAAAATTTTGTAGCTTTTCATAAGACGACTAATTGTCTATCAACAAGAGATGCTAGAACTAGAATTGGAGTTGGCTACGTAGGCTTTGGATATGAATTGTTTCATTAATTTTAAACAATTTTTCTTTCTTTGCAAGGTAATTTGTGACAAATCACATGCTAAGCACTCAAAAACGGATCTCAATTTCCAAAAGCAGAATATAGATTAGAAAATCTTGAACAATCCAACCAAAATAGATACAAAGGTATTTTGGGATATTTTACAAATCAAAGGGGTATTTTGGTAATCCTCCCTAATATTAATGACATTATAGTGGTTGCGTAGAAGTCATGTAACTTATTGGAGATACAAAGTTTCCCCTTGTACTAGAAAGAGGATCAGAAGAGTAAGGAATGGGAATGTGCATTATAGGTGAAGATCATCCAATTGTAAGCTTTCAACACGTGTATGGTACTAGGGAGTATTTTATTGCCATTGTTTTCTTTGCTGTTAAGGATGTCCTTGTAATCTAGTCCGCATGCGTGCACATTGCTATTGTAGAAGATGCTTTTCTATGAACCTACTGCCCATGGGATTCATCAATACTATGGATGTCTGCACTCCACATTTATTGCGGTCTCTGGTGGCTCCAGTTTCCCCTGCAAAGTTGCTTTCGTCTCAGCACTGAATTAGTAGCATCGACTCGCAATTTGTCAATCACAATCATAACTTGCGATTGGGCAATGATTCCTCAACCCTGAGTCTGCATGATGCTAGCGAATAGGCCTGTGCACGACTGCCCGTGGTTTTGTTCTGGCGCTATAGACAATGCATCGATTGAATGCTATAGTTTTTGATACATGGTTTTACATATGAACCTTGGAAACTAATTGGTCCTTTGTCTTTTTGGTGTGCTAGAGACCTTAGTGCACTATGGCCTATGGTTAAAGATTATCCAATTCTGGGCTTTGACACTTGTTACCCTTGGAAAAGAAGGAAAATAATACTACTCTCTTGTAATCAAGGGAGGATTGAATGTTGTCTACTTTATTTCCTACGTGCATGTGCTACTACTACACGGAAGCACTAGCCTTGCAACTTAATGCTGTCGACATTTCCATTAACTGGATCTCGGTTTTCCATGTGTATTGTGTTGGATAAATTACACTTACATTGGTGAGCCCTACTTTTGAGTTATGAATTTGCTCCTTATACGTTATTTGTCTTGCAAAGAATTACAAACTTTGTTTAAAAAAATTTATGAGCCTTTAATGAGCCTCCTAAATTTATGAGCCTTTAATGAGCCTTTAAAAAAATTTATGAGCCTTTAATGAGCCTTCAAGGAAACTTGGTCCTTTGTCTTCTTTGGTTGATGAGAAAGAGACTTGGAAATTGGAAGCATGGCAGATGCTGACATGCTCTAAGATTTTGAAAGTGGGAATTGGGAAATTCCCAAATTCACTAATATGGTGTTATATGAAAAAATATCAAACTTTTTCAAGACCAACTCTTTCCACAAAGTAGTACTTGAAAAGCTCCTTTGAGCCATGCTCTCAAAACTTTGACTACATTTGGCCATGTGTTCAAATCTTAAGCTCATTTTAAAAAGTGAGAATTGAAAAACTTCCAAATTCACTAATATGGTGTTACATGGTAACCCCAAAAAAGGCTAAAATATTTTCTTCTCTTCTATGACTTCTATGACTTTTTTGCATCAACGAAATTGGTTATACAATATTTATTTTTAGTTCTTCTTTGTTTTCCCAACGACACTTGCCATCTTTTTTATTCTTGAAGGACTCATTTTCTGATGGTTTCTTCACAGTTTGACTTGACACTTGACTACTTGAAAGTTGAGCCTTGATCATGGGGGCCAATTTGCCAAATCTTGTAGCCTATTAATAACACCCACTCAGGGTCAAACAAGGATGGCTATATGTGACAAGGATGCCCTTTTGACTACCTGCTCTTGCGAAAGGATAAGCCTCAGATTTTCCATTGTTCTATGGGCTCATTCAAGCCTGAGCATGCACCAATATTGTGTACGACCTATTTTCTAGCCTTGGAGACATGGAGTAGTCCTCAACACACAACCTACTACCTTGGCCACATACAACGGCTTCAACGGCTCCTGATTATGCATAAATAAATACTTATGAAAGATATAATACATTTGGCATGTGGCTAGGGGAACATGCAATAGAATCTAGTGGCTTTACTGACTTGTCATTATGCATGAATAAATACTTATGAAAGCTATAATACATTTGGTGTGTTTCCACAGGAGCATGCAACATAATGTACAAAGGTAGTCGAAGATTCAGTGAAGGGGTGACAGTTCTTGATGTTGACGGTCAATTGAGTCCCCCCCCCTTATGGTTTTCAAAGTGCCAACGGTACTGCGTGCAACCTTGAGACTCCTCAAGAGTCGGAGTCCAAGTTTTTCTCTCTTTGTCTCTCTTACCTTACCTTTTTTTAGCTTCATGAATCGTTACGTGAAAGATGGCCTCCACACTTTTTAATGGCTCTCCACGCTCTAGCACATGGGCTCACATCTTTTCCTACAATTTGTGGCCTCCTTTGATTTGATTATATAGTACAACCAACCGCCGAAGCTCGCTCTCTCTCTCTCTCTCTCTCTCTCTCTCTCTCTCTCGTGATCACTGTCACCGAAGCACTGTCGCAAGTGTTGCATCCCTTCAAGTTAGTAATTCTTTGAACTGGTCACACCGTTATAAGGGAAACTTGCCAAAAGCAAGAGGTGTTGAGATGTCTTCGATGGGAGGGGCCAAAATCCCTTCCCCCATTTTATATAGTATAGATATGGTGAAGTTTACTCAATTTTAATTGATAGAGAGGTGTCCCTGCAAAGGGCTATTTCACATAATTGCATTCACTTTTGGAATACTGAAAAAAGCTTTAGCTGGGTTCGGATGCGGTGGTGGAAGGGAGAGAGACAGGTACGAGAATTTGATTTGGCATGCACTCATTGGGCTGCAAATATGTAGCCTATTTTGGACCCACTCAAAATCGGGCGACACCCCCTCCCCCCTCGGAAGAGCAAAAGTACCGTGACCTTTTTGAGTGAGAGCTCGAGCTTGCTACCTTGACCTTGCATCCAACAGTAGTACTGGTAAATTACTGCATGTCACATGATTTGAAGTCATGTATTAATATTTCTAACTACTATCTCTGCCTTGTGTGAACAAATGAGGCAAAAGCACTGTAAAACACATGCATTTCCATCGAGCTCGTCTCAACCCGGCCTCAGAAAACAAGGGACTAAAGAGTGTATCCATAGGAGTTTGACCCAGGATGTGAAGTAGTGATTCAATATTATTTATATTTATAAAGAGTTCTTTTTTGTAAAAACTCATTTCATTGAATTTTTTTATTATTTCCAAAGCTAATTTAACTTATCTTTTCTTACAAAAGCATTAAAATATTCTTTTGTTTTAGTTTAATAATGTGTCTATTTATTTGTTGTTTTTTTTTTTTAATTTAAAAATGCTAATGTGCAGTGTGCACCTCTCCATATCATCATCCTCATGCATAATCTTCGACTCCAGCTCTTTACAGAGCAAAGCAATTTTAGCCTCATTGCAACTTGCATAAAGACCTACTAGAATATCCCAAGCCTGTTTTGCAGATTTTGTTGAATGGATGTGAGGAACAATGGTACGCTTCATAGACAACGCAATCAATGCATGAGCCTGCACATCCTTTACATCCCAACGAGCTTGTTCTGCTCTAGGCAAAACAACTCTAACAGTAGCAATCCTTGCAACAAGACCTGCAACATCCTCAACATTGCCTACATCCTCAGAACCAGGACGTACATCAATGCCCTGCACAATGTTCCAGACGCCCTTTGACACAAGAACATGTTGCATCATATAAGCCCACATAGGGTAGTTGTCCCCATCCAACCTATCCTCAGCAACTAACATCTTGAACACATCTGTGTTGTTGTTGCCAGCCATGGTAAATGCTGCACCTAATGTGAAAACTTCCCGAAAATAGAAGAAACGGAGCGAGAACAATACGTGCTATATAGCACAAATCGTAGAAGACTATAAGGCACCTGTTATGTAGAAAACGACACTGACAAAAATTCTGCACAAAATGACAAAATAGCCTGTGCAGTACTGCCTGTAGTGGAAACGGAGGCTGAAATGAGCCCAAATCAAAAATCTGAGCAGACCGAGCTCAACGAGTTCACCCGCAATATTTGTCGACCTACGAACCCTCACCAAAGCTCACTGAAATCGGAGAAAGTAAGCAGGCGTGTACTGGAGCAGCTGGCGACTAAGCCCGGGAGGACGCAACGTGCTCTGATACCAATTGTTGGAATTAGGGTTGCAGAGAAACGCGCACAACTTGGAGAAGACGAAGGTAGCTCAAGACACACAATAGAGAGTGTGTTACTTAGTGTGCAATGGAAAGATTGATAGCCCTAGAGTGATGGGCGTATGTACAATGCTCGGGGAAAAAAACCTCCTAAAGAGGGGAAAAATGCCCTTGCGGTCCTAGTGTGTTCACACACATCACTACCACATCTATATGGTAACATAACATAGAATAATTGTATCAGCTTAAATGCACATAACAAAAAAAAAGGTAGTTTTAGTCAAGATTTTGTTATTTATTATGAAATTGATTTTTAAAGATATATTAGGCTTTATCTTTTCAAGGGCCTTTTTTTAATATCAATATGATATTTTTAAAAAATTTATATAAGTTTTTAATTTTTTAAGATTAAGAAAAAGAAAAAACCTCGTCCATCCATGCATCGATTTGGGGCTATCTCACTTTGACGACAAGCATGCAGATCAAAGGATTCTTATCCATGTTATTGACAAAGAGAGAGAGAGAGAGAGAGAGAGAGAGAGAGAGAGAGAGAGAGAGAGAAAGATTTTACTATCGAACTCAGAGGGACTTCGTCTCACCAAGGATATCCTTGCCCTCAGATTTTCAATATATTTTATTTGCATTATAGTGTATTTTTTAAAGGATAGATAAAAATTTCCACCCATATAAAAGAGAAAAAATGCCTTGAAATAGGTAAAATGTGTGAAAAAAACCAACCTTGACATTGGTACCCGAAATGGGGAGAGAGATTGCTCCATTGACAGGCATTTTAGCACTTTTGTAGTATTTTGTCCCTTTTATTTTTAAGAGTTCAATTGTGGGCCACGTTTAGAAATCTATAAACTCTCCAAATTTTGACAGGCAAGGGTGTCTATCAAAAAACACACACACACACACATAGGATAAATTTTTGGCACGACCCACCAAGGAGAAGAGAGAGAGACAACAAAATGTTTAAGTGTGTAAGAACAATCCAAAGAGGATTAAAGTTCTACATGACAATTCTTTAACAATTAAATACCTATGGGAGAGGGAGAGAGAGAGAGATAAGAATGAGAAGAGGCTTTTTAATGCCATAGGAACAATCTCAAAAGATATATCTGACAAATTTGATTAAAATAAATTTGTTCATGTTTTCTCTCTCTCTCTCTCTCTCTCTCTCTCTCTCTCTCTCACACACACACACACACACACACGCACACACAAACACACACACTTACACACACACACACACACACACACACACACACACACATCATAGCCCTCTATACTTTTTCCCAAAGAGAATGAGGAAAAGGATATCGTTAAAACTATTTGTGCATCAATTTGGAGCCATCTCTTCAACCGCAGTGCCAATTTGAAGCTACTATGCCACGATGAGAAGTAGGTATATGCACACATGAGCTCCAAGAAAACCTACTATCCACCTTACACATGGGTGTGTGTGTGTGGGAGAGAGAGAGAGAAAGAGAGAGAGAGAAAGAAAGGTCCAAGAAAACTTCCTATCCACTAAAAACTTGGATGAGTGGGTGTGGGTGTGTGTGTTTGTGTGTGTGTGTGTGTGTGAGAGAGAGAGAGAGAGAGAGAGAGGTTTAGAGGGGTGAGACATAAGGGGACGATATAAATTTTCAATTTCATAGTCATAGCAATAGGCCACAAGATCTATGTGACAAATCTATATGTGTGTGTGTAGATAAATTCAGACACATATATATGTATATATATATATATGTATATATTCATATATTTATTTATTTATATGTACGTATAGAGCTCCCTCCATTTTAAAACAAAGTTTTACGATTACATTGAGTTCCCTTAACTTTCATCTCTTCACACCATACTAATTTATATCTTTTCTGTAGTTGCATGATTCGTTAGTCGATATTCGTTTTATTCGTGAATAATGGTCGATTAATATGTTCTAAAAACTTATTCGTGCTATTATTCGCTGCCACATCATCTTTTTTCAAAAAAATGTTTTATTGCTTACATATCGATCGATACTTAATCGATCAATAGTTTAAATTGATCTATATGTTTTTGATCGATATACTATTAGTATATAGAGCCCAATGTTGCGTGTTTTAACTACAATTCCCTTCACCAAAGTGTCAGGTTAACTCCGACATAGAAAGGTTGAGTTGTCAACTTAAAAAGTCTTTGATTTTTTTAGAAATGATTATTTTTAATATTTATATATTAAAAATAAAATAATCATATAGATTTGAATCACCTATAATTCTTAACAATAGAAGTTATTGTTTAACTCTATTGCTAAGATTAAATAAATTACTCTATGCAATAAAGACTATGCTTTTAGCTTTACTTGTCTAAGAATAGATAAATAAATAATTATACGCATTAGAGACTACTTTTCTAGCTATAGCGCGAATGTATAATTCTAAACATTAGAAGCTATACTCTTAGCTCTATTTGTTTTAAAATAGATACTAAAAGTGACATTTGATGGTTAAAATCTACCATATCTATAATATGCGCACAAATAATAGTGTCAGTTCATACATTTTGGAACATATACACATACATGTAGGGTTCTTTGATTGTCATAAACAAATGTTCTTACCTACATATAGACATAGAATAGGTCTACTTAGAGCCTCTTGGCTGCTCTATGAGATAATTCTCTTACTTCCAAGTGAGGTTTCAGGTATGAAGTAGGATTCAGCTGGTTTCATAGAATAGGTCCACTTAGTGCCTCTTGGTTTTGTTATGAGATGATTCTCTTACTTCCAAGTGAGGTTTAAGGTATGAAGCAGGATTCACTTGGTTGTTATGGAGCTTATGCTCTTACTTCTAAGTGAATATGGTGGATTACCTATAGAATTCACTAGGTTGTGATCAAGCAAAAGCTCTTACCTCCTAGTGAATATTAGTCATGCATAGTACTTGGGAGTCACATGGATGTTATCGAGCTCATGCTCTTACCTCTATGTTGATATGGAAATTAGAGACCTCAATTGGTTGTGTTTGAGTAGTAGCTCCTACCCCTCCAAGAGACATAGATAGTGGAATGTGAGATGATTCCATCGCTCATTTAGGTTGTCTTGAGCAAACGCTCTTTACCACCTAGTAGCCAAGAATGATATATACATTGGTAATCTTTCCTAAAATATTATCTTAACACTATTCATTCATCATTTTAATTTAGCAAATCATATCTATAACCTTTTATCTTTCTCATTGCGCTATTATGGTAAAAAAAAATTAATCATAGTGTATCTATTGATTGTAGGATATATTTTGTTCAAGTCAGAAAGCATGATGCGAGGAAAAGAGTGGTCGTATGTGGAGGAAAACGAGAGAGGCAAGACGGTTTTGTTTTTGGAATGCAAACAGTGTTGGCATAGTGGCACGACAATGCAACTCGCATCAAAGAACATTTATTCGAAACTATTCCCAATGTGAAATAATATGGAGCACCACCTAACGACATATGGGTCCATTTTGCAGGGTATATAAAGAATGCAAACAGGGAATACTTCTTCCTAAGAGACAGAAGGGTATGACAGGTTCATCATCTGTCAACATAGAAGAAGTGAGTGTAGATCAAGAAGACGTGTGAGCTAACCAAGGATCTTCAATGGGAACAATCCAAACACCTCAAAGTCCTTATACTTTTCCAAATTGTGCCATGGGAGGGATAGATGTTAGTCCCGAGACATCCAGCAGAGCCGGTACACCTGGGACTCTACAAGCAGCATTCACTCAACAAGGCATGCTCGAATTGCATCTAAAGTGGACACAAGCCTTCATGGCTTGTGGAATCCCATTTAATGTCATAAGAAATCCTATTTTCAAATATGTACTAATGTCAACTGCAAAAAAAGGATTCATTATCCTGATTATAATAAAATGCGAACAGAGTATGTTGGCAAAGTCAAGAGCAGTACAGAAGCAATCCTCAGGCGAAGAATGCTTGACTTTGTTCCAGCGTTTGGTTGTACCATAGCCCTCGACGGATGGACCAGCTATCAGGAAAAACCATTGATTAATGTCATGGTAATTTGTCCCAAAGGTGCAATGTTTTTGGAGGCCATTGATACCTCATTGAAACAGAAGACATCTCTCTACTTGACAAACGTATATGAGAGAGCTATTGCTTGACTGGGTGGACCAAAGAATGTGACAAGTATTGTTACAGATAATGCTTCAAACTACAAAGGAGCGAGTTTAGCCATTATGAAAAAGTAGTCAAAAATTACATGGATTGGATGTGCACCTCACACCCTGAATTTACTCATAAACGATATGGGCAGATTATCATTCATAAAATAGGTTCTTATTGACGCCAATCACATAGTCTAGTTTATACAGGAACATCAGTTTACATATGCTTTATTTCGCTCCAACTCTCCGAAAAAAGCACTACAAATTTTATGTGCCACACGGTTCGCTACTCATACTATGTTTTGAATAATCTCATTGAAGTGCGAACGGTTCTTACAGAAACTGTTGCAGATAGTCATTGGGAGGCCTCAGCAAGTATCCAAGCAATCGTGAAGTAGCTCAAAAATGTATGTCCTTGGTGCAATCTCCTCTCTTTTGGCGGAACATTGACAAACTTGTTGGGGTTAGTAAGCCCTATGTGGAACTACTAAGGATTGTTGACACAGATAAGTTTTTCAGTGTCTTGAGTCACTAGAAACTCCTTGGCCAGCTTTGGGATTGACCTTTGCTGCCCCAGCTTCAATCCCATCATGTCCCCATATTGTGATGAGAGCTTTGCAAGAACTTGATGGGGGAAATTCTTCAGAAGATGCATATGGTCGATGATGGGCAACCCCGATGGACGGAGTGGAATTGGTGCCTTCTCCTTCTTATTCTTCGTCCCGTTGGTGCTGCCGTGCATCCACTTGCTCATCGCCCAGGTGAGGCTCATAAGCGCACACACCACCAAGAGCATCGAGGGAGAGAAGAAGCTCCACGAGGCACTACAGACTACTTCCATCTTGAGGAGCTTTGCAAACGTTACCATTGCGTCTCCAAAATGTGTGATATGTATCCATATGGGAAAGGGCTTTGAGCATTAAGTAGTATACTTTGTATTATATCATAATCATATATATATATATATATATATATATGTGTGTGTGTGTGTGTGTGTGTGTGTGTGAGAGTTTGTTCCCAAAAAAAGTGCCCTCCAAGGACAACTTTGGTTTTGGTTTGCCCTTCCACAAGTTCAGAAATGTTTTGAACTATATAAGTAGTCCTTAGTAAAGGGTGGTTGTTTGGGTGCAAATTTGGACCATTGGGAAAAGCTTGCTGATTAATGCCACATGGCAAGTTAATGATAATAAACTTTATTTTAAATTATTTTTTAAAGCACTCGTGAGAGTGTACGATGTTGACATTTGTGTACATCTCTTAAAAAGGAGCATTGAGTATTGTGTCGAACATTATTTTTTATGGTTTTATAATATATTATAAGTTAAATAGTTGATTGTCGTCATACGTTTTTTCAAAGTAAGTAATCTTTTATTGTGATACCACATGTTTTCAAAAACTAGTGGCACTTTCTATTCTTTTCTCTCACAAAGACGCCTTTATTATAAAACTCTTCTCCATAGTAGCCTTATGTAGGCCATAATGAATTTTCACCTTGTTAAAATAGCTCTTCGTAGGAAAATTCTCAAAATTTTGACACTTCTCTTTAAGGTCAAAAGTAGGCTTGAAGGGCTCTATAACCTTCAAAAATGAACCATGGGTCCCTAGGACCAGGACCCAATTACCTAAAAGTTACATTACCTTTTACCCCTTCGAAAGGGAACAATGTGGATGTGGGTGAACTGTTTGGCATGTAGAAACATGCAAAAAGGTGTGCAAATTTCTTAATTTAATTTGCTCTTCGAAAAGTGAAAAGAAAAGTGGTTATGAGAAACTTTATACATGTCCATGTATTTGCAAGTGCACATTGTTGTACAATACACTCGAGAGAGGAAACCATGGGAACAACCTCACCAATAGAAAAGCAGAATACACCCATGAAGACGCAACCCGTGAGCCTTTAACCCCCAATGTTGGGGTCATATCACTAAGGCCTCAACTTTCACCTCACCAACTTGAGCTATTTTTCTTGGGTTTAATCCAATTTTTTTAAAAACTTAACCATCAATGTAGGGAAGATAGTAGGGTTGTACATATCTATATATTTACAAATGCACACGTTATACACATAACACCTGCAAGGGGCTATATCGTGGGAATAACTTTTCGGATGAGAAAGTGGGTAACACCCATCGAACACAACTCGTGAGCTTCGAACAATCAACCTTGGGGTTACATCATGAAGGCTTGGGTATTGAATCCAATTTTTTTAGTTTGTAATTGGGTGACTTTATTAAAGAGATTGTAAATAAGTAAACCATAAATTCCAAAAAATTTAGTTTGTAATTGGGTGACTTCATTAAAAAGCTTTGGTATTGAATCCAAGTTTTTTAGTTTGTAATTGGGTGACCTCATTAAAGAGCTTGTAACAAGCTCAAGAAACAAGGCCATACAGGAAGGTTGAGAAAATGTGCACCTTTTGTGCCATTGTTGTCAATGGTGGAGAAATGTCCTCTTTGATTGAAAAGAAAGGGTTTATAAAGATTACTAGTATGTGACCGGCATGTTGTTGCGGCCAAAGAAACATTGTAGTAAGATGCTACAAAGCAATAAAGATTGATGAGAAGGATGCCCTTTCCCTTTCTGTTAAGATTAAGACTGCAATCGATGATTCGATGTCGTGATGCAACTCTCTCTGCAAGAAGTGCACATCAAGGGGCGGTGTCGCTGAAGCTAGGGTATCAAAAGAGTCTTTGAAGCTAGGGTATCACAAGGGGAGACACTGTCCTGTTGGGAGCTCTTCCTGTGTAGCACTGTCAAGATACATTTATTAAGTAGGCCCCTTCGCGCTCCCATTTTTCTTTTGCATCCGGTCCTCATCAGGTGCGCTCTCTGCCAGCGGCAGTGCCCTTGCTTGCACGTACTGTAGTTTTCACAAAGCGATTATTGTCTTGTTGCAATCGCGATTATTATCCAGTTAATAATCGCTTGTGTTGTATAGTGCTAGCCTTCACTACACCTATTTAAGGTGGGTGCCCACGTAGGTGGGGGGTAGGTTTGCAGTTAGGAGCTTCATTTTGTGTTGAATTCCACACCCGCTTGCAGCAGCATGTCCATGTTCGGTGTTGGATTGCAACTATTATCTAGAGGGGTTATCTTCTTACGATTATTATCTAAGAGCGATTATTATCTTCTTGAAGCCTTTCGCCCCTCTTATGAGTCTGCGTTTTTGGGAAATGAAACTCGATGCCATGGTCGTAAGTGAAGATATCGTTGAATTCTCACATATATTAGCGGCTCAAAAAATACTTGAAAAGGAGTTTGCCATGCCGATGGATGAAGGAAATGGCTCGGTCTTGCGACCGTTGCATGATGCAGAAATGTCGAGCCCCAAATCCTCGAGGGCTGCAATCACAAAAGGAAAAAACTGTCTCAATTGGAAAATCTCCCTCTAAGGAATCAAGAGAGAAAATGGGCTCAGCTCAAGGGTTTCACTTCGAGGTAAAAATCCTCAAATATGGGGTTCCTCAAGGTCCCATCTGTACGAACGTAAATAAGACGTCAAGTTCATCTGCAGCTCCCAGACCGGGCATTTCATTTGCTAGCATACTCAAGGGGACTGTCTCTAAGGACGTTGAAAAAGGCCCATCAGAAGGGTTGTCGAGTGAAGGAGCTATCAAAAAACTGCAGAATGCAAGAGCTAGACTTGAGCAAGAGCTCAAGGATGTCAACAAAGTGATTGAGTCCGGCCCTATCAACAACAAAAGAACTTTCTCCCAAGTAGACTACAGTGGGCTGGTGGAAGATGAGTTGGCAGATCGGGCCTTCTCTGCTATAAAAAAGTCTTTGCCACAATAGGTGGAGGTCGCCAAGGCTATTACCATAGCAAATTCCACCAGCACTTATCAAAAAACACTTAGCCAGGCAAGCTAAGCTAAGGCTTATATTTGGATTTAGTGGAAGAATCTCGACCAGGTTGGAGATGATTTAATGACTTCAGGGCCCACAAATTCTTGGTCATGGAGGAGCCATTGAAAGTACTTTTTACCTAGCTAAAGGTTTCTGTTCAGTGAGATTCAAAGAGGCCTCCGATGTGGAAAAGATACTTGACAAAGGGCCCCTTGTTTTTAATAGGACTACGATTTGTGTGGTGCCTTGGGAGCCAGTGTTCGACTCAGCTAAATCTCTACAGTGGTTTCATTCGGTCTGGGTTGAGTTTGTGGGACTGCCTGGCTGGCTGTGGGAAAATCTCTGGATGCTTGCTAGTCAACTGGGCACTCCCTTATTTATACCTAGCAAAAGACGGTTTGGGAGAACCTCAAATAGGGTTTGTATAGGCTGGGATGTGTCTAAAACGCCACCTAAGAGCATGATAATCAATGTTGGAGCTGGGCTTGCCACTATTCCACTAAACTTTGCTACATACTTTGGAGCATGTTTTGAATGCAACAACTTTTGACACATTGCCAAGGATTGGCCCTTGAAGACTAATGGTACTACAGCTCTAGCAGCACCACAGGTCCCCAATGAAAAGGAATCCTCGATGGAAGGGTTGGAGAAGCAAGGAGGTAGTAACGAAGGGACAAATGTAGGGAAGGATAAAGAAGATATGGTATGTGACAAGATGGATTTAAAGATGCAAAAAAGTAATGTAGATGAATCGATGCCCATACAATGAATCACCGAGGGTGCATGCAATAATAATAGGATCATTATTCTTGCTGCTACCCCAAAATTTATGACAGTGACAACGATGATGGCTATTCAAGTCCCTGGTCTGAAAAGAGCCAAAAGGGTGAAGGTAGTGGCAAGAGACTCCAAAGTGCTTGAAGTCGTGAGAACACTTGAGGTGAAAGGATCTGCTCCATCCTCCATCCCTTTGAAAGGAAGGGGTTTCACAGTCCCACTACACAATCCATTCACAGCCCTGCAAAGAAAAGAGATCCCCTGCCTTGGAACCCCCAGATTCTTTAGAAACCAAGGAGAGGGGGGGTGGGCATGATTCGGATGCTGAAGAATTCATTCTTTTATCTCAAAGAGTCCCTCTTTAATGATGGAGTCTCTCACTATTCAATCTTGGAACGTAAAGGGGTTGAAAACCTGTAAGAAGAGTACCCTACTCTGGGAGGAAATAAAAAAAGAGAAGGTAGTCAACTGCTGGGCCATCCAAGAACACCACTTAGATGCTCATAGCAAGAGAAAGCATGCACTAGGAAATAAACTCATATTCTATGGAGAAGGAAAGAAGGGTTTCAGTGGCGTCCTCAGCATTGTGGGCAGGGATTTGGAGCCGAAGTTGGTTCTAAACCACTCATCTAGCAGAATCGTGGGGACAAGAATCAGATGGGAAGGGCATCCCTTCACCATTCTGAATGTGTACGGCCCTTGCAATGCAAAAGAAAGAGCTAAATTATGGATGCATCTTAGAGATACTCCTATAGAAGGTGAGTGGTTGTTGGTTGGTGACTTAAATATGGTAGAAAAGAGTAGGGATAAAACAGGATCCTCCAGTATGCTGGTTGGCTCGGAAAGGTCTAAATGGCAAAGTTTGTGTGAAAAATGGGTGATGATAGACTTATGGGAAGTCGGCCCATGGAACAGCATGCCTGGTTTCACCTACACAAGTCTCTAGTATCCCTGCACTGCCTCCAGGCTAGACAGATGTTATTGCTCACACCAAGCTGATTGGATACCGATGCTGATAGAGATGAAGGTAGTCCCAAAAGAAATCCTTTCGGATCACATACCTCTGCACATACATTTCAAGAAGAATAAAGGGGAGGTCCAGATCCAAAGAGGTGGTAAAAAACTATTAGTAACAGGGGCCCACCTATTCGAAGACCCTCTTTTCAGGAATCTAACCAAGAAGGCACTGGGTAAGCTCAGAAAAGATGTCGACCTCGACAAACACAATGCATGGACCTATTTTCTCGGAGCATCCAAAAAGAAATCAAACCCTTGGGCCCCCGACTCAAAAAATCTAGGGAGGTGCACCTTTTGCATCTTACAGTGGAGGTACAATTGCTTACCTCCGTAAAAGCCAAGGGGCCTACTGAGGAGGAGCACAAATGATGGCTCGAAGCCAAATCTACCCTTGCAAATGAGCAGCTAGAAGATATCATAAAGGCAAGGATTCTCTCCAAGGAGACCTTCCTACAACCTGAAGCGTCTAATCAAGCTTAGTTCTTTAGGGCCTTAAAAATCAAGAAGAGACGGGGCCACATCCGCTCGCTCTATGATGAGAAAGGGATTAAAGTTCATGAACAAGATGAGATAGTTGGTCTGATGCTGAGCTATCTTAGTCAAATCATTGGACGGCCAAATATCGAGTCCCAGGAAGTGGAAGAAGCCATACGGACCGTACTTCAGAGTGTCAAGACGCAGATTCCCAACTCAGAAGCTAATAGCTTGGAAGGGTCATTATCTGAAGACGAATGTTCAGTATCATTGCAAGCCCTTGGCAAGGAAAAGTCCCCTAGTTAGGATGGGATGATGATGGAATTCTTTAGAGAATTTTGGGATGATCTAAAGGTACCAATCACAAGGTTGGCCAATAAAGCCATTGTTGAAGGGTCATTAGAGATAAGTGTTAAGAGAGGGCTTATCAAACCCATCCCTAAACATATTTGTTGTTCTCAACTGAAACAATGGTGCCCTATAACGATGATCTCAGTGGCCTACAAAATTATTTCTAAAGCAGTGGCCCTCAGACTAGCCCCCCTACTAACCAAGATCATCTCTCCCCATCAACATGGGTTCATGAAAGGAAGGTCCATTTACGATAACATCTTGGTAGCAATGGTGGGCATCGAATACGCAACTTACACAAAGCAAGAGTGAATTTTGTTGTAGTTGGACCTTGATAAGGCTTATGATAGAATAACATGGACATAAATAGAAGCCGTCATGAAAGCTCTGGGCTTTGGCCCTCGCCTATGTCGTATGGTACAAGTACTGGGGGCTGGAAGCTAGTCAGAGCTCTTATTTAAAGATAGAATTTTGGGCTCTTTTGAGGTCAAAAGGTCTATTAAGCAAGGATGCCCTATGGCCCCTTGCTTTTTGCCATAGGATCACATCCTTTAATCACGGCACTCAAAGCTAGTGCGGAACGAGGGGAGTTGCAAGGCCTATCTTTACCAGGAAATAGCCAACTACTGGCAAAGTTTTTTGCAGATGATTCTCTACTCTTTTTGAAGGCGTGCCCCCAGGTCATCAAGAAAGCTCTGGAGATTGTACAAATATTCTCAATAGCTTCGGGGTCCCAGTGTAATATAGAGAAGTCAAGGTTGATCTCTCTGTCGTCGGAAAATGACTCATTTGACCCTTCTGACTGGTCGCGAGAGACTGTCACAAAACGGAATATTATTCAGAGATCTGGGAGCCCCCTTGGGTGTGGACGTAACTCAAAATCAAAGATTTGAGTGGGTGTTTGAGAAAATCAAAACAAAAATGAGTAGGTGGAAGTATGCTCGTCTCTCATTCCAAAGTTGGGTAGAAGTGATTAATGCCTTTATGATCTTTTGTATTGCCTTCAGTAGCCCAATTCTCAAGATGGCTAAGTGTCACTGGAAAGAGTTCTTAAAACTAGTAAAAAGGTTTTTGTGGAAAAACAACACGAAATCCTCCAGGCCATGGCAATGGGCATGTTGGGAATTAGTTGCATAGCCGGTGAATCAAGGAGGCCTTAGAATTCTTAACCCTGTGGCCCATGCAGAAGCTTGCTGTGCCAAATTTGTTTTCTCCTTGGCTAAACAGGATCAAGATTGGGCTATCATGATCAGAGATATGATAGAAGCAGTTAATCTTGACTCAAAAGGTGGAAAGTGGAGAGGGGTAGAGGTTCATGACAACCCATTAGCCCCGACGTGGTCTACTCTTAGACTGGGGGGGCATCTTAGGAGAATTGGTAAGAAAATGCAATATAGCAGCAGGAGTTTTAAAGTGGGGGGAAGAAACCAAATACTTCAAGGACTCTATTTTACATTGGTCCCCCTGGATCTCCAAAGTTGTAGATCTACCACAAAATTCCTATTGGATAGAAACAACCAGGAAACTGAATAGTAAGGGTCTGAATAGACTTGGGCACTTCTAGGACAGTGACTGTAAGAGTTGGTTAACCATTGAACTTTTGGTCACCCAGTACCAACTCAATAGCTTGGAGGTCTTGCTTGTCAACAGAGTGATGAAAGATCTTGACAATATAGTGATGCCAATCTGTGTTTCAGAGTTTGACTGGAATGCCTGGAAATGTCCCAGAAGCAGTCTCTTATGGAAACCGCATTCTAAAGGCATTTATCATACAATAATGCATAAGAAGAATTGGTCTAGCCCCCTTAACAATATATGGAATAAACAATGGTCGGATGAAAGGTGGGAGCAAGCAATGGAGAACATCTGGAAGCCAAAGGTTCCGTGGCACATGAAGGTATACTTATGGAAGGTAATTTGGGGAGCTCTACCGATTGATGAAGATTCAGGAGAGAGTAATTGGGTCAAATTGATGCTTGGGGTGCAAGTTGGCTACTGAAGATCTGACCCACCTATTCATGGAATGCCCAACTTCAAAGGCCTCGCAGGGAAAATATGCAAGTGGGCCAAAGAACATGGAAAATTGGTTTTTTCAAGGTTGATCTATTCCTTGCAGGCAAGAATTCAAGTAGTCCTACCCTCCTCGTCAGCACTCAAATCTTCAGGTACTTCTTCTTACATAATGTATGGCAGACAAGGAACCACCGTGTGTTTGAAGGTGGTTCTGAGGTGGCAAGCTTCACACAAATTATACACGAAAGCAAAGTGCTAATATGGACGCTCGGGCGTAAGCAAAACTTGGAGGATTGGTTAAGGACTACTGGTGCCTTGTTGAAACAGATGTAATGCCTAGGAAGGGGGAAAACCTAAGCCATGGGTAAATAGAAGATCTCAAAATAACATGATACTTGACCTTGTATATCAAGGTTAGGGAGGTGGTGCGTTAAGGGTGGCTGCCCATTTTGCCGTTGTAACTGTGGTCCCTGGATGATGTCATGGCTTGACACGAGCATGGCATGTCAGGACACCGGTCGTGTACCCTAAGTACTAGGCTAGGCACAAGGACTACGGCCACAGGCCGCGCTAGGAAGTGTGGACAGAGGATCCGTCTAGGGCAAGGGGCTAGGAGCCCACCCTATAAAGGGAGGTTGGGAGGAGGATCTACCAGAGCCTAGTTGCCTAGTTTCTTACACTGGTATCAGAGCAAGGTGGAGAGGATGAGGTAGGGTGGAGCCATGACAGAGAGGAAGCATGGTTTTCTTATCTCTCTCTCTCTCTCTCTCTCTCTCTCTCTCTCTCTCTCTCTCTCTCTCTCTCTCTCTCTCTCTCTCTCTCTCTCTCTCTCTCTCTCTCGTTGGTGGACCTCGGCATGGTGGAGCATGGCTTTCGCCGAGGGGGGGCATGACCCACGAGGGTCCAAGAGGTTGCATGCAACCTTGCATGGCTTGAAGGCCACTTGAAGGCCGCTTGCATGGAATATGATGAAGAACGGGGCCGCGCGGGCACCGTCCCTTGCATACCGGGTCCGTCTAGGGAGACTTCACAGAGTCGGCCGGCACTGGCTCCAAACAGGAGTGCCAGGCCATGGAAAGCCTTTTTCGACATGCAAGCAAGGCCCGTGGAGGATCCCATCACCCCCTGCGTGTGGATTTATCCTGCGCTGTGGCGGTAGCATGCCATGGAAGCTCTCCACAATTTAAAAAAAACACAGTTTTTTTTTTCAAACCCACCCAATTAAGGGTGTTGGCCCACGGACTATCTTGCCGCTGCAACAAGGGCACAGAGAGGACAATATACACAAGCCCATCCTTACCGGGTGGACTACGACGGGAAAAATCTACAGGGTTTCAAAGCAAGGAGGGCACGGCACAACACGTCAGATACATCATGACTTCGATGGGTAACGCCGTTTTGCAAATCCATCGGCCTGATGTCAAAACATCATGACCATGGAATAAACCTCGTGTTCAGAAGCTGTCTATTACATGCAATCAGAAATTCGGATGCCAATCATGTGGCAAGGAAGCTCCTCGGGTTTGGGAAGCAATCTACACATAAATAACAAGACGAGCAGCTTGTCATCGGATTGGAGGATTGACATGCAAGGGAGGTTGCTGCCAATTAGCATGGAGCAATCCCGGCAAGGAGATTACGACAAGGATGATGATTATTGGTTGATTCAAGACGAGTGATGGAGGTAAATTAAGAGTTTGTTATCAAAATTTTCTGTGAGCACTGCTTTTTACAGATTAACAACACCCAGCAAGGCTGCAATCAACAAGGATATACCCTACCATTGTAAGGATCATGGTTACGGTTACAATAAATCCTCAAGCACGACTCGAGAATCAACAGAGATCACGGCAACAAGGTACCCTCTTTCATTTTTTTTTCTATCAAGTTGATTACCCTCATAGTTTTTGCAGGGTGCCAAAGTGTCTAGCAGTACTATTCAATCAGGCTGTAACTGGTATTGCAATGAGCAAGGCCCCGTACAAGACTACTACTGGGCACTGCTTGTGACAATTATCATATGCATTACATACTTGCTGCATATATCATTGAGAAATATCCACATCAAGCACAATTCGATGACGGTTCAATTTGATGCAAATGCATAGCAAATTGGTTGTGAATTGAGCAAGGCCCTTGATAGCATGAAGTAGAGTAGTTCTTGAGCATGTGCTTGATAACTCTAGTATGCAATGGAATGGATGATCACGGCTATCATTCATAGAGCCAAGTAGGTACGTGATGCATAATTTGCACGTGTTCTACTATTTTTTTCATTACATTTACAATTCGACACGGTCAATTTTTTGTGCATGATCGACAAGGTCGACTCTCTTTGCTATGACATTTGTTGCTAATAGCATTTGTTGGCATTGAGGCCAGACATAGTTATATGAAGCATGGCTTCTCATGAGTACCTTGATAAAGCACGCTCATCACAGGTTACATTTTTCTTCAAAGGCAAGGCCAAGGGCCAAATTTTCAGTATCTCAAGGAGACAGGCAGCAAGTTTCTCGGCATGGCCGACTCCTTGTCACTGTTCCTCCAAGATGACAGAGGATTCTTGCCACACAGTACTGGTTAGTTTCAATTGAAATTGCTCGACAAGGTCGATTATTATTGTCATGCTATTGGCACCCACCTCAGTTGGCTATTAGCACTACCCGATTTAGGTGAAGCAAGGCTTCTATTTATGCATCTTGCATAAATACATCTTGCATAGTGACTCACCAAGTTTGGCATATCCTATGACCATACAAACTTGGGAAGACTTTAGCAAACTGTTTACAGATTATTTCATTTCGAATACGATGGATATATATGATACAAGAGAGTGTATATCCATATGCAACAAGTTTCTCTCGCACGGTAGATTTGGCTATGCGCCATCTTTATGCGAGATTTCCCTTTGGAATCTCATGACAACTGGTTGCAGTAACAACTACTAGGTTAGCCACGTTTAAGTTTTTCTTATTTTTCATGTTTACACTTTGCTTGGCAATGACTGTCATTGTGCAAAGCAAAGTGCTTTGGCACTTTTACATGAAGCAAGGCTTCTCCCTTGTGCCTAGGTACTTCCCAATGACTTGGAGTCAAGGGCATTGGCACACAAGTTTGGGAAACTAGCAAATTAGGGAATATTCGCTCACACAATCCCTACCAGTTTGGGTTGCTGCAAGGAAGGTAGGTCCAGATGTGATACCTCTCTCAATGAGCGAGTCATACAGACAGATTGTCAAATGCTTATAGGATAAGCTGCAATTCAAGCTTAAGATGTCTAAGAGCACACATTCTGGGCACACACTCTACAAATTTAAGGAAAGTTCCTTAGGCCCAGCATGCTCTTCTTTTCTCTCTTTTCTTATTTCTTTCAAGAATAATGAAACTCTTCTACGAAGTTTTTCATACATGTTTTCCTCGTGAGTCGGCTTGAGCCAAGGTGCTCTAACTCACATCTAGCACGTGGCTACGATGCTACTCGACTTTATCTTCATCGGTTTGTTGATTGAACATTATTTTGCATAAGGGCTATGAGCTGAACAGGCTAAGAACCGTTGTCAGGCCAAGGGTAAGACCCAACTACTGGCATTCTTTGGGTGATTGTTTTCAAGATCTACCCAAGGAAGTACACATCGACGTTAATGGACAAGCAAGAGTCTTGTCATTACAAATGTTTAGGGTTTCATTTTTGCACTACATGTTTTCAATGCAACACTCAAGTTGAGTTTTTGATAATCTTCAACTCAAAGCAGCAGCTGATGTCTACAAGAAAGTATAGATGCAGCAATCACTTGCGACAACAGGATTGTCCATAAGAGCTTGACAGTTCACTTCTGTGGGTCTCCTGCTCTCTCTATGGCACTACGGAGTGTCTATGGACAAACTGTTTTGGGGTAAGACCCGACGTGTGATTGCTACATCACCCCATAGGCATTAAGGATCACAGTTTGATCTGCATTGAGGATCACGGTTGATCTCTCCCAGTTATACTTTCAAGGAAGAATTCCGCAATCTACCACACGGTAGTGGACGAACACACTTTTCAAGTTGATTTCAATCATTCGGTACACGGTTGACTATGTCAGTTACCATTATCTACTAGAGGAGCAGTTTCTACAAAGATTCTTACTAAGAGGTTTGACTATGTAGATTCTAATCCAAGGGCTTGGATTGCAAAACCAACACCCAGGGTTCCCAGTGCAATGCAGTTTTTTTTTCCAGGTAGGGGACGTGCTCCTCTCCATTTGAATACGGGTTAGTGAACATTAGGTTCACATCTCCAGGTATGCATCTATTGATTTGGTGTTATTCCATTTTTAGTACGCTTTGCTTGGTTTTTCAAGACGTATAAGTACGCTTGAATGTTACAGAGTCATGCCAAGGGCATGTCGGAACAAAGTATTTTGGGCCAAGTACCCAATCTATCTTTCTGCCTTATACTGTTATGAACCTATTTGTAGGGTGCAATTTGGCACATGTTGTCACATGGGATACAACATGGTCTAGGAACTGAAGGAGTTTGGTTTAGCCAGTGTGGATCAATGAATGAGGGTCCCTCTCACTCTTGTCATAAAGTGTTTAGAGCTACCTCCACACACAAGTACATCTTGTACTTGTAGGATGTTCTTTTTCAGACATCCTTGGTTGAGACATATTCCACATGTGGCGAATATGAGTCTCTAGGACTGACACTGGCGCCCCCTATTTCAAATATGTGTCACGACAAAGTCCCTTAGTGCTGGTCACATCTATTTTCTAGACCATTTTTAGCACGACGTATCAGGAGCAATTTCGTGGCCAGAAATTTTCGGATACTTAGAAGGTACAAGTATTGTTAAACAACATTATAGATGGTTGTTTATACATATAGCAAGACTATAAGCTGTTAATGAAAAAGTTTCATTGTTTGTATCTAGAAGTGATCAATGTTTCACCTTCTATTGTGATTCAAACATTTCAGCAAGGTTTGCAAAAGATTGCAACTAAAAGTATTTAGTTTCTTTTCAGAACTATTTACATTCTTTTTATTGTATGCTAGGCGCATCACATTTTCCATACATATTGGCAAGCATCATTATGGATATACAGGTTTGGTTAGTTTTTGCTAAATGCATGCACACTAGGTGTTATGGGCCCTAGTGTTTAGCAAGGGTTGATTTGGAACGGCATGCATATTCCACAGACTGTTGCTTATGAAGCATTTTGCACTCTATGTGCACTATCTCTCTGAGATTACTTTTGGATCCACTAAATCACCAATAGAGGTCATGGCTCGGTTTGGGCGTTTGTGGATTTTTTCAAGTTAACCATGATGGTTATTTCGGACATTGTTGATTCTTCACCAATGTCAAACACTAATGTGGTTTCCCGTTTACCAGTCATCTGGGACGACTGTCTGTAAACCGTGAGAAAAACACACCTCAGTACTGTCAGTTATCCAAGGGGATAGGCAGATTACAAAGATTACAAAGAGTAATCTTGTGCTAAAGGATCTGCTAAGAGCATACGTTGACACAACACATTTCTAAATAGATGATTTTCTCCCTATTCTAGAATTTTCTTAAGTATGATTTTCGACTTTGAACACCTCTTGTGGTGGGGTTGGAGATTGTGTCAATACTTTCATATGTCAAGGACTTACCAGGTGTGCTAATAGTGCATGTTGGCAAGTAACCTTCATTAGGGATGAACATGTAACGGACTGTTCAAGATACTCAGGCGAGTAGGAAATCTGGCTCACAACTGCATGGAAAGTTATGCCAAGGTTTCCTTGCATTATTCCAGTACCTTCAGAAGATCTGAAAACTGGTTATGCCTTTAGACAACTCTTAGTTGTGGTTCCTCCTTTACAGTACTCAAGTGAGTTATAAATGGAGTTACCATTTAAACCCAAGTGACTCTTAGTTGTGGTTACTCCGTTACAGCACTCAAGTGAGTTATAAATGGAGTTACCATTTAGACCCAAGTGGTTGCAAACGGACAACAATGTTGAAAATAAGGATATTCATCTTGGTTTCTTTGAACCTCCTCACTGCACCAATTATCGGTCAGCCAACTGGCTCACTTATGGGACGTCAATAAAGAGAACACCAGTATTCTTAAGAAGATGTTACTACTTGTGTTTTTGAGGATGAAAAATCTTCCTTAAGGGGGAAGTAACGTCAGGACACGGGTCCTGTACCCTAAGAACTAGGCTAGACACAAGGACTACGGCCACGGGCCGGGCTAGGTAGTGTGGACAGGGGATCCATCTAGGGCAAGGGGCTAGGAGCCCATGCTATAAAGGGAGGTTGGGAGGAGGATCTACCAGAGCCTATTTGCCTAGTTTCTTACATGGCAAGACCTTGTAATTTTTTGAGATGATCAATATAATTCACTCACATTTATGAATTTTGCACAAAAAAAAAAGAGAAGCTACAAAGCATTCTTTTATACCAAGCTTGTGGGTCTCTTATAGAGTATACTATTTTTCATCTAGCCCTTGTTCAAAAAATTTAGGAGGGCTCTACCTTTATTGACAGATTGAGAGAGAGTCCTTTTGGTCTATCTTAATCTAACAAAGCTACCAAGCTTGATTATATAGATCAGATAAGTTATCACGCTGTGAAGAGATGAAAGCTAAGAGAAATCAGTCTAATTATACAACTTTGTTTCAAAAGGAAGTGGGTTCTAGAATTGGTTTCAACAATGGGAACACAATTGGATTCAATGTATCTACTCCACTCTCTTACTTGCTTCTATTCTTGCATCTTTCTTGTCACCACCACATGGTAGTAGTGCACATCATATCCTCATATATAGTAGGAAGGATATCTTTCACTTTGTCTACCTAGGATTGGCAAAAGTACTACCAATTCTAGAAGTACAAGGTGGGTAATTCGAAAAGGTTTTAAAGATGAAGGCCAATAAATGCTACACCATGTACTCATAAATCTTTTCATGCGTAATAGTAAGCTTGTGAAAAAATAAGGTCTCCAAATTTTCAATGTACCAAGAAAGCTTCAAGTTCCAAAAAAATGAGTTGGCTTTCTTTAATATCATGAATGTGATTGACCCTTTCATCTATGTTGCTCTATAGATTCCTTACTTGCTTGCATCTTTATCTATGTTTTGTGCAGAAGCATGGTAATAGTGTATAGCATCACCTAATCACAACAACACATAAGCAACTTAGTGCAATAAAGTGTGCTAGGAAATAGGACGCAGCTAAGGAGATATTAGAGTAGTTTACTTAATGGAGAGAGATAATTTTCCCTCACGAGAGATTAGAGAGAGAGAGAGAGAGCACATGATATGCGTGGTTCACCCAATGTGGGCTACATCCAAGAGAAAGAAGTCACTCAATGGCTTTAGTACTTCACACAAGAAATAGGTTACAAAGGGATTACACCCTTAATAGAGCTCACAACTTGCTTCACTCTCACTACCTCACATGCACCTTGTTGCATCAACCTCACAATGCACCACAATGCCTTTTTATTGTAGAAGAGGCTTCCTTTTATAAGCCAAAATGGCTATCCCAGCTTCAA
This sequence comes from Adiantum capillus-veneris, assembly GCF_014529385.1. NCBI lineage: Eukaryota > Viridiplantae > Streptophyta > Polypodiopsida > Polypodiales > Pteridaceae > Adiantum > Adiantum capillus-veneris. Next base: position 139,578,471 of record NC_140956.1, read on the forward strand.
TCCCATCATGTCCCTATATTGTGATGAGAGCTTTGCAAGAACTTGATGGGGAAAATTCTTCCGAAGATGCATACGGCGGGGGTAGAGGTGATGTTGTGAGCGCGATGGAAACACACAGAACGCCTCTATAATGACCCGACACACACTCTTGGAAAGATACACACACACTATGGGGCACCACTCGGCTTACACAACCCCCCTGGCCGAGACAGGGAACACACCGATGGAGTGAGAGGAGAGAGTCTACCCGTTTACCCACTCCACACACACACACACACACACACACACACACACACACACACACACCCAAAAACCTCAGCTCAAAAGAGGAGAGAATTTCTCATGTTTAGATTCAATAGAGCTTGGGCAAACACCAATGGAGCAAATAGCTCACACAATATGGGCAAAATGTACCAAATACAATCACAAATTGGAGCAGAAGCTTCGCTCATAGGAGAAACTTACACAGCCAAAAAAGCAAAAAAAGAGTAAGGAATTTGGAAAAATGGACAACGCCATCACGTTCGGAACTGCCCAAAACCCCAATCTACAATGTCAAAGTGCTTAAATCCGACCTCGGATGAGCAGTTTACGGCCAAAACAGACTCCAAAAACCCCAAAAACATAGTTGCGGTTGTTCCTCCTCTCTTATCCACGTTTTTTCTGGTCTTCCCTCTATTTTTTCAGTTCCCACACTTAGATTTTTCACTTGGGCACCCTTGGCCTTTTAGATGACCTCAAACGGACCCGGAACAGGCCAAAAACTGACCTCGTAGTGCATAGTTGTCACCCTGCTGCATCCATCCGCACACCTGACACTCAGCTTTTTTCCAATAATGCGTCCTGCCACCACGTGAAGTGGACCCAAAATATGGTCCTCATGATGACCTCTCTGCATAATTATCACAAGAAAACATCCACGTTGTGTCCGTACTTATCCACGTGCAAATATTGACCCCATTCGACCTCCTGACGCCACTAGATGCCATCTGATGCATCTGCTTACCTCATGTCATCGGCCCGTGGATAGATTCCTCAAGAAGTTTTACGTGCTAGAAATTCCTCGTTATTATATAAAAAACACACTAGTACTGGTGATAGTGAAAATCGATGCACTATGTACATGCTATCCTACATGTACACATGTGGGCCCCACGTAACCACTTGGCTCTGGAAAATGGGCAATCCTTTATTCGATGCACCATGCATGGGTATGTACATATGCGCAATCCCTTGATCCAAAAAACTCCTGACATAATTTGCCCATCCCCTAGCCTGCTAGATCATTCATGATCCGCAGCAGCAAAAAGAGATATTCATTCCACGTGGATCCCAAGGAAAACCCGTAGAGATGCCATATATCAACTTTGCATCAAGAAAACCATCAATTACTTTAGCATAGAACTGCATGTGCATATATATCTTTTTCTCCATAGCTGAGAGGTCCCCACTGATTATTTGTGTCATCAATTCCTGCTTCTTTGACAATTCAACCTTGGTTTGCATCAGCCCTTCAATCACTTCATAAGGCCCTTCACTTTCATCTTCAACCTCGTTTGCAAATGCAACTAAACCAGACTCCTGGATTTCTTTGTCCATCAAAAGAAATGAAACATCAGCATCCTCATCACTACTGGTAGTACTATCACTGTCCTCGTTAGACACTGTGGAATAGTCTTCATTACTAGACTCATCCTCATCTTCATAAAGCTCCTCCAATCGTTTCCTTGTGTCCATATTATAAATCTTCTTGGCACCTGTCTTTCCATAGAGGCTAATCGTACCACGTCTCCAATCTTGAACAGCTCCCACTGCATGTAACCATGGTATGCCCAATATAATAGGATATGCTCCCAACCCCACTGGTATCACATGAAAATCAACCACCGCCTTTGCATCATATGCTTCCACTTCTAAGATCTTTACAACACCCAAACATTTTACTTTCTGATGGTTTGCCAATCTGATCCGAAAGCCTGACACCCCACTGTAAGACCCATCTTCTCAATGCATGAGTGTGTTATGACACATATTTGGGCTCCACCATCCACATAACCTTGTCCCAGATTTTTTCTTTTGTGCCACACACCTACTATTGGGAAAATGTATGGTAGCTCATCCATCGCCAACACCTTCACTAAACCTCTCTCTGGCTCTTTCTCCATTGGGTTAACCATCCTCTTCCACTGTCGCTTTAGTTTAGGCACCATCTCTATAAGCTGCCCAAAAGTAACATCTGATTTTCTGCTTGTCACATCCTCCTTCAAGTCATAGCTTAATTGCCCATCCCCTAGTGGAAAATCTGAAACATGAAACTTGCGACGAGCCCTCCTTTTTCTCTTGGCTTTGACATCCTCACCTCCATGGCTCTTTCCCTTCTTCTTACTAGGACCCGGGGCACTTCTTCCTTCCTTGTCCTTTGTAGTCCTCTTCCCAATAGGCATCACTAATGTATCCTCTAGCTTTGATGCCTTCTCCAAGGTGACTACACTGATCACTTTTGTCTTTCCCTTTTCCTCCTGGGTTAATCCATTGGTCCCTTCATCTCCCTTAATTTCAATGCCATAATCATTTGACCTAGTTAGCACCTGTCTTGGAAATGGATACATGTCTCCCCCCATCCTTGGTGGCTTATCACATTGCGGGTTGATGTGACCCAACTCTCCACAATTATAACATGTGGGCGTCTGCCTCCAGTACCTACCATTGCTTTGTCCAACACCATTCCTAGGCCTTTCTTCACCTCTTGGCTGATTTTCAAACCTCCCTCGACCTCGATTATTTCCCACTTGACCTAGCATGTTTAGGCTGAGATTCTTCATTAAATCTACCACTTGTCTCATGTCTTGCCTTAGCCCATCATCTTGCACTGCTGTAGTGACCACTACTGGCATAACCTGAGGAGTAACAGAAACCACTGGTTCATGATGAACCACCAACATGCAACCTGGCAAAGAATCCATAGGCTGAAATTCAGACCTCATGGGCAAAGACTCTACCCTTAACTGGCTCGTTTTCCTCAGCTTCCACTCTTTGTTCCTTGCTACCTCTAGTGCATCTTCATATGTCCTAGGCTTCTTTTGCTCCACTCTCCAACGTATATTCTCCCAAAGACTAGCCAAGAACCTGTCCTTCTCATCATGTCAGGCGGGGGTACTTGTGGTGGTAAGGCCTTGCACATCCTCTCCCATGCCAATGAGAACTTACGTATGTATGCATCTACTGGCTCGACTTCCTTTTGCACCAAACCCTGTACTTCTTGCCACACTTTGTCAGGATCTTCTACCTTCACAAACTCCACTTCTAATCCATGCCTTAGATTATCCCAACTCAATCTTACAGGTGGATCAGCCACACTCAACTCCTCTTCAAATGCTTTGGACCAAACTCGTGAATCACTCTTCAAACAAATTTAGAGAAGGCGTAACATCTACGCCGGGTCATGAATCTGGTTGCTAATGCAGGCAACCTCCATCTTTTCCAAAAAGTCTTCCACATCTTCATCACTTCTTCCATGAAACTCCGGATAAGAGAAAGCCATGGCTACCCAAGTTATGATGCTTTGAGAACCCCTTCGAACACACGTACAAGAACCCAAAACTTTTGACTGACTCAATTCCTAGAAACTTCAATGGAGCTCAACTTTAGATAAGGACAAACACATGAACATCAAATGAGTTTTCATAGTTAATCATCGAAATTACAACAGGCAAAGGACATTCCAGGATCTCTCTTAATCTTCTTGGCCCGAACATAAAGACTATGCGTTGCTGGAAAAAGATCTTCCTGGACACATGAACATTAATCTGGATTCTTTGAGTTAAATGAAAAGGAGTGAACTGAGGGCCATTTTGATCATCCATTAAAGTCAACCATGCAGCTCCTAAGAAAGCACACATGTCTTATCCTCTAATTTTGCCAAAATTTCAGCATCATAACAACATAAATGGCTCAAAAGACCAAAAGACCAGCCATCATAACTTGGAAAATTTTTGACAGAGTTTCCCTAGAAGTAGAGCAGTAAGAGCCCAAAATATAGACTGTATATGTATGCATAAACTGCCAACAATAGAACCCGAGCATCAAATAGGAATCACTAATACATAGCCTATGGCGAGGTCACGAAAAGGGTGCTCCAGCTACCTGTATCACCGAAAGTATCTCCACAATTGAGAATCCCCCAACTCAATAAAACCTCACACTATCGACCCTCACATGAAGGCTAATGCAAATCGCGTATAGTCAAGTCTCAGAAAGGACTATCTTCCAGACCAAGTCTCAGAAATGGCTAGTATTTCCAAATAAAACTAAATATGGCTCCGTAAAGGCGTACAATGGCAGTTTCCACAAGTAACGTACAATCCAGCAGACAATGCGCTCAAACAGGCGCCAAGTGATGCATACCCACAACAAATGCAAGTGACACCACTGCTAGTATATCACTGTACTCCGCCTACATGTACCTGTGTGAATCACCTCTACCTGCACCTGTAACCTGTAACCTATAATCTGTAATTTGTAACCTGTAGTCTGCAACCTGTAATCGCGACTCTCAAAGCTTGAAGCTCAAAACAGAAGGTACTCGAAGAAAAGCCTCAGTGGAGGCACCAAAAGAATGTGAGCGGGATGGAAACACACAGAACGCCTCTATAATGACCGGACACACACTCTTGGGAAGATACACATACACACTATGGGGCACCACTCGGCTTACACAACCCCCTGTGGCCGAGACAGGGAGCACACCGATAGAGTGAGAGGAGAGAGTCTACCCGTTTACCCACTCCACACATACACATACACAGACACACACACCCAAAAACCTCAGCTCAAAAGATGAGAATTTATGATTTTTAGATTCAGTAGAGCTTGGGCCAACACCAATGGAGTAAATAGCTCACACAATATGGGTAAAATGTACCACATACAATCACAAATTGGAGCAGAAGCTTCGCTCATAGGAGAAACTTACACAGCCAAAACAGCAAAAAAAGAATGAGGAATTTGGCAAAATGGACAGCGCCATCGCGTTCGGAACTGCCCAAAACCCCAGTTTACAATGTCAAAGTGCTCAAATCTGACCTCGGATGAGCAGTTTTCTGCCAAAACTGGCTCCAAAAACCCCAAAAACACAGTTGCGGTTGTTCCTCCTCTATTCTCCACGTTTTTTCTGGTCTTCTCTCTATTTTTTCAGTTCCCACACTTATATTTTTCACTTGAGCACCCTTGGCCTTTTAGATGACCTCAAACGGACCCCGAACAGGCCAAAAATTGAACTCGTAGTGCATAGTTGTCACCCAGCTACATCCATCCGCACACCTGACACTCAGCTTTTTTCCAATAATGCGTCCCGCCACCACGTAAAGTGGCCCCAAAAGATGGTCCTCATGATGAAATCTCTGCATAATTATCATAAGAAAACATCCACGTTGTGTCCGTACTTATCCACGTGCAAATCTTGACCCCATTCGACCTCCTGACGCCACTAGATGCCATCTGACGCATCTGCTTACCTCATGTCGTCGGCCCGCGGATAGCTTCCTCAAGAAGTTTTATGCACTAACAACTCCTCATTATTATATAAAAAACACACTGGTACTGGTGATAGTGAAAATCGATGCACTATGTACATGTTGTCCTATCTGTACACATGTGGGCCCCACGTAACCACCTGGCTCTGGAAAATGGGCAATTCTTTATTCGATGCACCATGCATGGGTATGTACATATGCGCAATCCCTTGATCCAAAAAACTCCTGACAACGTCATCAAATATTTCTTCTTGTACATCCTGTGGTGGGGGTTTGTGTAACTTTGCCTCTTTTGGTAAACTTGTTGAGAGAGCATGAAAGTAGAGAACATCGACTGTGACGTGCGTAGTAGGGGTTAACCCCGGCTTAGTGCAAAATGGATTTTTGTCCTCTACAACCTAAACTATGGGTGGTGTTCAGACAATGAGGTGAAAGAGGGGGATGTTTGGCTTTCGATTCCGTGTCAAATTCACACAAGGCAAAGGCAATAGCACTCCTCAAAGCTACGAATGCGAGCATGTAGTTTCTAAGTAAGAGTGCCTTGGAGCCTCTCATTGTGCAGTATTACTGTGCAACGTGCTTTCTTCCGGAGGGGGTATTGGAAGAGAAATGTTGGCCTAGAAGCTGACAAGATTTTTTATGGCAAATGTCTTTTCTCCATGTCAAACAGAAGATCCATGGAGCCGTCTCATCCGAACTTATCCTGTGAGAACACCGAGTAAACAAAGACAAGCCAAGTGGTCATAGCTCGTACATCACCTCCCTATTAAGCGATTCAATCTTCATTTGGAAAGGTGTTATGTGTCCCTCTATTTTCTATGGAATGTCTAGCCTAGAAAGTTCTTTTCTTAAGGTTTCCCTTCAAATGATACATACTACTCTATACATACTGGCTCAACTAACCCCCCCACCTCCCGCCCCCCCTTGTGCCTGCCTCTCCTCTCCACCTCCCTTCTTCAACTCTCACCTCAGCCATGCATTCCCATTAGCTGGTGACCACCTCGCCAATCGACGAGAGAGAGAGAGAGAGAGAGAGAGAGAGAGAGAGAGAGAGAGAGAGATGTTTCGTTGTTGGCATGGCCACTCTTGAGAGAGAGTGTTGACTACAAGAGACACACAGAGAGTAAAAGCTATGTGCGTGGCTTAAAAGCTTGTGAGATCTACCAGCCACCACCTCTGAAAGAGGCTTTGAGAGACAAAAAGATTCGTTGGTGGGCAGTTTGTGGAAGTAGAGAGAGAGAGAGAGAGAGAGAGAGAGAGAGAGAGAGAGTTTTGGAAGCACATGGAAAGAGAGAGATAGATCCAAAAGCAAGACTACCAAGCTTTTAAAAATCCATCTCCTTTTTTTGCATTCTTTGCTTTTCAAAATTTCTTGAATATTGCACACATACATACACTTTTTGTGCCTTCTAAATACAAAATCTACACTTAATTTTTGAAATCAACTTCAACACAAAAATGTATGAAGTCACATAGTTAAAAATGCAACCGTGCAAATTTGATCTCGTACATCTAGCTCAAAGAAAAATATCATTGTATTATATTTTGTATTATTTTATATATATATAATTATTTTTTTTCAAAAAAAGTGCCCTTCAAGAAGGGGAACTTTGTTTTTGGTCTGCCCTTCCACAAGGAATTCAAATTTTAAAAATAGCTCTTCGTAGGAAAATTCTCAATATTTTGACACCTCTTGAAGGAAAAAGTAGCCTTCAAGGGCTTTGGGACCTTTGAAATTGAGCCCTAGCTCACTAGGACCAAGACTCAATTACCCACAAGTTACATTACCTTTTAGTCCTTCCAAAGGGAACACCGGGAGGTGGGGTGAAGGTTTTGGCATGTAAGAACATGCAGAAAGGTGTGCGAATCCACTTTCCTCTTTAAAAGAGGGAAAAGAAAACCGTAAGCTCAAGGAAGGTAGTCAGGAGAAAGCTTAAACATGTCCATGTATTTACAAGGACACATTGTTGTACAATACACCCTACATAGGAAACCGTAGGAACAACCTCACCAAAATGAAAGGAGGATACACCCATTAAGATGCAACCCCTGAGCCTCGAGTCCTCAAAGTTGGGTACACATCACTAAGGCTTTGACTTGGATCTCACCAACTGAGCTATGTTTCTTGGGTGTAATCCAATTTGTTGAATTCAAAAAAAAATTAATCTAGCCATCAACGTAGGGAAGGTAGATGGGTTATACATACTTGTATATTTACAAATGAACTTGTTGTACATAACACCCACAAGGGGCCATACCGTGGGAATACCTTTCCCAATGAGAAAGTGGATAACACCCATCACATATACATACATATATGTTTTTTTTTGGCATTCTATTGTTTTAGAATGCTAAAGTGAATCTTCTTTTTGAACAATTTTAATAAATTCTATACACACATACACATGTATTAATTAGTTCTTTTTATTTCACATTTCATTTCACAACTTCACATGGCTTTTCATTTCTTGCATTCTATAGCCTGATTTCAGTCAGTGTTAACGTTTGAGAAAGTTTCTTTTATTAAGCGGCTACACGTCGAGTTTCTTCCTCACAAAAAAGATCAGAAATACTAGCACATTATTTTAGATTTGTAGAATTTTTGGACGAATTTCTCACATATTTCATTGGTTTTTCTTTCGTTTACCATGGTTTGCAGCTAGCTAGTCTCGATTTTCAATCAGCTCAAGACTAATCTGAGGCAATCCTTTCCCAAACATTGATACCAGTTTAATTCAACCTAACAATTTTATCAGTTTCTTATTGTTTTTGAAAGCCGTTGTGACTCTTTCACTTGTTTAGTTTGTAGATAGGTGACTTTATTAAAGAGCTTGTAAATAACTAGACAATAAATTCAATTAATTTTTTTATTTGTAATTGGGTGACCTTATTAAAGATTCAAACAACTCATTAATGAGCCTCGAACAATCAACCTTGGGGTTACATCATGAAGGCTTGGGTATTGAATTCAGTTTTTGGTCTACTAAAGGCCTTAGTATCCATGTGGGTGAAGGTAGTTCATCTCTAGTTGTTTGACATGTTTTCTTCAAAGGGCCTTATAAATCTTGAAGAGAAAGATATGATGTCCTTATGAATGCTATTTCCTAAAAGGTGCATTCACTTCTTTGACATATGAAGAGACTTTAGAGAAACAAGTGAAAGGATCAAGGTGGCTTTCTAAAACAATAAAAAAGTGATAAAATCATTACATTGAGTTTAACTAAAACTATATAAGATGAAGCATTATTAAGGGATTTCTTTTTTATAACCGACCGAGTTTCCTTCTTGCAAAAAAGGGAATAAAAAAAACTAGCAAAAAGATTAAAATTCGTGGATTTTTGCATTGAGTTCTCACATATTTTATCGATTTTTCTTCCTTTTACCATGATTTGCTCATATATATATATATATATATATATATATATATATATGTGTGTGTGTGTGTGTGTGTGTGTGTGTGTGTGTGTGTGTAGAATTTACTAGAATCATGCACTTCAGCATTCTAAAAGAATAGAGTGCAAGAAGAGAAGTCAAGCTATGTCAGGATGTGGAATGAAAGGTGAAAAATAAACATCCATTTAATATTTAAAAATCAAAATAACATTTAAAGTAAGTCTCAATAGTTACTGAAAACATTGAAAGTATGCTTAACTCAACTCTCCTTTAAGCTTCTTTTAGAAAGCCAAAAACAATTCAAGAGTGCATTCATTCATAGTAGTTTGACTTCAAGATGTAAAGTTTTTTATGGCCTTCTAAAAGAAGCCTTAGATATACTTCAAGATGTAAAGTTTTTTATGGCCTTCTAAAAGAAGCCTTAGATATGTGTTGGATGCGTAGCTCAACTCTCCTCTAAGGCTTATTTTAGAAAGCCAAAAAGAATTAAAGAGTGCATTCATTCATAGTAGTTTGACTTCAAGACGTAAAGTTTTTTTTGGATTTTTAGAAGAAGCCTTATAAATGTGTTGGGTTAGGCATACTTTCAATGTTTTCAGTGATAACTAATATGTGACCCGTGCCTTGCAAGGCCAAGGAAACATCATCTCTATTCTCATAGGGCTATCTTCTCTTCCAAGTGGAACACTATCAATACTCTCTTCCTACATGTATAGTCTATCACATTTTTAAAACTAATGCATGACATGACCTTTTAATAGATGTTGCAAAGCATTCTTTGATACCAAGATTTGGAGCTTCTCGTAGACATTATTTTTCAGGAGTGCTAGCCCTTGTTCAACAAACTTAGGAGTCATCTAGTTCTATTGGGTGGGAATGTGTGTGTGTGTGTGTGTGTGTGTGTGTGTGTATATATATATATATATATATATATATATATATATATATATATATATATATATATATATATATATATATATATATATAGAGAGAGAGAGAGAGAGGGGGGGAGAGAGAGAGTCCTCCTTTTGGTCTACTTTGATCGCAATGCTCCCAAGCTTGATTATAGAAATTAGATAAGTTAGCATGGTGTGAAGAGATGAAAGCTAAGAGAAGTCAATGTAATAATAATGCTTTTTTTAAAAATGGAGTGGGTTCTAGAATTGGTTTCAATGATAGGAACACAATTGGATTCAATGTCTCTACTCCACTCTCTTACTTGCTTTGATCCTTGCATCTTTCTTATGAGCAAGACATGGTAGTAGTGCACATCATAGCCGCTTATATAATAAGAAGGACATCTTTCCCTTGGTCTACTTAGAGTTGACAAAAGTCCTACCAAGTCAAAAGTACAAACTAGGTAAGCTAGCAAGCTTTTAAAGATGAAGGTCCATATCTGCTACACTGTGTAATTATAAAACTTTTCATATCTAAGAGTAGAGTTATGAAAATATTAGGGCTCATACTTTCTAATGTACCAGGAAAGCTTCCAATTTCAAAGAGATGAGTTGGATTTCTTTTAATATTAAAAATGTGATTGACTATTCCATCTATGTTGTTCTCTAGATGCCTTGCTTACATCTCTATCTATGTTTTGTGCACAAGCATACTAATGTTTTACATCATCACTTAATACAATAATGCATAAGTAGCTTAGTGCAATAAGGTGCACACTATTTGTTCATGTACACTTTCACTTCATTTCCACCTTCAAATGTGATAGAAACTTAGAAATGAAAACAAAATAAGGCCACTCAATTGTTTATTTTTGCAAGAGTTTAGCCATTATGTTAAACTGAAGGATGTGGCGCAAAATTGAGGTTGTGACCTGAAATCATGTATGCCATTGATGTCTGTCTCCCTCTCTCCCCAAATTATAAAAGCATGTTCCTTGTTGAGAGAGAATATTGTATTCAAACATTTACATTCTTGAACCTATTCCCTCATGCATAATCTATATCATACCAACCATTTGGTTTATCTTATGCTGCCTTAAATGCAAAACTGGACATTGAGGCAGCGTAGGAGAGCCTCTTCTTGTATACACATTATGTCCCTCCAAAATTTGAGAGTATAGATATCATGCCCTACTTGAGTGCTCAGCTTTTAATCACATGAAATTTCTTGTCTTACATTTTAGCATGGATCATGGCCTACATTTCTTTGTCTCCCTAAAACTTCATTGATTTAATTTGTTAGTTGCCACCATTATATCCATAGTCTTCAAGCATGTAAGCACTTGCATTCAAAAATTGAGACTCGTTAAAGTATATTTTTTAGGCCTCTTGTTCTTCTTCTTCTTCTCCTCTCTCTCTCTCTCTCTCTCTCTCTCTCACACACACACACACACACACACACACATAAAACTCACTCAAAACTCACTTGATAATATTTGTCACTCAATTATTTATTTTGGTGATATTAAACATTTTATGTGTATTGTGTGTTTGTGTGGGTGTGCGCGTGTGCGGGTGTGTGTGTGTGTCTTATTTAAGTTATGCAATAGGATGACTCCTTGCAAGTAGTGTTTGGAGAAGGTTTGACTAAGCTTAGCAGTTCAAAGTCTAGATTAACGGGTCTCAAACTACGTTAATAAGAAGTAAAGTGGGTAAAAATATTTTAAAAATGCTCTAAAATTGCAGATTTTAGAGATTATTAGTACTTTTGGTATGCATCTTAATGGAAAGGAGATGCGCATTGTAGATACATCAAAAAAGTGAAGATCCTCTCAGCTACAAAAGGACAAGTGCCAAAAGGTACTCGAGGTCTTGGGGGGGGGGGGGGGGGGGGGGGGGGGGGGAGAGAGAGAGATAGAGAGAGGGGGGGGGGGGCGCACATTGCCTAGTTAAGGGAGACACACATGGGGCCACCACTATTTGTTGATACATTGGGTTGCGAGAGTATTTTCTTGTTGACACTATGCAAGGGTAGAAGGGGAGCGCTACATATGGAGAAATCAAGAGTTTAGGAAGCTTTTCATTTAAAAATTAAATTATAGAATATTTTGACATCATAGAAAAATATCAAATTATTTCAAAGATTTGAAGCATCTGATAAAATTGGAATGATACAAAGATGACTCACATAAGTTAAGCTCTCTCTCTCTCTCTCTCTCTCTATATATATATATATATATATATATATAATATACACACACACACACACACACACACACACACATACACACACACACACACACACATATATATATACATATATTTATAGATATAGATACACACACACAAACACGTATATGTATATATATGTATACATAGATACATATATGCATGTATTACGTGTGTATATACATACATACATACATACACAAAGACATACACATGCATATATATATATCTATATATATGGGTGCATGTGTGTGTCTATATATATGTGTGTGTGTGTGTGTGTGTGCGCGCGCATGTGCTTGTATTTATATATGTGGGTGTGTGTATGTGTATGTGTATATATGTATTATGTGTACACACATATATATATATATATATATATATATATAGATATATATGCTTGAAGCGAAGATTTGTCACATAGGTCTTGAAGAATCCCACTATTGTTCCAATACACTAACTATAACATTCAAAATTTCTATGCTCCCCTCGTCCTCCCCACCCCCCAAAGTCTCTCTCTCTCTCTCTCTCTCTCTCTCTACCATCGGATATATCTTTGAGATCTCATTGGCTCATTCCTACAACATTTTAAATTCTCCTTTTATTAAGGTGTGTGTGTGTGTGTGTGTGTGTGTGTGTGTGTGTGTGTGAGAGAGAGAGAGAGAGAGAGAGAGAGAGAGAGAGAGAGAGAGAAGATGAAACAAAAATAACTTTGTTCTCATCCATGTTGTCAAATATATCTTTGGGATTGTTCCTATGACATTAAAATTTTTCTTCTTCTTCATCTTGTGTGTGTGTGTGTGTGTGTGTAGATAATCACTTTTCACCCTTGAACATTTTGATCTCTCTTCTCTCTCCTCCTATGTCATTTGTTGGGCACTACAAAATTGTCCTCTCTCTCTCTCTCTCTCTCTCTCTCTCTCTCTCTCTCCACAGTTGATTTTTCATAAGCACCCTTGCCTTCTAAAATTTAAAGAATTATTTTAAAGCATGGCCCATAGTTTAATTCTTAAAAATAAAAAGAACAAAATATCCCAGAATTGGTAAAAGGTCCATATCTCTCTATCCATTTGGGGTGTTAATGTGAGGGTTAGTCCTTGTCGTGCATTTAATCCATTTTCTATGGTGAAAAACTTTAGCTATCCTTTTAAAAATACAATATAATGCCAAAAAATAATATCTTGAAAATTTGAAGGGCTTGAAGGGTGCGTGGGCTCAATGGTAAAATCTTCCTCTCTCTCTCTCTCTCTCTCTCTCTCATGGTTAATAACGTGGAGAACAATCCCTGTATTTGCATGTCATGCATGTCCTCAAAGCGAGACAACCCCAAGTCGACGTTAGATGAGTTTTTTTCTTTTCTCAAGCTGTTTAAAAAAATATACTCTTTTAAAATTTTCTAAAAAATATCAATATTGATTTTGAAAAAAGCCCCTTGAAAAGATAAAGCCAAATATATATTCAAAAATAAAATTTTCATTAAGTAGTAAAATCTCCACTAAAGTTCTCCCTTTTTTGTTTTATCTTCAAAAAGCAAATTTGTATAAAAGAAGCAAAAAAACGTCCAATATAATTATCCCTTTTTTGTAATGTGCAATCAAACTTGAACATTTATTTGATAAAGAATAGAAATTCTTTTGAATTTACATTTGAAAAAGCTTGTCATTTCTTACATTCTACAAAGGATGTCATTTCTTGCAATCTTACCCTTTGCTTTTACATTTTAGATTAGATGTTTTGTAAGCTGGGCTGTCATTTCTTACAATAGTACCCTTCATTTTCTTACAATAGTACCCTTCATTTTTTCATTTTAGATTTTTTGAAGTGAACCAAGAAGTGACACATGGAGACCCTCTCCTTCTTTGAAAATTATAAGTTGCATTATATATAGTATAGATTGAGACTTACCTTTAATGTCATTTCTTACAATAGTACCCTTCATTTTTTCATTTTAGATTTTTTGAAGTGAACCAAGGAGTGACACATGGAGACCCTCTCCTTCTTTGAAAATTCTAAGTTGCATTATATATAGTATAGATTGAGACTTACCTTAAATGTTATTGGTTTTGTTTTGAGTGATGATTGAGACTCACCTTAAATGTTATTTTGATTTTAGAGTATTAAATGAATATTTTTATTTCACTTCCTCACATGGCTTGACTTCTCTTGCAATCTATTCTTTTAGAATGATAAAGTGAAGCTTCACTTTCCATAGTTTTAGTAAGTTCTATACATACATACACACACATATACACACACACACACACACAATATAAATAAGTGAATATATAGTATATGTTAATGAATTCTTTTTATTATATATGTAAATTTATTTATTAATTTATCTATTTATACACACACACATATATAAATCATGGTAAAGAGAAGAAAAAAGCATGCAATGATGTTAAAACTTAGTTCAAAAATCCTACAAACTTCAAAAACTTTACTAGTATTTTTTGTTTGCTTCTTTGTGAGGACACTCGATCGCTTAATAAACAAACAGTCCCGAACACTGCTTCACCTTATATAAACTCAACTTGATGATTTTATCACTTTCTTATTGTTTTAGAAAGACATCGTGACCCTTTCACTTGTTTTAAAGCCATTAGCGCAAGGAATTTATATTAAAAGAGCAAAGTTAATACAAAAAGGGGTGCAGCAACTGCTCACCCATAATCTGAGTACAAAGGATACCATCGTTGAGAATTCTGACAAAAATTTATATACCCAAGATCTAGTACTGAAATTACATATCAAAAACTTATGACTCATCTTACAGATCATTGCACTTGTCTATTTTAGTTTGGAGCCTGCCCAGGTAATAGTGACCTTTATTAATCATGTCCTCGAGGTGGCTTATCTCGATGTCGAGTTCATTTCCCGAATCTTTCATAGTCAGCTTTTTTTAAGCTTCAGTTTATAAACTGTTTTATTATTTCCTATGCTTATTAAATCTATCTTTTTATGATATCATTAAAATTTTTATTTTTTTGTCAATGTGTCTTTTTACTTTATTGTTTTTTTTCATTTTCATTTTATTTTGTTTTAAAATGCTGATATTGAGTGTTCTTTCACCTTATTGTTCAAGTGGAGCCGTTGAAAATATATAAACCATTTGTGATTATGTATGTATATAGATAATACAATTTTACATTATAACACAACAAAAATGCCATGTGATTGTGGGCAATTTTTTTTAAACCTACTTTTCATAACTCTCATCCCCCTTTTAACTTAGCACGCCTAGTGCCTTCTGACCTTGTTTTAGTTTGTACTTGAGTGACTTCATTAAAGAGCTTGTAACTCAACCATAAATCCAAATTTTTCTAGTTTTTGATTGGGTGTCTTTGTTAAAGTGCTTTGGTAATGACTTCAATTTTTTAGGTTGTAACTAAGTGAACCCATTGAGGAGCTTGTAACTAACTCAACCATGCTTCTTGGGTCAACTTCAATTTGCTGGCACCTTTTGAGTTGTTGTTGATAGAGAGGTTGACAATGGTGGAGAAATGTCCTCTTTGATTGAAAAGGAAGGCTTACTGAAGATTATAACTTCCTCTATGTAAAGGGGGCTTTCCATCATTGTATCTAACTAGTGGGTCTACACCACAAAAAACTATTAATTTGTCATATGCATGCGATTCCAAATAAATTTCACAAATTGAAGCAAAAGGGATTGGAGCGCATTCCTACATGGCTTGATGCCCCGCTCTCTTGCCCCCCCCCCCCCCCCCCCCCCCCCCCTCTTTGTAGCTCCATGGATACTTACCTCCAAGTCCTATTCACTCAAAGCCCTTGTCGTGGTCTTTCCACCTATTCTTGTGCACCATCGAATGATGAGTCGTGTAGTTGGTAAGGCTTAGAAGGCGAGCCACCACACAAAAAAGAAAATTTCCCTATCTCATGGCACAGGTCCTCTGAGACGGTATCTTTGTTTCCCACTTAGGTGGTAGCTCTTATCTCCCAAGCTCTCTCTCTCTCTCTCTCTCTCTCTCTCTCCTCACAAGCCTCAACTATAAAGGAGCCTAATCAGCAGTACCCACCAACTGATCTCTTTGTGTCGTATGCTATTCACAAGCCTCTTCTGCAAATGTGTCTTGCACTGCTACTCTCCATCATCGAGTTTATCGATGGCTCTGATACGCTTCCTATCCTGCGCTCATCTACAGAAGGATGCACACGCGCTTGGTTGTCCTCCCACCTTTCCAGCCTTGCCATAGTTCGTAGGAAAACGCAAAAATACTCTCCATGTCTCGTCCTCTCCACTAGCCCTTGTCCCTTGAATTACCTACCATGCATACCATCTCACAGCGTCCATTGCTCCCTTTAGCGTTGCACCTCTGAGATGTCATGTCAACAAGAGTAGTTAACACACAAATGCATCCAATTTTACTAGCGGAAAGAGCATTTCATTAAGCATGCACTTAGCAGGATACACAGAGGACACCACAGGAAAAATAATATATGCTCTCTCCATTGTCATCCTTACGCATGACACCTCCTTTCTCTATCTGTTGCTCTCTCTCTCTCTCTCTCTCTCTCTCTCTCTCTCTCTCTCTCTCTCTCTCTCCCCCCTGCATGCGTTATTCTCTATGTGAGAGTCCTCGCACATTTCACTCAATAAAGCAACTCAAGAAAGATACTTGGTATTTTCATTTAATGCTCACTTGACTTCCTTTTTTTTGGTCTTTGTCTTGTGAATACTCCCTTCCTTTAAGGACCTAGTGACTTTCTTTTCACCTTTTCTATTTAAAATTTCATAAAATATAATATCTAACCAACCCAAATAATTTTTTCATATTAACCTGATCATTTAATGTGGGATAATAAATGCGAACAAGGGTTACAATATAGACATGTGCTTCTAGACTTATCTCTACACAGGACCAAAAGGAGAGATGGTTGCATCTCAGTAGGGGTCCAAAAGGAGATGGTCTATCAAAGAGCAATGTGAAATAAGTGCTTCTAGACTTACCTCAACAGAGAACCAAGAGGAGAGATGGTTACATCTCAATAGGGGTCCAAAAGGAGGTAGTCTATCAAAGAGCAATGTGCATCTAGTTGAGCTTAAAATACCTTAGGGTTAGTTTCATTAAAGACATTCAATGGTTAGTGTTAAAAGTTCTTTGACCTTAGGCATGACCTTAGGCAATCTAGGGTTGAGCTTGAGGTGGGAACTTGACCTAAGCTTGAGGTGCTTGTCGTGCTTGATGACTAAGGTGTGTGCTTGATGACTAAGGTGCTTGAGGTGCTTGTCGTGCTTGATGACTAAGGTGTGTGCTTGATGACTAAGATGCTTGAGGTACTTGTCATGCTTGATGAAAAGGTACCTGACGTGCTTGTCAAACTTAATAAGCAAGGTGCTTGAGAAGCTTCCCATGCATGGGGGGTAAGGTGCTTGAGTCAAGAAGAGGCCCTACAAACTTAATGAGGAAGGTGCTTGAGAAGCTTCCCGTGCATGGGGAGGTAAGGTGCTTGAGTTAAAAAAAGACCCTACAAACTTAATGAGGAAGGTGCTTGAGAAGCTTCCTATGCATGAAAGTACCAAAGTTAGGGGAATCTTTGACTTAACCTCCCACTCACCCAAAGGGCACCCCTTTTCTCAAGGGGCACATGGGACACATGTCAGACTCTCCCTATGCTTAACCACATGGTGTGCTTGAATGCTATTGGTTGGGGGCTAAAGAGGGGTTGAATGAGCTTCTAGTTCCATACAAAAAATATCTAGATATTTCCAAGCTCTCTCTCTCTAAGGGGTAAGGAGGACACTTGTCCAAAGACTACCCATGTACTTGAATAAATGTTGCATGTGATTGGCTAGGGGGGAGAGGGGTCCAATGAGCTTGAAACATGTGTAGAAGCTACAACTCACCCCAAGCAAGCAAGGGGGGTGTTGGGGGGATATACACCACACACACACACTCTCTCATTTTGTAGATTCATTATCACTTAGTGAAAGTAGAGGACCTCCACCTCCTTCTCCAAGCTTGTGAGAAGTGAGAACCTATACCAACACTCTTGGCTATGGAATGCAAATCCAACCAAGAGATAGGTGTTGCTACCACAAAAGGAGTGAAGGAGTCCGCCGCGCCGTTGTAGGTTGCTCCACGTCGTCATGGCACCAACTCCTCTCGCTGCCTGGCCATGGGAGCGCACGGGAAACTACAAGGCTCTCTCTCTCTCTCTCTCTCTCATGTGTAACACCCCCCCCCCCCCCCCCCAAAACACAAACACAAAGCCACTTGGTGGGTCGAGGCTCTTAGAAAGAACCATTCCAATTTGCAACTTTTGAAAGACTGTGGAGCGGTGCACCTAAAATAAATAAATAAATCCAGTTGGCCTCAACTTATTAGAACCTTGAAAGTTGGGAGGAAAAAGATAGCCGAGAAAAGAAAAGTAGCTACGGTGGGCTCTGAAAAGGGCACCTTCTTTCAAGGGGGGTTCGTCTACTCCGTTCCCAACCCACCAACATTTTACCAAGGAGCATGACTTTGGATTTGGACAATGGAACTTGCTACGCCGGACTTGTTTTGTCAAGGTCATGGTTTCACCTATAAATTTAGGAAAAATTACCAAAATACTCCTCTAATTTGAGGAAATTCCCAAAATACCCCTCAAATTTCAAAAATTCCCAAAATACCCCCGATATTTTGTCATAAATTCCCAAAATGCCCTTCAAATTTTCCAAAATTCCCAAAAAATACCCCTGGTTGTGAGAGTAAATTTCTCGAAAAATAAATTTTTTTGTACATCTTCACAAGAAGAGTGATTGTCTATCGTACAAGATGCTAAAACTACAATCTGATGCGTGCCTCCTTCACTCCTTTTGTGGACCCCTCTCCCCCCTAGCCAATCACATGCAACATGCATTCAAGTACATGGGTAGTCTTTGGACAAGTGTCCTCCTTACCCCTTAGAGAGAGAGAGCTTGGAAATATCTAGATATTTGTTGTATGGAACTAGAAGCTCATTCAACCCCTCTTTAGCCCCCAACCAATAGCATTCAAGCACACCATGTGGTTAAGCATAGGGAGAGTGCGACATGTGTCCCATGTGCCCCTTGAGAAAAGGGGTGCCCTTTGGGTGAGTGGGAGGTTAAGTCAAAGATTCCCCTAACTTTGGTACTTTCATGCATAGGAAGCTTCTCAAGCACCTTCCTCATTAAGTTTGTAGGGTCTCTTTTTAACTCAAGCACCTTACCTCCCCATGCATGGGAAGCTTCTCAAGCACCTTCCTCATTAAGTTTGTAGGGTCTCTTCTTGACTCAAGCACCTTACCCCCCATGCATGGGAAGCTTCTCAAGCACCTTGCTTATTAAGTTTGACAAGCACGTCAGGTACCTTTTCATCAAGCATGACAAGCACCTCAAGCATCTTAGTCATCAAGCACGACAAGCACCTCAAGCACCTTAGTCATCAAGCACACACCTTAGTCATCAAGCACGACAAGCACCTCAAGCTTAGGTCAAGTTCCCACCTCAAGCTCAGCCCTAGATTGCCTAAGGTCATGCCTAAGGTCAAAGAACTTTTAACACTAACCATTGAATGTCTTTAATGAAGCTAACCCTAAGGTATTTTAAGCTCAACTAGATGCACATTGCTCTTTGATAGACTACCTCCTTTTGGACCCCTATTGAGATGTAACCATCTCTCCTCTTGGTCCCCTGTTGAGGTAAGTCTAGAAGCACTTATTTCACATTGCTCTTTGATAGACCATCTCCTTTTGGACCCCTACTGAGATGCAACCATCTCTCCTTTTGGTCCCGTGTAGAGATAGGTCTAGAAGCACATGTCTATATTGTAACCCTTTTTCGCGTTTATTATCCCACATTAAATGATCAATTTTTGGGTCGGTTAGATATTAGATTTTATGGAATTTTAAATAGAAAAGGTGAAAAGAAAGTCATTAGGTCCTTTAAGGAAGGGAGTATTTACAAGACAAAGACCAAAAAAAAGGAAGTTAAGTGAGCATTAAATGAAAATACCAAGTATCTTTCTTGAGTTGCTTTATTGAGTGAAATGTGCGAGGACTCTCACATAGAGAATAACGCATGCAGGAGAGAGAGAGAGAGAGAGAGAGAGAGAGAGAGAGAGAGAGAGAGAGAGAGAGAGAGAGAGAGAGAGAGAGAGCAACAGATAGAGAAAGGAGGTGTCATGCGTAAGGACGACAATGGAGAGAGCATATATTATTTTTCCTGTGTTGTCCTCTGTGTAAGGAGGTGTCATGCGTAAGGACGACAATGGAGAGAGCATATATTATTTTTCCTGTGCTGTCACAAGGAACACAAAGATTGTATTGTACCAAGACTCTCTTGATGGGAGAAACTATAACACAAATGCCTAGATTGGTGGGGGGACCGGCTCCATACGGCTCCATATGAATCCGGTCCTCAACTATTGTCATGTCCTCTAAACTCTCTCTCTTGGGAAAGTATTGTTCATGCCAAGTTAGCTAAGTAACATGTTTATGTAACTACCATCAATTAAGTTCACCCGCTATGCTCACAAAGTAATCTCACAAAAGTGCTTCATCTAATTTCCTTTTTCCACTACTCTCAAAGTTCATAGGCCATTTCCATTACATTGGTATCAAAGCATTTGGTTTCTCTTTTCTTGCTTAAGAAGAGAGGTCTTTAAGTAGACTATTAATGGTTGATTTTGTTAATTATATTAGGGTAAGTGGGACTGGGATTGAAAGAGCGGTGGTAGTGCGTGTGTTAGTCTCCTCCCAACCATGCTATCTTATAGCCTCCCCGTAGCGTACACATTGTCCGGCCGTGCCGGTGGCCTTGCCCATAGGACCCATGTCCTCATATTATCCCCCCCCCCTTTGGAGAATCGTTTTTGTCCTCAAAAACAAACATAGGAAGACACTTCCTAAGTGCGGAGACATTCTCCCATGTAGAACCTTCTTCAGGGCTATCTAGCAATTTTACCATCACCTGTCATTTGACATGATGTCTGGTGCAAAGCTCATGAGAATCCAAAATCTTTTCGGGCTCATGAGGAATGATTGGCGGTTTGATAAGGTCAACTAACACACCTATGTCAATGACATTATCATTCTGTCCTAGTTTTTTTTGGAAACGGCTAACATGAAAAATAGGATGAACTCGTGAGTGCTGTGGAGAGCTAACTTATAGGCCACTTGACCTATACGTTTGAGAATGGTAAACGGTCCACAATAGCATGGTGAAAGTTTAGCAACTTTTCCATCTTCAGACTTTTTGAATGCTCCGGATCTTTGAGAAAAACCTTGTCTTCTTCTTCAAAAGTAGCAAGACGATGATGCTCAGCTGCGTACTTCTTTTATTGATCTTGAGCTTTCTTAACATTCTGTCGATCAACTTGAAGCAGATCAAAATGGTCTTGGAGAAAATCCTTCGCTTGTTGTATCTTCTCCTTAGCCAACCCCACCGTAACGGGTGATTTAGGTTGAAATCCATATAAAAGCATAAATGGACTAAACGCTGTAGTCACATGCTTTGAACTATTATAAGAAAATTCCAATATAGGTAAGTAGTCTTCCAAATTGGTTTGCTTCTTGCTAACGTATGCTCGTAGCATATTTTCTAGCACTTGATTAACTCTTTTGATTTGACCATCCGTTTCTGGATGATCAATCGTACTTAGATTAAGTTTAGTTTCCAACTTTTGGAACACAGCTCTCCAGAAGTGATTATCAAACTTTCAATCTCTGTCACTAATGACACTAGCGAGAAGACCGTAGACTTTATATATATGCTCTATAAATAGCTGTGCTGATTCTGGTTTCCTAATCGTAGTCTTAGTGGGAATGAATTGACCCATCTTTGTGACATGGTCTACAATTACCCAAATGGAATCATGGCCCCGATTTGTAGTAGGTAGTCCTACTACAAATTCCATAGAGATACTCTCCCACTTACCTTGTGAAATATCTAAAGGATGTAAAAGGCTACCTACCTTGAGGCGCTCTGCCTTATCAACTTGGCACTGTTGATAGTTTAGTACGTACTCTTGAACATCATGATGTAAGCTCGGCCAATAAAATAGCCGTCGAACTAAGGCGTACGTCTTTTGAATACCTGGATGACCAGCACTTGGACTATCGAGACACTCAAATAAGATTTGGCACCTAGTGTTTGAGTCCTTTGGCACCCATACTCTACCTTTGTGGAGTAAGTAGCCATCATCAATGGAAGGATTCTTCCATCGCTTAAGCTCTTTCTGAGTAGGGGTGGAGCTCTTTGTGTTGGAGTTTCTATCTGCGCGTGCAGAGACATGTTGATCTCGCTGTTCGGAGACATGTGAGTGTGAGGGATCCCTTTTTAAAACTAAACTCCACACTTTAGCATATGATTGATCTTGTGCATACTTGCCACGTAATGACTTCAAAAATCCACTCTTTATTTCCTTGAAAGCAAGTGAATTAATATGAGGCATCCCACTTAGTGCATCCCGGGGCAGTCACTTATCAAAAGACCCCTATATCACGTGCGTTCAAGAGGTAATTAATAATACCCCAATATACATACTATACTTACACTGTGAGCCTATTTAAAAAACCCCCACCCCCGTCTGTATGTATACATTTTTATACATTTTGGTCTTTTAATAATCCTCTCTGGTTAACTCGCGTGATATCATACACATTCTAAAAAGTGACCGCCCCGGGTAGTGCATCCGCTACTACATTATATCGCCCCTTGTGATATCGTAGCTTACAATCATAATCTTGAAGGATTTTGGCCCATCTAGCTTTACGGCCCTTCAAGTCCGTTTGAGTAGTAAACCATTTGATACTCTCATGGTCAAAAATTACTTCAAACTTGGCACCATATAAATAGTATCGCCACTTTTGTAAACCGTGAATTATGTCATAGAGAGCTCTCTCATAGACAGAAAAATTATGTTGAGCTCTATCTAACTTTTTACTTTCAAAGGCTATAGGTCTTCCCTCGTAGAGAAGTACCACACCCAATTGCTTTATCACTAGCATCAGTCTCTACCACAAACGGCTTAAGTGGGTTGACGATTGCTAGGATGGGAGCAGTGGCTATAGCTACCTTAAGCTATTCGAAACTACTTTTTTGGGCTTCTTCTCAAGAAAAGCTCATACCTTTTGCTTTAAGTTTATCCGTCATAAGAACAACAATTTTGGCATAATCATGGATATACTATCGGTAAAATCCAGCTATGCCTAAAAATATTTGAAGCTCCTCAACCGTGTTGGGTTGTGGCCATCGAAGAATGGAAGCAACCTTGTCAGTGTCCATTTTGATGCCTGAATAAGAGATCACATGACCGAGGTAATGTATCTCTGGTTTAAAGAAATCGTACTTGCTTTGCTTAGCATACAACACGTGAGCTCATAGTTGTTTGAACACTAATTGTAAGTGTTCTATGTGTTCATCTTCAGTCTTATTGTAAATGAGAATGTCATCAAGGAAAACCACAACAAATTTTCCAAGATAGGGACGTAAGACACTATCCATGAGTGTCATAAATGTAGCTAGAGCATTGGTTAGACCAAAAGGCATAACCAAAAATTCCAAATGCCCGAACCGTGTTCTAAAGGCAGTTCTGGAGATATCTTGTAGTAGAATATGCACCTGGTGGCATCCTAAATGAAGATCTATCTTTGTATAGTATCTTTCCCCGTGGAGTTGATGAAACAACTCATCCACTCGAGGCAGAGGATACTGGTTCTTGATGGTTATCGCATTTCATCCGCGATAATCTACATACATGTGCATAGTACCATCTTTCATTTTTACCAATAGAATTGGTGATGCCCAAGGCAAAATGCTAGGTCTAATGGAACCAGGAGCAAGGTAGTCAGTCAACTGGCTCCCAGCCTCCTTGGCTTCTTTAGCACTCATATGATAAGGTGGTTTACTCACCGGTTTAGTGCCTAGCAAGACATCTATGCCATGTTGTACATCACGTGTAGGGGGTAAACCCAGTGGTAAATCACTTGAGAACACATTACTATACTCTGTGAGTAAGTGAGTTAGTTTTTTCCGTGCAAAAGGAGAAAGAAAACTAGAGTTATGTTGGGATGGAGAATCTTGTATTTCCTGTAATGTTTGTTTTACAACAATTGTACGTTGCTCTGTAGAATTAAAATTGAGAGCACTTTGCTCGTTAGATTTGTTAACACTTTGTTTATCAGTAGAACTCATTGCACTTTGCATACATTAAAATTCATTGCACTTTGCATACCATTACTAGAATTCACTGCACTTTTCTCTTGAGAATTCACAAGAATTGTAGACAAGCAGTAACATTTCATCTATTAAATCTGCTTTCTGCAAAATAGAAAGCCCGGCTGTACATATAAGAGGTGCAAATGGTATATTTTTTTCACCAATCAAAAGCACATGTGTACCATTGGTCATAAAGGATAAGGAGTTGTGTTCATAACTAGTGTGCAATGTGTTTCCTAAACCATGCAGCCACTCCCGTCCTAAAACTACATCATCATGGTCCATGTTCATAACTTGGAAGTCAAGGGTCATCCTATGATCTTGAACAATAAGCTCAACCCCTTGAACTACCGTGTCCCATACTTCTTTATCATTCCCAGACATCTGCTCCACCATATACTTGTGAGAGCAAGGAGTTTGTGTAAGCTTCAATTTCTTGACTATCTTATAGTTCAAGAAGTTATGAGTTGCACCATCATCCACTAAAATACAAACATGTTGTCCGTTAATAGTGCCATGCATGCGAATCAAATCATGGGAGCCAAAGGTGGGATGCCAGATTGAAGCAAGTACACAACACTTGTTCTTTTATTCTATATAAAGAACCTCTCCAACACAATATTTAGGAGATGAATCTAATGTGAGGTGTTACATTGTGTGCATGGCCTTTTCTTTGCCTTGAAAAGAGGACAATATTTCTTGTTATGTTGGTCCAAAAGACATCTGAAACACAGATTGTGTTTCTTTGCACGCTCAAAATCAGCAGTGATGAGAGACCCACGTGGACTATCTTGTGATTGCTTAGGCTTCTTAGCCTCTTGTGGGTGAGGAGAGGCAGATTGTCTCTTATTCCTCTTGGAACGTATGGGAGATCTACCTCGCCATTGGATCTTAGCCACATTGCTCTTAGCAAAAGTATTCTTAGAGTAGCGAACATTTCCTTTCCTCTCTTGGTCATCACCATATCTTTGGGCATGACTAATGGCTTCTTCCAAAGTTTTTGGATGTTGGGTCTTGACATGAAGACAATAGTCTTTGTCAAGACTCCTATTAAAACCCCATATCTTTTGGAATTCATCTAGACCTTCTAGTTTTAATATGGTACTATGTGAGAGAGAGGCGAGACATGCGGCATCCATCTCATGCTAACCAATTATTATCTTCTTCATTGGAGTCCAAAAACTCTTTGGAGAAAGAAGCTTGAAATGCAGCCCAAGATGGAGGACGAGCATCTATTGGAAATGCCATCCACCACTTATAGGCCTTGTATTAAAGAGATATACTTGTTTCCACATTCGTCTTTATATCCGGGGTGTGTCTCAATCTATGAATATCACTCCATTTGTGTAAGAACGTATTGACCACATCCTTGTTGCGATCACGCTCTTCCCCATGAAACTCTGGAATGGTGATACTCTTAAGTAATGCATTGCTACCTTTTGAATCTTCTACAGCACTTGTCTCTTGGAATCCTTGAGTCTTGCGAGCTTGGTTCCCTTGAACCGTGCCACTTGTGACTCCTTGAGTCATCTGTGAATTCATAAATTTCACAAGTAACTCCGTAAGAATGGTAACATTTGCATTGAGTGCAGAGAGGTTTCTTTCAAGTACACTTTAGCGATGTTCCAAGAAGCCATATCTACAAGCCATGATCTCCTAGATCATCATCATCATGCATATTAGTGTCAATAGCACCCCTGGTGCCCTGATTTTGATCTACGTGCTCAAAATCAAAAGTGTGTGTAGGTGGGATATCCTCACTAGCCATGGTAAACACACACTAATGTAAAGAGAGAAAAAATTTCAACTTGTACCTTGTGAAATTGAAGTCTTTGTGTTTTGTATGCTCCGTGATTTGTGTTATGCAAAGCTCGCCTTGCATTAATTGTAGTGTTTCACAAGTCGTTTGTCGTAAGAACACCTTTGCTGCCTCTTCACAAAAACTCATCGTTTTTGTGAAGGATTTTGCTCACTTTGAAGCTACCTCCTTGAGGAAAAAAGAATTTTTTGGAGGAAAACTTTTCTTCCTCCAAGAAGTGAAAAACAAAAGGTGAAACTACTTCCTTGAAGTTTGAAGCTTTCCCTTTCCTTCTAGCTCTCCTTTCAACTCAAGTACGCTATCATTCCTTGTTATACCCAACAAGGGTCAATAGCTTGATGATAAAGTGTTGGCCTCTTACCCTCATGGGGTGGGTTCAACCCCCTTTCATGCAAGCGTTAAGCGGGCCTTCCTACGCACACAGCCAACGGAAGCCTTCGGAGCCTTGGTGCCGTTGAGTTGCCAGTCAAGTTTGCCTTGGTCATGCAGCGTCTACGATCAGCTGTTTCTATCTGTCCATGTATGCTTCGTACTGAAAATTGTGTCTTTCTTCTTTTTTTTGCACAACGGAGATGTCACTGTCTGTGAAACGTGGGAGAGAAGCAACACGTCACACGTACATGCAACCCTCTTTTTGTCTCCTCCCAAAAATAGGTCGGATATCATTGAAAGGGCAGTAGTAATGCATGTGCTAGTCTCCACCCAACCGTGCTATCTTATAGCCTCCCCCTAACATACACACTGTCCGTGCGTGCCGGTGGCCTTGCCCATAGGACCCATGTCCTTACAGAACATGAATAGGGAGCTTCTCAAGCACCTTCCTCATTAAGTTTGTAGGGTCTCATTTTTTACTCAAGCACCTTACCCCCCCATGCATGGGAAGCTTTTCAAGCACCTTCCTCATTAAGTTTGTAGGGTCTCTTTTTGGCTCAAGCACCTTACCCCCCATGCATGGGAAGCTTCTCAAGTACCTTCCTCATTAAGTATGACAAGCACCTCAAGTATCTTAGTCATCAAGCATGACAAGCATGACAAGCACCTCAAGTACCTTAGTCATCAAGCACGACAAGCACCTCAAGCTTAGGTCGGGTTCCCACCTCAAGCTCAGTCCTAGCTTGCCTAAGGTCAAAGGATTTTTAACACTAACCATTGGAGGTTTTTAATGAAGCTAACCCTAAGGTCTTTTAATCTCCATTAGATGCACATTTATCTTTAATAGACTACCTCCTTTCAGACCCCTATTGCAATGTAACCATCTCTCCTCTTGGTCCCCTGCTGAGGTAAGTCCAGAAGCACTTATTGCACATTGCTCTTTGATAGACCATTTCCTTTTGGAACTGTATTGATATGCAACCATATTTTTTTGGTCCCGTGTTGAAATAGGTTTAGAAGCACTTATTGCACATTGCTCTTTGATAGACCATCTCCTTTTGGACCCCTATTGAGATGCAACTATCTTTCCTTTTGGTCTTGTGCTGAGATAGGTCTAGAAGCACATGTCTCTATTCTAACTCTTGTTCTATTTTATTCTCCCACATTAATAATAATTTTAATATGAGAAAATCATTTGGTAAAGCTAGATATTATATTTTATGACATTCTCTCTCTCTGGAAATGATAGTCGTCCTCGACTATGAGGTAGAGAAGATGAAGCCTAGTCATTAGTCCATGTTTCTTAGTGGATAGAGGATCCCTTTTTACCCTACGATATCATTCAAAGATGGATGACTAGTACATTTGGTGCTTGGGAGACGTAGCTGTCGCAAGCATGTCTGCTCTTTAGTCCATATCATACTTCCAAAGTAGAGCAAGTTCTACTTGGTGTTTATGGGAGACGTCGTCACCACAAACATGATTCTAAGCATGGATACTTCGTAAATTTGTGCACAATAAAAAGAGAACTAGTCTTATAAGGCAAAAACATTGTTCATTTAGAATGCATTTTCATATGCTTACTTTAAGGCATCATTGTAAGCATCGACAAGGTTCATATTATCCTTGAGCTAGATTCTTTGCATCCATCTAGCATCTCTAAAAGAACAATTCTTAAACTTAATAAGATATGGTCATATAATCTTACCATTTCTTAATAGTTGGTCTTCATGTCATAAAATGGACTCAGATTGAAGTAGTTGATCTCCGATTTTTGGAGGGTATTGCTTCTTTTTATGGCGCTCCTTTGTAAGGCTTACATAGGCTCTCATGGAAAACATGGTGCATGAGCCAATGGTTGGAACAACTTTAATTGATAATCCATCTCATTGATTGGATTAAAATTTTAAAAAGGAACATAGTATCTTTTTGCTAGTTTAGCAATATACTCTTGGTGGCCCATAGGATTCTTGCCCGTAGTAGGCCTTGGATGAGCCTTGAGAAACTTTAGCAAGACCCAATCATGTTTCTTAAAGGATAAGGCTCTTCGATGCAATTAGCAGTAGCCCTTTTTGCCTTTTCTTTGAGATAGATATAACCTCTTTAATCTTTGGATAAGATTCTTGTGATTCTCGGCTATATTCATCAGCAGTGAAGATCTTCCCATGTACTTTAAGTAGTAAGGGACTTTTGGATCTTCCCTCTTTAACCTCAAAAGGTGATTTCCCCATAGAAGTATACACATACTCCATAAGAGGTAGGTACTTCTCTCATTGAGAACATTGATCCACTTCCATGACATAGGGTGTTAGTAGATCAAGAATTGTTGGATTAATTTCACTTTGGTCATCCAATTGTGGATGATAGACCGAAAGAGAAATTTAATTTACTTCCTAGATTCTCAAAGAGACCCTTCTAGAAATTACTGGTCATTCTAGGATTTTTGTCCAACACTATGGATGTTGGAAAGACATGATACTTGAATAGTATTTTTGACAAGAATAGAGTGTGTTTTCTTGTTAATCTTGTCGGGCTGAAACAATCCAACGTGCTTCCCTCAATCAAATTTCAACTTTTGGTATACTACGCATTTTGAAAATACTCTTGTATGTTTACTTTTTATGGTAGACCAACAAAAATACATTTCTACTCCTTGAAGAGTAGATTATGGATTCCTTTTTTGCCCCGCATAAGGAAAAGTATGGGATTCATAAATGACTTTCTTATTGTATGGGTGATTAACACATAGCCTATTGCCATTTGGGAGATAACCATCCTTCAAGGTGAATGGTTATTTTTTCTTCCCTAATGCAAAGGCTATAATTACATACTCAAGTTATTGGTCATTAGCATACTCATCTATCCTAAAAGATAGATCATTGTGAGTTGCTATAGACACCACATTTACCATTGGTCGTTGTGAAAGTGCATCGACCACCTAATTGTGCTTGTTAGCAATGTGAGCAATATGAAATTTAAATTAAAAAATAAAATTTGCCCACCTCATTTGTTTGTTGGAGAGCTTGGTTTGCAGCATGAAGTACTTGAGGTTTTGTGATCCATTTGTAGGATGATGGAGTCCCCAAGAGATAGTGTTTCCACGTGTTTAGGGCATATAGAATAGCTAGTAGCTCTTTTTTGTATTTTCCCATTACTCACTTATCGAAGTTGAGTCTTTGCCTCTCATATGCTATGGCATGCCTTTCTTGAAGAAAAATAGCTCCAAGGAAATCACCACAAGCATCACATTGGACCTCAAATGGCTTTGAGAGATCTAGTAGTGTGAGCACACGTTGAGAAATAAGATTCTCAAAAGCTTCTTGCACTTTTGCAGTCCATGAATACTTAACGTTCTTTTTTTGTTAAGTCATGTAATGGGTATGCTATTAGTGAGAATTTTTCTATGAAGCATCTATAGTATGCACACATACCTATGAAGCTTCGTACCTCCTATAGACTCCTTGGATTAGGCCATCGTTTGATTATCTCTAACTTTGTTGGATCCATACGGGTGCCATCTTTAGAGATAGTGTGACCTAAATATTGAATATCTTGTAGAAAAACAGCACTTTTCTTTTGATTAATGAAAACCTTATTCTCTCTCACAACTTGAAAGATTACCTGGAGATGCAGTCAGTTAATCCACATACAAGAAGGCCACATGTCAAGCATTGACGACAGGAATAGCAACAATCAAAGGATGTAACAAGAACCCAACTCCAACATTGGGAGTAGTCAACTTTAACGCAATAGTACATGGATGTTCATGTCCTCATCAGTTTGTATGCTTGCCAGATGAACACTTGAATGAGACAATGGTTCTTGGAATTCCCGGGATGCGTACATACAAAGCAGTACCAGATTTGGATGCGAATCAACTAAAGCTATCACCTAAAGGAGGGCAACTCATTGTTCCAATTGCACCAAGCCAGGAGAAATGGAAAAGAAGCAATCAACAGACCAATCCACAAAGTCAATCTTCCTCATCCCCTCGACAATCAAATGCTACACATAGCATGCAAGAAGTCAGGCAAATATGGGTACCAAAAGCACAACTTAAGGATAAATCGATTCAGATCTGGGTGCCTAAAACTTCACCGACAAAACAAAATAAGGTTCCAAGTGTTAAAACACATAGACGAGCATCTTCAATCAAGGAACCTAACATGGAAATGGTTTGGAAGAAAAAGGAGCACTTATCTTCTGCAAAAACCGCAAAACCAATCAGGCAATGGCGAGTCAAGTCTCAAAAGACTCTAACAAACCATACAGTACCAAGCCGATGTTACCATATACATGTGGTAGTGATGTGTGTGAACACACTAGGACCGTCGGGGCATTTTTTCCCTCTTTAGGAGGTTTTTTCCCCCATGCATTGTATATACGCCCATCACTCTAGGGATATCTATCTTTTCCATTGCACACTAAGTAATACACTCTCTATTGTGTGCCTTCAGCTTCCTTCATCTTCTCCAAGCTGTGTGTGTTTCTCTGCAACCCTAATTCCAACAATTGGTATCAGAGCAGGTCACGTCCTCCCGGGCTTAGTTGCCAGCTGCTCCAGCACACGCCTGCTCACTTTCTCCGATTTCAGTGAGCTTTGGAAAGCGTTCGCAGGTCGATAAATACTATGGGAGAGCTCAAAGAGCCTGGTCTGCTCAGAATTTTGATTTGGGCTCATTTCTGTAGGTGAATTTATTTCAGACAGTTCCCTTGTGCAGACTGTTCTTGATGCCTTACCAGATTCTTACCAGACTTTTGCTAGTACTTGGAGACTTATGACCCAAGGAAATCTAGAAGTTGTCAAGTTTGATGCATTATGCACATTGTTGTTGCAAGAGTCACTTTCTAGAAAAAACAGGACTAGACAGCGTGCAATTGAACAGGCTTTTATTGCTTCTCAAAGAAAGGGTGGTAACAGCAATACAGCCACTTCTTATGGTTCTGCTGCGAGTGGCAAAAATCCTGTTCCTAATGCTTCTGCTGGCAGCAACTTTTCAGGAAATTCTGGTGATAAGGGCAAAAAGAAGATGCGTTGCCATTATTGTAAAGCCAATGATCACTTGATCAAGTCGTGTCCTAAGTTGAAGGCCAAAGAGGCTAAGAAGAAAGAGGGTGGTTCCATTGCAAATGCTGGTTCCACTACAAATGCAGCCATTGTTGAGTCTTCTCTGAAAGGAGACTGTGTTGCTGATGTTGATGCAGAATGGGCTTTTAGCACAGAGTGCACTTACAATCCTGCTGTCCATGATGCATGCTTGTCAGTTGCTGCAGATTCACATGTGTGGTATTTCGACAGTGGTGCTACAAAGCACATTACCTCACATCGTGAATTGTTTACCTCTCTCGAGTCTGTCCCTCATGGGAGTTCAGTCACTTGTGCCAACAACGCCTTATATCCAGTTCAGGGAGTTGGAAAGATTGTGCTCACTGCTGCTAATGGCAGTTCCTTCACACTTGTTGATGCACTTTACGTACCTGGGATCAAGAAGAATCTCTTGTCTGTATCCGCACTTGCTAGACTTGGACTTGTGGTCAAATTTATGGATGACAGATGTACAGTTCATGATCTCATTTTTGGTGATGAAATTGTTGCATCTAGCCTTTTGTGTCGTGGGCTATATAAGCTCACTTTGTACGACAAGTGTGGACAAAAATTTGCAAATGCTGTTGCAGATTCAAGGGCTATTTCAAATGAAAAACTTTGGCATGCACGTTTTGGTCATCTGAATTTTTGGCAGTTTGCTGTGATTGCAGAAATCTGATATGGTTGCTTCTTTGCTGCCTCTTGAAGCACTTGTCAAACATGTTTGTGAAGGCTGTATTTTGGGTAAGATGCAGCGTTCTAATTTTCCAAAGGATGGTTCAGTTTGGGCCACATGGAGGTTGCAGCTTGTGCATAGTGATGTTTGTGGGCCCATGCAAACTCCGTCCTTGGGCAATTACCTATACTTCGTGACTTTCATTGATGATTACTCTAGGCATGCATGGGTATTTCCGCTTAAAGCGAAGTCCGAAGTTTTTATGTGCTTCAAACAATCTCTGGCTATGGCTGAAAATGTCTCGAAATGTACTATGGGCACCCTCCGTTCCGATCGAGGGGGGGAGTATATGTCTCATGAATTTAATGCATTTATGGCTAGTCGTGGGATAAAACACCAATGTACAGTGCCTTATACACCTCAACAAAATGGTGTTGTTGAGAGGAAAAACAGGTCACTAACGGAAATGGCACAATGTATGGTCAAAAGTCAGGCTTTGCCGCATTCTTTTTGGCTTGAGGACATTATGTGTGCCACTTATGTACTTAACAGGTGTCCTACGAAAGCTTTGGCTTTTTTGGCTTGAGGCCATTATGTGTGCCACTTATGTACTTAATAGGTGCCTCATTCTTTTTGGCTTGAGGCCATTATGTGTGCCACTTATGTACTTAACAGGTGTCCTACAAAAGCTTTGCAGTATATTACTCCATATGAAGCATGGCATGATAGAAAACCTTCTATTGAGCACATGCGTGTTTTTGGTTGTTTGGCATATGCTTTGGTGCCACAAGTGCAGTGCAGAAAATTGGATGATAAGGCTGTCAAATGTATTTTTGTTGGTTACAGTGCTGAAAGCAAAGGTTACAGGTTGTATCATCCGCAAACAAAATGTATTCTGGTTTCTCAGGATGTAGTGTTTGTGGAAGATTCAGTTCAGCCCTTGCTGTCATGTACTAGAGACAGTAATGTAAGCTCACAGGACATTTATGACACTTTGTTGCCTCTTTTCAGTGGTGGAAATACGAATGTAAGTTCCAATGAGGAAAATGTACAGCCTATGGGGGTTTCTGAAAATGTTTTAGATCAGCCTATTACTGATGCAGATGTACATGATGTACTTGATGAGGAAAGGGCTGAAAATGAACAGGCTAGAGGTATGCCAAAATGGCTGGTGCACACTTTGCGTGATAGTAAATTGGATGCACCTTTGTCTAGTCGTACTCGTTCAGGCTCTCGCCATGCATCTTATGCATCAGATTGTTATGCTTTGGCTGTGTCTAGTTTACATGATGTTGAGGAGCCTCTCTCTTTTGATGAAGCACAAAATTCAGAAAATTGGATGGCTGCCATGCAATCAGAATATGATGCACTTATAGAAAATGACACATGGACTTTATGTGATTTGCCTCCTGGCAAAAAGGCCATTGGTACGAAGTGGGTTTACAAGTTGATACGCAAGCCGGATGGTGAGAACGATCGCCATAAGGCTCGACTTGTTGCAAAGGGTTATGCACAGCAAAAAGGCATAGATTATGAAGAGACTTTTTCTCCCACTTGTCGTATGACTACTGTGCGTTTTCTATGTGCATTGTTACTGCTTTCTTGAATGGTGACATATTTGAGGAATTTTATGTAATGCAGCCTCGCGGTTTTGTCATAAAAGGACAAGAGGACAAAGTGTGCAAATGTAACAAGGCTTTGTATGGGTTGAAGCAATCTCCTTGTGCTTGGTATGAGAAATTTGACACTCATTTGGTCAAACAAGGCTTTCGTAACAGTCCAACAGAAAGCACATTGTATGTAAAGCCTGAGGGTGATGTATTTCTCATCGTGGTTCTTTATGTTGATGATTTGCTGATCACTGGACCAAATGAGAGACATATTGCTGAATTTAAGACTGATTTGAATGCTACTTTCAAGATGAAAGATTTGGGGCTGTTGCATCATTACTTGGGTATACAGTTTAAGCAGTGTGATGGTGGTATTGCCGTGTGTCAGAAAAGTTACATAGAGACATTGCTATGTAAGTTTGGACTTGAGGAATGCAAACCTATTGCCACTCCCATGGAAACAGGTTTGAAGTTGAGTCTACATGATTCTGGTGATCCTGTTGATGTCACTCTTTACCAAACTACTGTTGGCTGCCTCATTTATGTATGCAACACGAGGCAGGATATTCAGTTTGCAGTCTGACATGTCAGCAGATTTATGCATACCCCAGGGTCTAAGCATTGGCAGGCTGTCAAGAGGGTTTTCCGCTACCTTAGTGGCACTTTACATCTTGGCTTGTTTTATCCCAAGGGGGGATCATTGCTGCCAAACTTACATGCTTTTTCGGACTCAGATTGGGCTGGTTGTTTTGACACGCGAGTTTCCACAAGTGGTTTTTGTTTCATTCTTGGCAGTTCATGTATATCATGGTTGAGCAAGAAGCAACCTACTGTGGCCACTTTGATTTGTGAGGCTGAGTACAGGGTAGTCTTCACAGCTACGGTTGAGTGTGTATGGCTCAGACGCCTTATGGCTGATTTGGGTGTTGGACAGGACACTGCAAACACTATCTACACTGACACTCAGAGCGCATTGGCAGTTGCGAGGAACCCAATTTTTCATGCTCGCACAAAGCACATTGAGGTGCATTACCACTATGTCAGGGAGAGGCTCTCAGCAGGAGAGATCAGCTTGGCTTATGTGCCAACACAGGACAACCTTGCAGATCTTTTCACAAAGGCATTGTCTCGTGAGAAGCTTGAAGCTTTCCGCTGAGGCGGTCCGGGGCGGGCAACAAGAAGAGTGGCCTCTAGACACCCTTCAAGGCTCCCGTGTTGCTCAATGGGGCTGGGGCACAACACAACACAAACCAAAACAACAAACCCACCGCCAAATCCCAACTACACAAGGGGCACCACCTAGTTTAAGAGCGAACTAGGACGCAAAAGAGGAGAATCGTTAGAGCAACCCACAAACAAGCAAGGAATTTACACTAACCCTAACACCAATGGAATACTCTCACACACTAAAACACGAGAGAGAGAGAGAGAGAGAGAGAGAGAGAGAGAGAGAGAGAGAGAGATAGTGCTCGGGCTGCTTTGAAACGTATCAGCAATGATCAAGCAAACACAACTATATATTTAAGAAAGAGAGAGAAAGGGGGAGGGGGTGCTTGTTGCATTAATACCTTCTTACAAATCTGTCATGACAAATCAAAGTGAGATTAGTACTTGTTCAACATAGCTTGCGTAAATTTCACCACAACACATCACAAGAAAAGCCACCCCAATCACTGTCTTAAGGCCAGGGGAGTCCTCTCCACCCTGTCGCCCTCTTACAGTATGTGGGATTTATGGCTAGATTGATGACAACACCAGAGACAAGCTATCAAGAACTTAACAAAAAAAAACACCAAGACACTTACACATCATTGTTGTCCATTACTTCACGTTGGAAGGGAGACAAAGTATCCAAGCTTATGTCCAAATCCACCCTCCTTGATTCAGCGAATGTTGGGCTTACACTAGTAGGAGAAATGATAGATTTCCTACTCTCAATTGAATGATCACTCTCTCTCTTACAATGGCATAGATTTCCCTTGCTAATCCCCTATTACAACACATGCACATGCATAAGACAATGAGCTTCCACTCAAGAGCTCCTTCTAGAGAGGTTGAGCTTGGCTTCTCAAGCTATAGCATAGTGCTCTTGCTTATGGCTCCCCCTTTTATGCTAGCTACACCCTCCTTTTATAGCAATTTTGAAGGCTAGGGTTACTCCTCTAACCATGGTTGGGTTAGATTTTCAACAATTTATCTAATTTCTTTTGCTTGGAATTATCAAGAAGTTGGTGGGGAAAGAGAGAGGAGAGAAATGGAGGTGATAGGACTTTTCATAGTGGGTTAGTGTTAGTAGAGTTAGTATTAATTTACAAATGGAATTGAATATTTACAATGGGAGTATCCATGTAGGATACAAATAAGGAAGAAAAACTCTTAAGAGGTAAGAAAAGGTGGATTTCTTACAAGGTTGATGCTCCAAGTGTCTTGAGTAGGGCCAATTTTGACGCTTGTTGACGGTCCACTAGCTTTGACGGTACATTTTTTCTCCACTCTTGACCTTCCTTGAGAGACAAGGTAATTGAAGCTGAGTAATCAACCACCATGATGCTATCTTTTAAGAGAAGAGGCTGAATTTTGTGGTTTTTTGATAGATATGGGTAATTTGGAGGAGGAAAAATGAGACTAGGTGGTCAATTTTGGAATGGAATTGTGTGTGGGAGGTATGAGTTCACCATGGTTTCTCTTATTCTTCAAGGTTGAGGAGAAGGTGAGTAGTGTGCAGAGAGGAGTGGTGAGAGAGATGGGGATGATGAGTGGAGAAGTGTGTGTGAAAGAGGAAAATGATAAAGTGGAAGAGAGAGTGTGGCTGCATAGCATGGGAAAACTGGGGTCCACTAAAAAAATCATAGCTCACAGTTGGTAGCTTCAAAAATCATGAAAAAATTTGGGGTGATTATTCAGAGCGTGGGCTACATTTTCTCTTTTGACCACCGCTCCAAATTCGGAGTGGAGATAGGTGCCAAAATTCTCACCAAAAAGCCTGTTTTTTATGCCTGCAAAAGTCTTTTAGTGGTCCCCTCCTTTGTTGAATTTGTACAATGCATCCAAGAGTGAGCCCCTCCTTTGTCATATTATAATACAAAGCATTCAAGTTGCCCTTGACCCATGCATGGAGGAGGATTATTGGTGAAATAAGAAATATATACATGGTGGGACTAGTGTATGGACTATTCATGGACTTTAGCTCAATGAGCACATGGTGTTAGAATAATGAGTAAAAATAATAATAAAAATATGGAGGAGTTATGGATATGGAAAGATATTGGAATCATATGATATGGTCCCTCCTTGAATTATTTTGGGTGAAAGAGGAAAAGGTATGCAAGTAAATAATATAATAAAAGTAACCAATGAGTAGAAATCAATTTTTTGTTTTCACGAGGGTGAGGGTGAAAATGTGGGAGTGATTTGTATAAAGGAAAAATATGAGGTTAGAGTATGTACATATTGGCAAAAAAAAAAATATAATTATGGTGTAAGAGGATGAAAGAAGGTGTACATAGGTTTAATAAAACACACACCTAAGTAGAAATATTTAAATAAAATACCAAAATAATTATTAAAAATCCCTATATTTAGGCCATATATACAATGAAATATTTACACACAAAGAGGCCATAATATACTTTTATTTTTTTTATTTTTTTTATTTTTTTTGGCTCACCTAGCCTAGTGACTAGCTAGCTGAGGGTTTTTAAGAAGATATGGGAAAAGTCCCGTGACTCACGCACGCCTATGTACAGTGAAATGGTAGGGATAGCCACAGTGTTTGGGTGATTTTGGTAGGGTGAGGTAACTCACTGTGGCAATTACAAAGAGCCGAAAAAACAGCTATCATTAGCCCTCCCCCTGGATGATGGTATATTCATGTACCATCATAGAGCATCTTTTCCAAAGAGAGTGCTTCAGAGTCCTTGACGAGATCTTCATTGTTTGGCCCCTCAGAATTTTGGCTGGAGTTACACTCATGCTTCATGTAACAATACTTACATGAGACAGCGGCCTTTGGACAGATCTTTGGTAGATCCTTTGGTAGAAGGCGACTCAAATAGGGCTTCAAGCGATACCCGTTTACCTTCCTGGAGAGCTCTTTACCATTCAAGTCCATAAGCTGATAGTAGCTAGAATTGAAAGCCTTCTTGACTATGTATGGCCCTTGCCATTTAGTTTCAAACTTGGCATCAAAACGATTGTCAAGTCGATTGTCATACCTTAGCACAAGCTCTCCTTCCTTGATGCCTTTGTCCTTCAGTTTCTTGTCGTGCGTTTCTTTCGCTTGTGTGGCTTTCCTCTTGTAGCACTCGTATGCTGCTTCTCTTTTCCACTCAAGCTCCACTAACGTAAGAAGTCGATCCATCCATACCTCTTGATCATCTTGTGCTGATTTGCCATGAAGTCGCATTGTTGGAATGTTTAGCTCAATTGGCTGTAAAGCCTCTTGACCATAGACCAAGTGAAATGGTGTGAACTCCGTGGCTTCCCTATATGTGGTTCGATACGCCCACAAGGCACCATCCAAGAAGTCATCCCATAATTTTGTCTTGTTTTGCACCATCTTTCTAATGATTCCTGCAAT
Source organism: Adiantum capillus-veneris (assembly GCF_014529385.1). NCBI lineage: Eukaryota > Viridiplantae > Streptophyta > Polypodiopsida > Polypodiales > Pteridaceae > Adiantum > Adiantum capillus-veneris. The sequence goes on from NC_140956.1 coordinate 139,616,849, forward strand.
GACACCATTAGCCTTCTCCACCAAACCATTTGACTGTGGGTAGTATGGTGTGCTATGACGATGTAGAATGTGAAGCTCTTCACAAACTTCTGTGAGCAATCCTTTTCTAAACCCTGGACCATTATCAGAAACAATCTCCAAAGGTGTGCCAAATCTACAACAAATGTGAGTGTAGACGAATTTGCTTACTGTCTTCTCATTTACCTTTGCCACACTTTGTGCTTCCACCCACCTAGTCATATAGTCTACAGCCACTAGAATGTAGAGTTTACCATTTTTTGTCCTAGGCAGAGGACCCATAGCATCAATGCCCCACTTTTCAAAGGGTCCATTTGCAAGCACTATTTGCCTCGGGCCATGCACCAACCTTCTATTTCCATTTATCTGACAAGTGTGACAGCTTTTACACCAATGTTGAACATCCACATGAAAACTTGGCCAAACATACCCCGAAAGCAAAATCTTCTTCACAGTTAATTCTTGGGCAAAATGACCACCACATGCCTCTTCATGCAAACCTTTTAGAATGGCTGGAATTTCCTTGATAGTTGGTACTCGTCTGCACACTTGATCCTTCCCTCTTTGATAGAGGGAGCCTTCTAGGAAGAGATATACGCTTGCCTTCTTCATGAGTCTCCTCTTCTGAGCTTTTGTGAAGTCTGGTGGAAACTCACCCTCCAAAATGTAGCCAATGATGGGAGCCAATGACTCCAATCCCTGGTACCTCGGTTGCTTCACAGCAGCCGCCCCCATGATGACCTGCACTTCTTTCTTTACACATGCAACGGCTTGTTGTGCAAGTAAATCAGCATCTTCATTCTGTTTCCTAGGAATATGATATAGTTGCACTTCTTCAAATTGATTAAACAATCTACGAATGGCATGAACTTTTGTCCGTAAGCTCTCATTCTTGCATGCCCAAATGCCTAAAATCTGTTTAACAATGAGAAGTGCATCTCCCTTTACCATGAGGCGTTGTATCCCTTGGCCAATGCACATCTTCAAACCATGAAGTAGATTGTCATATTCTGCTTCATTGTTGCTAGCCATGTCTTCCAACAAGTTGTACGGAGCCATACCATGTCCAAGAGGGAAGTCTTGGAGGTTGATACGACGTCGAGTCCTCTTGGTTTCCTTGGTTCCCTTTGCCTTCTTGCCTTGTCCATGGTCACTATGTGATGTGACTCCTTCTTTCTCTTTACCTTTTCCTCGGCCACGCTTAATTCCATTGGCTTCCATGTCAACCTTATTTGAATTTGTCACCTCTACCACATGCACATTTGGATCTGGCAAAGGTGGAACTCCTTCTACCCCTTGTGGAGGTGGTCTTGGTCCATTTGGCCTTTGTAGAAGCCTTGGTTGTTGACCAGTTCCTTCACCTGCATTCATCACTGGGTAATTCAAGTTAGGCCTCCCTGGCTCCCCACGGGGCCAAGGACAATTATACATCCCATGTCCAGACTCTCCGCAATTCCAACATTGCAAGACTCTCCTAGGTCGTGGATCTCGCTCTTCAGACTTCTTTGCTTGTCCCTTTGGACCTACAGCTTGTGCAAGGTGAATTGACAGGCTGCTTAAAGATTCGTTTAACTTCTCAATTACTTCCGCCGTTACCTCAGGAAGCTCCCTCGATGTTGATGCTTGTGACTTACCTTTGGGTCTAAGACCTTCTATTGGAACCTCTCCCCTTAAGCACTTGAGTTTCCTATACTTCTCAGCAGCCCTAGTTTCAGCTGCATCAAAAGTAGCAGGTGCACCCGCCTCAACTTTTACCTTAAGGTCAGGAAAGAGTCCGGCTATGAACCTCTCCTTCTTTAAAAATTCTGCACCATCACCAGGGTTAGCAACATTTCGTATCCATAGAGCCCAAAGACGTAGAAACTCTTGCTTGTACAAGTAGTAGTCATCTAAGTTTTTTTGCTTATGAGAAACAATGTCTTGCCATAGTTTTTGAGTGTTTTGGGGATCAAAGAAGTATCTCTTAAAACGATTTAAAACTTCTGTGTAATTCCCCTTAACTTCCTCAGGCAAAGAGTCAAACCAAGTACTAGCATCTTTCCTAAGGACCACCTCAAACATTTCTACACGTTCTTGATCGGTTACTATCCTCTTGATACGGCAAGACATCTTGAAATTTGCTAAAAATAATTCTGCATCCTCTCCAGGCTCTCCAAAGAAAAGAGGATATCCAGACATTTGGCGTTGGCTCTCCATTATTATGAAAGATTACAACACGAGTTACAATAAGGGATACAATAGAGATCTAGAACCACTCGCCTGCAAATGAAGAAGTGAGAAAATACCACTCTAGGTTTTCTTCTTCAGCTATCCAAGCTTCAATAAGGTCTCGATTTGTTTGATCAAAACAAAAGGGTAGACTATTGATGAGCTCTAAGAAGGGTTGAAATTCTTCAAAGCTAAGGCGATAAATAGAAATCTCTAGAACTTCCTTTTCTGGATCCAAAAGAGCAACCACGTCCCAAGTGATAAATTGCACTTGCTCTACAATTCCCAATGCACGAGCGGTTTGTATAAAAACTAGATCTTCATGCTCGTCGAAGGCCGTGAGAAAGTAGCAATTGACTAGGAGCTCCTTTCCTTCGAGTTCCACACAGTCGGAGTGAGGCAACCTTCTCACAATTTCATAAAGAACATCCTCATCAAGTCCAATCAAGTTTGCAAGATTTAAAGACTCCACTTGTGCTACAAAATTCCTGGACAAAAACTCCTTAGGATTATGGTTAAATCATTCAAAAGCATAAAGAGATTTACAATGTCTCTATGAACAAAGTGTCATAGAAAGTAGAGAAGGATGAGAATTTATACAAATTTGCAATCTTCTCTATGCTCTCTTTATTAAGACAAGCTCTGAATAGTTCCCTATCTCCTTTGTTGAAAGCGAAAGGAAGACTATTAATAAGATGCAAATGAGGGAAAAATTCACCAAATGTGAGTCTATGAAGCATGAACTCTGGCCGCAAGTTTCCTGAAGAGTCTTCCTCAATGGTGAAATGCACTCGCCAAACGCCAAATTTCACTCTATTTACCAATCTTAGGGCACACACTAGTTGGATGAATGCGCGGTCTTCCTTAGTGCCCAACAACAAGAGGAAAATGGAATCAACGCGTAGGACCTTCCGTCTTAACTTCACCACCCTCTTGTTATGAGGGAGACGCCTTACTACTTGCTCCTGCAACTCAATTGGTAATAGAGCTAGATCTCTAAGGATTGAACTTTCACTGCACACACATTCCCAGTTAGAACAAATGATCGTTTTCTTGTTTCTTGTAACAACTTGGACAAAGAAAAAACAAACATACACACTACTTTGCCGGGCTGCACTTCATTTTAAAATAAAATGAACACATGTACATCAAAAGAAGTGTGGTAGTTGATGAGAGGTAGAATGACAGGGTTTGGTGATGCAAGAATTTCTCCTGCTCTTTGGCACCAAACATGAACACCATTCGTTGTTCAAAATGGATCTTTCTACTAATTGCAACGTTTATTCTAATGTGTGGAGTAAAATGAAAGGGAAAAACCTCTATTCCTGGGCCATTATCCATGGCCTATGCATGTCCTAATGCTTACAACAAAACAAAAATATAGACGTCCAAACTAAGGTCGTACCTAATGAGAGGCAAAATAAAAGGATTTACTGAAGCGTTTATCTCGGCCAACCTAAGAGGACCTAAAATTCTACGAATGACACGTTGAAATTGCAACTTAGTACTAACAATTATGTGTACCTTTTGCCTTGCAATGGGAATGAAGGGATCATACAAAGCTTCGTGATTCATGCAAACTACTTGACTATGCTAAAGGTTGATTCTACACAAAAATACACAAGCCGTCCTCAGTGGGGGCACCAAAATTGAGGCGGTCCGGGGCGGGCAACAAGAAGAGTGGCCTCTAGACACCCTTCAAGGCTCCCGTGCTGCTCAATGGGGCTGGGGCACAACACAACACAAACCAAAACAACAAACCCACCGCCAAATCCCAACTACACAAGGGGCACCACCTAGTTTAAGAGCGAACTAGGACGCAAAAGAGGAGAATCGTTAGAGCAACCCACAAACAAGCAAGGAATTTACACTAACCCTAACACCAATGGAATACTCTCACACACTAAAACACGAGAGAGAGAGAGAGAGAGAGAGAGAGAGAGAGAGAGAGAGAGAGAGAGAGAGATAGTGCTCGGGCTGCTTTGAAACGTATCAGCAATGATCAAGCAAACACAACTATATATTTAAGAAAGAGAGAGAAAGGGGGAGGGGGTGCTTGTTGCATTAATACCTTCTTACAAATCTGTCATGACAAATCAAAGTGAGATTAGTACTTGTTCAACATAGCTTGCGTAAATTTCACCACAACACATCACAAGAAAAGCCACCCCAATCACTGTCTTAAGGCCAGGGGAGTCCTCTCCACCCTGTCGCCCTCTTACAGTATGTGGGATTTATGGCTAGATTGATGACAACACCAGAGACAAGCTATCAAGAACTTAACAAAAAAAAACACCAAGACACTTACACATCATTGTTGTCCATTACTTCACGTTGGAAGGGAGACAAAGTATCCAAGCTTATGTCCAAATCCACCCTCCTTGATTCAGCGGATGTTGGGCTTACACTAGTAGGAGAAATGATAGATTTCCTACTCTCAATTGAATGATCACTCTCTCTCTTACAATGGCATAGATTTCCCTTGCTAATCCCCTATTACAACACATGCACATGCATAAGACAATGAGCTTCCACTCAAGAGCTCCTTCTAGAGAGGTTGAGCTTGGCTTCTCAAGCTATAGCATAGTGCTCTTGCTTATGGCTCCCCCCTTTTATGCTAGCTACACCCTCCTTTTATAGCAATTTTGAAGGCTAGGGTTACTCCTCTAACCATGGTTGGGTTAGATTTTCAACAATTTATCTAATTTCTTTTGCTTGGAATTATCAAGAAGTTGGTGGGGAAAGAGAGAGGAGAGAAATGGAGGTGATAGGACTTTTCATAGTGGGTTAGTGTTAGTAGAGTTAGTATTAATTTACAAATGGAATTGAATATTTACAATGGGAGTATCCATGTAGGATACAAATAAGGAAGAAAAACTCTTAAGAGGTAAGAAAAGGTGGATTTCTTACAAGGTTGATGCTCCAAGTGTCTTGAGTAGGGCCAATTTTGACGCTTGTTGACGGTCCACTAGCTTTGACGGTACATTTTTTCTCCACTCTTGACCTTCCTTGAGAGACAAGGTAATTGAAGCTGAGTAATCAACCACCATGATGCTATCTTTTAAGAGAAGAGGCTGAATTTTGTGGTTTTTTGATAGATATGGGTAATTTGGAGGAGGAAAAATGAGACTAGGTGGTCAATTTTGGAATGGAATTGTGTGTGGGAGGTATGAGTTCACCATGGTTTCTCTTATTCTTCAAGGTTGAGGAGAAGGTGAGTAGTGTGCAGAGAGGAGTGGTGAGAGAGATGGGGATGATGAGTGGAGAAGTGTGTGTGAAAGAGGAAAATGATAAAGTGGAAGAGAGAGTGTGGCTGCATAGCATGGGAAAACTGGGGTCCACTAAAAAAATCATAGCTCACAGTTGGTAGCTTCAAAAATCATGAAAAAATTTGGGGTGATTATTCAGAGCGTGGGCTACATTTTCTCTTTTGACCACCGCTCCAAATTCGGAGTGGAGATAGGTGCCAAAATTCTCACTAAAAAGCCTGTTTTTTATGCCTGCAAAAGTCTTTTAGTGGTCCCCTCCTTTGTTGAATTTGTACAATGCATCCAAGAGTGAGCCCCTCCTTTGTCATATTATAATACAAAGCATTCAAGTTGCCCTTGACCCATGCATGGAGGAGGATTATTGGTGAAATAAGAAATATATACATGGTGGGACTAGTGTATGGACTATTCATGGACTTTAGCTCAATGAGCACATGGTGTTAGAATAATGAGTAAAAATAATAATAAAAATATGGAGGAGTTATGGATATGGAAAGATATTGGAATCATATGATATGGTCCCTCCTTGAATTATTTTGGGTGAAAGAGGAAAAGGTATGCAAGTAAATAATATAATAAAAGTAACCAATGAGTAGAAATCAATTTTTTGTTTTCACGAGGGTGAGGGTGAAAATGTGGGAGTGATTTGTATAAAGGAAAAATATGAGGTTAGAGTATGTACATATTGGCAAAAAAAAAAATATAATTATGGTGTAAGAGGATGAAAGAAGGTGTACATAGGTTTAATAAAACACACACCTAAGTAGAAATATTTAAATAAAATACCAAAATAATTATTAAAAATCCCTATATTTAGGCCATATATACAATGAAATATTTACACACAAAGAGGCCATAATATACTTTTATTTTTTTATTTTTTTTTTTTTTTTGGCTCACCTAGCCTAGTGACTAGCTAGCTGAGGGTTTTTAAGAAGATATGGGAAAAGTCCCGTGACTCACGCACGCCTATGTACAGTGAAATGGTAGGGATAGCCACAGTGTTTGGGTGATTTTGGTAGGGTGAGGTAACTCACTGTGGCAATTACAAAGAGCCGAAAAAACAGCTATCATTAGCCCTCCCCCTGGATGATGGTATATTCATGTACCATCATAGAGCATCTTTTCCAAAGAGAGTGCTTCAGAGTCCTTGACGAGATCTTCATTGTTTGGCCCCTCAGAATTTTGGCTGGAGTTACACTCATGCTTCATGTAACAATACTTACATGAAACAGCGGCCTTTGGACAGATCTTTGGTAGATCCTTTGGTAGAAGGCGACTCAAATAGGGCTTCAAGCGATACCCGTTTACCTTCCTGGAGAGCTCTTTACCATTCAAGTCCATAAGCTGATAGTAGCTAGAATTGAAAGCCTTCTTGACTATGTATGGCCCTTGCCATTTAGTTTCAAACTTGGCATCAAAACGATTGTCAAGTCGATTGTCATACCTTAGCACAAGCTCTCCTTCCTTGATGCCTTTGTCCTTCAGTTTCTTGTCGTGCGTTTCTTTCGCTTGTGTGGCTTTCCTCTTGTAGCACTCGTATGCTGCTTCTCTTTTCCACTCAAGCTCCACTAACGTAAGAAGTCGATCCATCCATACCTCTTGATCATCTTGTGCTGATTTGCCATGAAGTCGCATTGTTGGAATGTTTAGCTCAATTGGCTGTAAAGCCTCTTGACCATAGACCAAGTGAAATGGTGTGAACTCCGTGGCTTCCCTATATGTGGTTCGATACGCCCACAAGGCACCATCCAAGAAGTCATCCCATAATTTTGTCTTGTTTTGCACCATCTTTCTAATGATTCCTGCAATGACACCATTAGCCTTCTCCACCAAACCATTTGACTGTGGGTAGTATGGTGTGCTATGACGATGTAGAATGTGAAGCTCTTCACAAACTTCTGTGAGCAATCCTTTTCTAAACCCTGGACCATTATCAGAAACAATCTCCAAAGGTGTGCCAAATCTACAACAAATGTGAGTGTAGACGAATTTGCTTACTGTCTTCTCATTTACCTTTGCCACACTTTGTGCTTCCACCCACCTAGTCATATAGTCTACAGCCACTAGAATGTAGAGTTTACCATTTTTTGTCCTAGGCAGAGGACCCATAGCATCAATGCCCCACTTTTCAAAGGGTCCATTTGCAAGCACTATTTGCCTCGGGCCATGCACCAACCTTCTATTTCCATTTATCTGACAAGTGTGACAGCTTTTACACCAATGTTGAACATCCACATGAAAACTTGGCCAAACATACCCCGAAAGCAAAATCTTCTTCACAGTTAATTCTTGGGCAAAATGACCACCACATGCCTCTTCATGCAAACCTTTTAGAATGGCTGGAATTTCCTTGATAGTTGGTACTCGTCTGCACACTTGATCCTTCCCTCTTTGATAGAGGGAGCCTTCTAGGAAGAGATATACGCTTGCCTTCTTCATGAGTCTCCTCTTCTGAGCTTTTGTGAAGTCTGGTGGAAACTCACCCTCCAAAATGTAGCCAATGATGGGAGCCAATGACTCCAATCCCTGGTACCTCGGTTGCTTCACAGCAGCCGCCACCATGATGACCTGCACTTCTTTCTTTACACATGCAACGGCTTGTTGTGCAAGTAAATCAGCATCTTCATTCTGTTTCCTAGGAATATGATATAGTTGCACTTCTTCAAATTGATTAAACAATCTACGAATGGCATGAACTTTTGTCCGTAAGCTCTCATTCTTGCATGCCCAAATGCCTAAAATCTGTTTAACAATGAGAAGTGCATCTCCCTTTACCATGAGGCGTTGTATCCCTTGGCCAATGCACATCTTCAAACCATGAAGTAGATTGTCATATTCTGCTTCATTGTTGCTAGCCATGTCTTCCAACAAGTTGTACGGAGCCATACCATGTCCAAGAGGGAAGTCTTGGAGGTTGATACGACGTCGAGTCCTCTTGGTTTCCTTGGTTCCCTTTGCCTTCTTGCCTTGTCCATGGTCACTATGTGATGTGACTCCTTCTTTCTCTTTACCTTTTCCTCGGCCACGCTTAATTCCATTGGCTTCCATGTCAACCTTATTTGAATTTGTCACCTCTACCACATGCACATTTGGATCTGGCAAAGGTGGAACTCCTTCTACCCCTTGTGGAGGTGGTCTTGGTCCATTTGGCCTTTGTAGAAGCCTTGGTTGTTGACCAGTTCCTTCACCTGCATTCATCACTGGGTAATTCAAGTTAGGCCTCCCTGGCTCCCCACGGGGCCAAGGACAATTATACATCCCATGTCCAGACTCTCCGCAATTCCAACATTGCAAGACTCTCCTAGGTCGTGGATCTCACTCTTCAGACTTCTTTGCTTGTCCCTTTGGACCTACAGCTTGTGCAAGGTGAATTGACAGGCTGCTTAAAGATTCGTTTAACTTCTCAATTACTTCCGCCGTTACCTCAGGAAGCTCCCTCGATGTTGATGCTTGTGACTTACCTTTGGGTCTAAGACCTTCTATTGGAACCTCTCCCCTTAAGCACTTGAGTTTCCTATACTTCTCAGCAGCCCTAGTTTCAGCTGCATCAAAAGTAGCAGGTGCACCCGCCTCAACTTTTACCTTAAGGTCAGGAAAGAGTCCGGCTATGAACCTCTCCTTCTTTAAAAATTCTGCACCATCACCAGGGTTAGCAACATTTCGTATCCATAGAGCCCAAAGACGTAGAAACTCTTGCTTGTACAAGTAGTAGTCATCTAAGTTTTTTTGCTTATGAGAAACAATGTCTTGCCATAGTTTTTGAGTGTTTTGGGATCAAAGAAGTATCTCTTAAAACGATTTAAAACTTCTGTGTAATTCCCCTTAACTTCCTCAGGCAAAGAGTCAAACCAAGTACTAGCATCTTTCCTAAGGACCACCTCAAACATTTCTACACGTTCTTGATCGGTTACTATCCTCTTGATACGGCAAGACATCTTGAAATTTGCTAAAAATAATTCTGCATCCTCTCCAGGCTCTCCAAAGAAAAGAGGATATCCAGACATTTGGCGTTGGCTCTCCATTATTATGAAAGATTACAACACGAGTTACAATAAGGGATACAATAGAGATCTAGAACCACTCGCCTGCAAATGAAGAAGTGAGAAAATACCACTCTAGGTTTTCTTCTTCAGCTATCCAAGCTTTAATAAGGTCTCGATTTGTTTGATCAAAACAAAAGGGTAGACTATTGATGAGCTCTAAGAAGGGTTGAAATTCTTCAAAGCTAAGGCGATAAATAGAAATCTCTAGAACTTCCTTTTCTGGATCCAAAAGAGCAACCACGTCCCAAGTGATAAATTGCACTTGCTCTACAATTCCCAATGCACGAGCGGTTTGTATAAAAACTAGATCTTCATGCTCGTCGAAGGCCGTGAGAAAGTAGCAATTGACTAGGAGCTCCTTTCCTTCGAGTTCCACACAGTCGGAGTGAGGCAACCTTCTCACAATTTCATAAAGAACATCCTCATCAAGTCCAATCAAGTTTGCAAGATTTAAAGACTCCACTTGTGCTACAAAATTCCTGGACAAAAACTCCTTAGGATTATGGTTAAATCATTCAAAAGCATAAAGAGATTTACAATGTCTCTATGAACAAAGTGTCATAGAAAGTAGAGAAGGATGAGAATTTATACAAATTTGCAATCTTCTCTATGCTCTCTTTATTAAGACAAGCTCTGAATAGCTCCCTATCTCCTTTGTTGAAAGCGAAAGGAAGACTATTAATAAGATGCAAATGAGGGAAAAATTCACCAAATGTGAGTCTATGAAGCATGAACTCTGGCCGCAAGTTTCCTGAAGAGTCTTCCTCAATGGTGAAATGCACTCGCCAAACGCCAAATTTCACTCTATTTACCAATCTTAGGGCACACACTAGTTGGATGAATGCGCGGTCTTCCTTAGTGCCCAACAACAAGAGGAAAATGGAATCAACGCGTAGGACCTTCCGTCTTAACTTCACCACCCTCTTGTTATGAGGGAGACGCCTTACTACTTGCTCCTGCAACTCAATTGGTAATAGAGCTAGATCTCTAAGGATTGAACTTTCACTGCACACACATTCCCAGTTAGAACAAATGATCGTTTTCTTGTTTCTTGTAACAACTTGGACAAAGAAAAAACAAACATACACACTACTTTGCCGGGCTGCACTTCATTTTAAAATAAAATGAACACATGTACATCAAAAGAAGTGTGGTAGTTGATGAGAGGTAGAATGACAGGGTTTGGTGATGCAAGAATTTCTCCTGCTCTTTGGCACCAAACATGAACACCATTCGTTGTTCAAAATGGATCTTTCTACTAATTGCAACGTTTATTCTAATGTGTGGAGTAAAATGAAAGGGAAAAACCTCTATTCCTGGGCCATTATCCATGGCCTATGCATGTCCTAATGCTTACAACAAAACAAAAATATAGACGTCCAAACTAAGGTCGTACCTAATGAGAGGCAAAATAAAAGGATTTACTGAAGCGTTTATCTCGGCCAACCTAAGAGGACCTAAAATTCTACGAATGACACGTTGAAATTGCAACTTAGTACTAACAATTATGTGTACCTTTTGCCTTGCAATGGGAATGAAGGGATCATACAAAGCTTCGTGATTCATGCAAACTACTTGACTATGCTAAAGGTTGATTCTACACAAAAATACACACGCCGTCCTCAGTGGGGGCACCAAAATTGAGGCGGTCCGGGGCGGGCAACAAGAAGAGTGGCCTCTAGACACCCTTCAAGGCTCCCGTGCTGCTCAATGGGGCTGGGGCACAACACAACACAAACCAAAACAACAAACCCACCGCCAAATCCCAACTACACAAGGGGCACCACCTAGTTTAAGAGCGAACTAGGACGCAAAAGAGGAGAATCGTTAGAGCAACCCACAAACAAGCAAGGAATTTACACTAACCCTAACACCAATGGAATACTCTCACACACTAAAACACGAGAGAGAGAGAGAGAGAGAGAGAGAGAGAGAGAGAGAGAGAGAGAGAGAGAGAGATAGTGCTCGGGCTGCTTTGAAACGTATCAGCAATGATCAAGCAAACACAACTATATATTTAAGAAAGAGAGAGAAAGGGGGAGGGGGTGCTTGTTGCATTAATACCTTCTTACAAATCTGTCATGACAAATCAAAGTGAGATTAGTACTTGTTCAACATAGCTTGCGTAAATTTCACCACAACACATCACAAGAAAAGCCACCCCAATCACTGTCTTAAGGCCAGGGGAGTCCTCTCCACCCTGTCGCCCTCTTACAGTATGTGGGATTTATGGCTAGATTGATGACAACACCAGAGACAAGCTATCAAGAACTTAACAAAAAAAAACACCAAGACACTTACACATCATTGTTGTCCATTACTTCACGTTGGAAGGGAGACAAAGTATCCAAGCTTATGTCCAAATCCACCCTCCTTGATTCAGCGAATGTTGGGCTTACACTAGTAGGAGAAATGATAGATTTCCTACTCTCAATTGAATGATCACTCTCTCTCTTACAATGGCATAGATTTCCCTTGCTAATCCCCTATTACAACACATGCACATGCATAAGACAATGAGCTTCCACTCAAGAGCTCCTTCTAGAGAGGTTGAGCTTGGCTTCTCAAGCTATAGCATAGTGCTCTTGCTTATGGCTCCCCCCTTTTATGCTAGCTACACCCTCCTTTTATAGCAATTTTGAAGGCTAGGGTTACTCCTCTAACCATGGTTGGGTTAGATTTTCAACAATTTATCTAATTTCTTTTGCTTGGAATTATCAAGAAGTTGGTGGGGAAAGAGAGAGGAGAGAAATGGAGGTGATAGGACTTTTCATAGTGGGTTAGTGTTAGTAGAGTTAGTATTAATTTACAAATGGAATTGAATATTTACAATGGGAGTATCCATGTAGGATACAAATAAGGAAGAAAAACTCTTAAGAGGTAAGAAAAGGTGGATTTCTTACAAGGTTGATGCTCCAAGTGTCTTGAGTAGGGCCAATTTTGACGCTTGTTGACGGTCCACTAGCTTTGACGGTACATTTTTTCTCCACTCTTGACCTTCCTTGAGAGACAAGGTAATTGAAGCTGAGTAATCAACCACCATGATGCTATCTTTTAAGAGAAGAGGCTGAATTTTGTGGTTTTTTGATAGATATGGGTAATTTGGAGGAGGAAAAATGAGACTAGGTGGTCAATTTTGGAATGGAATTGTGTGTGGGAGGTATGAGTTCACCATGGTTTCTCTTATTCTTCAAGGTTGAGGAGAAGGTGAGTAGTGTGCAGAGAGGAGTGGTGAGAGAGATGGGGATGATGAGTGGAGAAGTGTGTGTGAAAGAGGAAAATGATAAAGTGGAAGAGAGAGTGTGGCTGCATAGCATGGGAAAACTGGGGTCCACTAAAAAAATCATAGCTCACAGTTGGTAGCTTCAAAAATCATGAAAAAATTTGGGGTGATTATTCAGAGCGTGGGCTACATTTTCTCTTTTGACCACCGCTCCAAATTCGGAGTGGAGATAGGTGCCAAAATTCTCACCAAAAAGCCTGTTTTTTATGCCTGCAAAAGTCTTTTAGTGGTCCCCTCCTTTGTTGAATTTGTACAATGCATCCAAGAGTGAGCCCCTCCTTTGTCATATTATAATACAAAGCATTCAAGTTGCCCTTGACCCATGCATGGAGGAGGATTATTGGTGAAATAAGAAATATATACATGGTGGGACTAGTGTATGGACTATTCATGGACTTTAGCTCAATGAGCACATGGTGTTAGAATAATGAGTAAAAATAATAATAAAAATATGGAGGAGTTATGGATATGGAAAGATATTGGAATCATATGATATGGTCCCTCCTTGAATTATTTTGGGTGAAAGAGGAAAAGGTATGCAAGTAAATAATATAATAAAAGTAACCAATGAGTAGAAATCAATTTTTTGTTTTCACGAGGGTGAGGGTGAAAATGTGGGAGTGATTTGTATAAAGGAAAAATATGAGGTTAGAGTATGTACATATTGGCAAAAAAAAATATATAATTATGGTGTAAGAGGATGAAAGAAGGTGTACATAGGTTTAATAAAACACACACCTAAGTAGAAATATTTAAATAAAATACCAAAATAATTATTAAAAATCCCTATATTTAGGCCATATATACAATGAAATATTTACACACAAAGAGGCCATAATATACTTTTATTTTTTTTATTTTTTTTATTTTTTTTGGCTCACCTAGCCTAGTGACTAGCTAGCTGAGGGTTTTTAAGAAGATATGGGAAAAGTCCCGTGACTCACGCACGCCTATGTACAGTGAAATGGTAGGGATAGCCACAGTGTTTGGGTGATTTTGGTAGGGTGAGGTAACTCACTGTGGCAATTACAAAGAGCCGAGAAAACAGCTATCACCGCAAAGTTTTGGGCTTACTCCCCTTTGTGGACTGATCCTGTCCTCAGGGCATGGCACTTCCCTTTACTCATGTGCCAGCTCTCGTACACCGCATCACTCCAGGGAGGATTTGTTACCATATACATGTGGTAGTGATGTGTGTGGACACACTAGGACCGCCGGGGCATTTTTTCCCTCTTTAGGAGGTTTTTTTCCGCGTGCATTGTATATACGCCCATCACTCTAGGGCTATCTTTCTTTTCCATTACACACTAAGTAATATACTCTCTATTGTGTGCCTTGAGCTTCCTTCGTCTTCTCCAAGCTGTGTGTGTTTCTCTAAAACCCTAATTCCAACAGCCGACCAAGTTACCAATGGCGAGAAAAAGCTCGACAACAGTCAAAAGTGCTAACAACACCTCAAGCAATCAACGTGCTAAAGCATCCTCATGGTACAATCAAATAGAGAGCACACAAACTACAAGAATTGCTCTTTGGAAGACATCAATAGCAAACCTCGACATCGGAAACCCTTGAGTTTATTACTCAAGACCCAGCTCTTGCACATCATATTGGTTTGAATTGCATGGATCTTCATATCATGGTAGATCCAATCACTCTATGCATAGATACAATTTTTCAACCCATGCACACAGTCGTCCCGAAGTACGCCATCGAGCAGGGATGGAAGGGCACTAAGTACTAAGTAATTAAAGGCAATGTTTGAAGAGGGAGGAAAAAGTTCTATGTTAACGTAAGATTTTTTGAAAAACTATTTAATAATTCCCTTATAATTCATCACCAAGGGAAAACTCATAGATAATATCTCCCTGATGAGTGTAAATAGTGTATATACTATCAGAAAATCATCAAAAATAGTCCTTTTTGAGTATTTTTTTATCATTTTTGTTGATAATGAGGCTTAAAAAGAGAGAAATCCAACAAAAAACAATAAAGCTGTGTTTTTCAAGGGATTTTCTTATTAGTGGATTTTTACTTTACTTTTTTAGAGCATTTTTCTATTTTCTTTGATTTTTTCAAATGAACAGATCAAAAATTAATAATAAATAGCAGGGAAGCTCAAATGGAAAAATGGAAGACAAAATGGTGATAAAAAAGACAAGACAGACAAGCACAACAAATTTCAATGAAATCAAAAGATGGAAGCGGGAAGCCTAAATTAGGCAGCCAAGTCTACTTTTGCAAAATTCTTGCAGAATGAGCTAGAGAAATCCGATTAGGGAAATTTTTGAGTCTAACATAGATTTCACGACCTAGTAGGACTAACAGGGGGATCTGGGGAAAATTGGTTCGGGAAGTCCGGGTATAGATATCCATGGTAGGGTTAAACCACCTTATTTCCACTTGGAGCCTTAAGAGAGAGATTTCGGCCTCTTTTCTTACAACTTTTTCGGAGCCCACAGTTGACCATTTTTAGCGCCATCTCACACGAGACATGACGGGTAAGTTCCTTACTCAACAATGATCCATTTTGTACGGCCGGTAGCTAGTCTAAAGCCCTTAAAAAAACCCTAAAAATCGAGTAGTGCACGAAGACCTACAACCTAAAACTAACCATAGCGGCCTGCTAGCTTGACCATATCGGATGGGATTTGAACCATAGCATGCCCTAACATAATAGAACCTTTCTATACCATCAAATGACCATTTGGCTAGGGTCAAGGGGTCCCCGGTAGAAAAGTTAGGTTTTTGGAAAATGCCAGAATTCCGACCTAACTCCACAGATGGCTTGCTAATGAGTTCCATATACAATGTTTATGATTGGTTTGCTGAAATCCATCAAGCAAAGCCCTTGAAAAGCAGAAAACGGCTTGAAGGTTACAAAGCGTCAATTCGACATACGAGGCCAAACTGACTCCAAATGAGCCAGGACCGACCAACCCAACAGACAGAGTAGTTACAAAAAATGGGGATTTAGAGTCGACAGACCACAAAGTGCTGCCGGCATGACCAAAGTTGACCAAATTCAATTTAGGACTTGTATTAGGTGTATGAAATATGTCTAGGGCAAAATTATAGGTGTTACAAAGTTTTTGTCACTGTTGTAAATAATCGCGATTATTTACTTTTGCATCAGTTTTTCTTGGAAATTGTCAAATCATCTCACCTATCATGTGTACACACCTATTACATGCCAAAAATCAAGTATGAGCCAAAATGACCACCCATTACTTGTAAAATTGCCAAAAAACGCAAAGAAGTCTTTGCAAGCTAAAATTTGGGTTATGGACCACATTTCTTAATCCAAATCACTTCATATCTCATACCCAAGTCCATACAATGCCTAGAACCAATTTGTACCAAAAAATGTCAATTTTGGAAGAAAGGTTAATAATCGTGATTATTTACTTTCTGGTCAAAATTGGGGAATTTTGATATTTTGTCATCATACATCCAAAGTACATGATGTGTTAAGCCCACTAGCCAATTTTAAATTAATTTGGAGTTCAAAATCTCAAATTTCCTTTATATCTACTGTTTCAGAGACCTAAAGCCAAAATTTGGTACCATTTTCACCCTGTGCATCCAAATGAGCCCATATTTCACTCAGAGCATGTATTTGGTATATACTTCAAGCCTATAAATCCAAGTTTACAAAAAGTTGAAAATTTTCCTCAGCTGTAAATAATCATGATTATTTACTTTGGTTGCAAATTTTTGTTTTGACTATACAGTTTTGTTCCTTGTATGTTTTTCTGCATCTTTGCTTGTTCAAAAATTGATTTGAAGCAAATTGAACCAAATTGTCAGCATTTCAATCTAAAAGGACATTCCAGAGAAAATTCCAATAAATCTGCTAACTTTGCACTCTATTCACTGAACAGGAGCAATGCAAGCAGCGGAGAGGGCCAAGAAGAAGCTAAACCAAAAAGAGAAACTACAAGAACTACCCGCGTATCAACTAGACCCTGAGTCAATCAAAGCAGTAAAGGCATCCTACCTTTTTAGAGAACGGTTAAAAGAGCACCACACTACAGTCTTCACTGGCAGGTTCAAGAGTGAAGAGGGGCATCAAGTGGAGTTGCTGCCAAGCCAGAGACAAAAGAGGATAACCGCAGGTTGGGGCTTAGGCACTTCTACGAACAAGAGCCTTGCGGAGTAGACTTTCAGAAAGCTTACGAGCTTCTATCCACCATCAAAGAAGACGGAACCGCACATATATCAGACACACAAGGGAACAAGGTCGAAGTAGTGATCACAAAAGAGATAGTGGCAGAGGCACTCAGACTACCCACTGAAGGAATGACCATGCGGGCAAGAGACAAGAAAACCTAGGCACATTTACCAAAGAGACAACCGTGGCTACATTTGCCGATCTTATCCACAAACAGGTGGAAGAGCCAGCCCATTTGTACCACCAACACTTCCATTTTCTAGAAAAAAGGCCACCAAGGTACAATACACCAAATCACACCGTGGCTACCACATTCATGCAGGTTCTCAAGTCGACGACAAGGCAACCAGTGGACAACATGCAGTATGTCTTGACAACCTTGAAGGGCACCAAGAAGGAAGGCAAAATCACGTACTTGGGTGCGCCAGAGGTCTTGACTAGAATAGCATATCATGCCATCGGCAAGGCCGACAACCTACCGCCTGCCCTTGATCGGAGTATATGGATATTGGCAGCACAACCCTCTCCAAGAGCTACAAGGTCAGGTAAAGATCATATAAATTTGATGATGAGTCAGCTGATAGCTCGCCAAAACGGCACAGCAGCAAAATCTCTGACAACGAAGAAAAGAGAGCTCGGAGAGAAGAGATGAAAAGGAAATTTGTGGCCGCACACCAAGAAGAGCGAGCTCAGAAACAAGCACGCTTTGAAAGAGAGGAACAGGCTTACCAGCGCAGTAGGAAAACACAAGAGAAGGACCCAGAAAAATGGGTACCTGCAGGACTTAAAGGCCCTCGAACAAAGCATCATACAAGAAAAGAGGCAAATGATCCGATGGAGCATTTAGAAAGAATGTACCAAGAGGCTGAAGCGCTAGAGTTGAAGGAAGCAGAAGAAGCTGCAAAGAAAGCCAAGGAAGCGGAAGACCAAAGGCAAGCCGAGGAAACTGCTAGCCAAGACCAAAGTCATGGATCTCCCTGACCCATCACACCGCATACAGAACAAACAAGACCATCCCATGCCTAGCCCACCACCATCACCTGCAGGCAAAGACACCAATGAAGAAGCAAATCCTGAGAAAGAGAAAGATTTTGAGTCCACCCAACAAACAGAATTTGCACAAGAGGATGACCACCCCGATGGACAAAAAGAAAAAGAAGCCGAGCCGGAACATGAGAAGGCAGCAGAAGATACTCAAAAGCCAGAAGAGGAAAAGATAAGTAGATTTTAAAAAGAGACTGATAAGGAAGCAGATGCAGAAAAATGTCTACCACTACACATGAGACGGAACCCGAGCCAGAAAAGGAAGAAAGGCCGGCACCTGAAGAGACAACAAGGATTGAGACAACACCCTCTACTTCCACTTAGCCAGAAACTGCCGAGGCATGAAAGCCTCAGGATGGCCAAGAAGAAGACCGAACATCTACCTCCACACAAGAACCACCAGCAGTTACAACGCAGCAAGAAGCAACACATGAGTCTATAGGTACATCTCAGCTGGCACGACAGGAGGAGTGGCAGTCAAACAACGAGTTAATAATCCAAGTCAATGAATATGCATGTCAGATGCACGAAATGACGGAGAGACTCCGTTCAGCAGCTTTAAATCGCAACACAAAGGCCAAGGAGCTTGAATTGGTGATCGACGCTCTCCAAGGAGAGCTAGAAGACAGAATGACTGTCATCACTGATCTCCAAAGGCAGTGCAAGAGCTGAAGGCAGAAGTGGAACAGCTTTAGTTGGCCAAAGATAAAAAACAAAAAGAAATGGAGGAGTTAGGTGATCTACTCACCAAATTATCTGATTATTGCAAAGCAAAAGACGAGCAGCTGACAGAAGTTACGGATGAACTTCTTACAACCTCTCTGTCAGCTCAAAAAATTCAGGTATAATTATATGTTGCCAATGCTTCTCTGCAGCATTCTGAACAGAGGATCAATGATCAGGCCATTTTCTTATGGAAAATCAGAGAAAATCCAGTTGTGGCCTCGATCAAAGGAACTGATGAAGTGTACAAGGCACTTGAAAAGAAAAACAAAGACCCAAAATTGGAAAATTAAGGCTAGAACAATCACAATGAAGGGACCTGGCATTGATGCGGGTTCAAAGAGAGGAGGAGCTTCTAAAGGAGATAGCAGAACTAAAGCAAATTAATCAACTCCTCAGAGATGAAAAACCAAACACGTAGCAAGAGACAGGCACTTCAGAGCCGCCACAGATATACATACCCTCGGTCTCATTTGATGAGTTTGAGACACATTCAACAGCAAAGCCGAGTGGTAATGAAGATTTTCAGATTAACATCACAAATGAAGACACGGTGCCAATGGTCTAGCTGTCAAAAGCTGAAGAAGACGCACTGAAGGAGAAGATCACCCTAGAGGTGGATGAGCAATGGAAAGCCACTATGGATTGGGAGTTGAGAGTTTTACACTCTATCAACGTCACTCAACTCACTCCCAATCAGATCAACGCTCAATGGCACCAAGAATCCTTGCCATACCCTCTCATCAAAGTAGAACTATTACACGTGAAAGAAAGGCTGTATAAGGATATGCAAGAAGATGGCGCAGATAAAGACCACCCAAAGTGGAGGTTAAGCTGGCTCAACAAGAATCCTAGATACTTGATTCTATTCACAAGAGCACCTGCAGCCCTTCAAAGAGATCCAACCTTCTATCCTGTACATAGAGTAAGGACATGGCAAGCGCATGAAGCACTGCAAAAGAAGAGGCCAACTTGACTCAACTTCCCCAGGCTACCAACTCCAGAGAGAGGCCAAGCAACAAAATAATACATGGTGACAACCCTAACGAGCACCATGTCTTTCTTAAAGAGTCTTCCAAATCTCTCTTGTGCCATGTTATGTAAGATTTGCAGAATGTTGCTCACATGTATACAAGTTTTTAATGAGCCTGAGCAAACAGGAGCCCCATGGCTATCATTCTTGGAATGAAACAAAGGCTTATGCTACGATCTGAGTGGGCAACCTTCAGAAGAGGTCCTTTATGAATTCTATGCCAGATGCATATTCCTTCCATTGAATATATGCTAGCCTTTGAAGAAGCATTCTACACTAGATTCTTCACCTGGCCAATGAAGATATTTGCATCGGTGATCAGCAACCTAACATCCAGGTTTGTAAGCTACTCATCGGTGGAGCTGAAGAATCAAGTAACATTGCAATTTCTACAAGTGCCCGAGAAAGAACGAAGAATTAGATACCAGAAAGCATTGGACATGCTTAAATATTGCCTCGCCTGCCGTCAACCCAAAGACCATTACAACCCATAAAGTTGTGTCAAGGGACGACACAGGCGAGGAGGGACGGAAAGTTAGCAACAAGCTAACACGGACACCATTTTTCGAGTTCTCTTTGTAAAACATTTATTATTTTGATGAATGGAGAATATTGTAACTCCTACTTTCTCGAATAAACTCTGTAATTAATGAGCCAAGGCTACAAGCTTCCAAATTGTATCATCCAGTCATCACCCAGCTTTGGTAGAACTCCAGATTATTAGGTTTGACCACCCAAAAGCCTTGGATAAGGTATAAAAGCCAATTTTTGTAAGATTTTTATAAGTTTTGGAGAAAAAATACACAGTGTGAGTTAATGCCGCTCACTTCTCTCCTTCTCGCGCTTTCCACTCCCTCTCTGGTTGTCACATTGCAATTGCGTTTGTTGCATTGCAACTGTAAGTAAGAGCTCTACGTATTGATGTAAGACATTCACAATATTTTGTAGATTTTGGCATTGCCGACCCACGGCCTAATTTCATCATAACTAGGAATTTACACTTTTAAATTGAAAACTAAGCATAGGCGGGGTATTGGGGCATCATTGCTAAGCATTTAGATGCATTTTGGGTCGAAAACGACCAGGTCAAAAATCCACTGCTGTTAATAATTGCGATTTTGGAACATGACCTAAAGTGGGGTTTGAGGCCATAGGCATGTGTGCTTAGGTCTTATAAACTTGTTCTAGAAGTCTCGTTACGTTTGGATGTCATTTGATGTTGTAACGGATGTGATTTGCTTGCCGATGAGCGATTGGCTTTTGGTGATTTCAGTCACTTGAGTGTAGCTTGAGTTAGATGCGAGTTGTTAGTTGTTTTCCAAGAGATTGACACCCTCTTGTAGCCTCTATGCACTAGTCGAGTCAGCTTCATCCCATGGATTGACAACTTAATTGTGGTTCTCGCTCATACTGCAATAAGATAGGATGGTGAGGTTAGACATGCGTCCCACACTTTTTCCACCAATTCATGCATTTGACTCATGATCTCCTCTGGTTGAGCTTGTGAAACTCGATAAGGAGGCTTGTTAGGCAGTGAGCTTCCTGGTAGGATCTCAATTGCATGGTCATCATCCCTCATTTTAGAGGTAGCTCACTAGGGATGTCAACAATGAAAACATCTTGGGATCCATTTAGAAAATTAGACAACTCTAATTCCTCTTGATTCCCTTTATTTCAAGGATATGGTGTTCCCCAACTCATTAGCATCTATGTACATTCTCTCTTCCCTATAGGTGAAGTAGATTCTCCTTTCAAGGGACTTCATGTTGGAAGCCATGCGGTTAAACCATGGTGCCCCAACATAACATTCTCATGTTTGAGAGGGGAGATTAAGAAATACTCTTTGCTCAAATAGATTTGGACATGAAGCCTTAATTTTCCAATTAAAGAAGTAACTGAGATGTCTTGTCCCTTGATAGATCCATTGGCTTTCAATGCATCTCCCATTTCGTGGCTTGTATGCCTAGCTTAGTGGTCAACTCCATGGATATGAAGTTGTGAGTTGAACCAGGGTCAAATAAAGTAAAGGCATCATGCTCTTGCATCTTTCCCCAAGCATAGTAAAGAAGAAATCCTTGTCAATGAGCATCCTCTTTTGAAGCTTCAAACATAGAGGTTCTAGGAGTCTCATTGCGGGCAATTCCCTTGGGGCAAGGAGAATAATCATGGCCTTGCTCCCTACACTTAAAACATTTGTGGTCCTTACAAAAATATTCTAGCTCTTTAAGAGAGATTTTATATTTGCCTTTGTAAACTCCCTTCTCCTTGGACCGATTGTTGTTGTTGTTGGAATAGCCTTGGTAAGAATTTTGGGCATTGGTTTTCCTCTTGGAATCACTTTTGTCTTTATTTTCCATGGGCTTGACATTTTGTCTAGCCCCTTGTTGGAAACTGATGTGCGACGCAACCATGGTGTGGTGGATTACTTCGGTGATAGAACCAAGCCGTTAAGAGTTGACATACTCGGCCATCTCTTTGGGTAATCCCACATAGAATTGTTTCTTTTGCATGGCAAAGTCTATCTTTTTAAAGATAGTAGCATTGAGATGAACATCCCAAAACTTGTCCACATATTTGTGGATAGACTCATGAGAGAGAAGCCTCAAACTCCTCCACTTGGTGAGTACTTTGTCCTTTGCATCGCTTGCAAGGAAGTGCTTCATGATGGAAACTCGTAGAGTTTTCCATGTCTTTGGGGATTTTTCGTTTCCACGAAGGCTAGCCCATCATTGAGGAGCCAATTTTTGGAAGTGCATAGCTACATGGCGTAGCTTGGAGGAATCTGTGAAGCCCTCCTCATTAAAGGCCACATCAAATTGTTGGATGCAGGCCAATACTTTGTTGGTAGCACCAAAGGTGCCATCATAGGTGAGAAAAGAGATACTCTTTCCTCCCTCTTTGAAGCTCCATTAGATGCACATTTCTCTTTGATAGACTAATTTCGTTTGGACCCCTATTGAGATGCAACAATCTCTCGTCTTGGTCCCCTGCTGAGGTAAGTCTAGAAGCACTTATTGCAAATTTCTCTTTGAGAGACCATCTCCTTTTGGACCCCATTCGAGATGCAACCATCTCTCCTTTTGGTCCCGTGTTGAGATAGGTCTAGAAGCACTTATTGCACATTGCTCTTTGATAGACCATCTCTTTTTGGACCCCTATTGAGATGCAACCATTTCTCCTTTTGGTCCCGTGTTGAGATAGGTCTAGAAGGACATGTCTCTATTCTTACTCCTATTCCTGTTTATTCTCCCACATTAAATGATCAGTTTAACATGAGAAAATCATTTGGTAAAGCTAGATATTATATATTATGACATTGATTTTCTCATGTTAAACTGATCATTTAATGTGGGAGAATAAAGGAGAACAAGAGTTAGAATAGAGACATGTGCTTCTAGACCTATCTCAACACGGGACCAAAAGGAGAGATGGTTGCATCTTAGTAGGGGTCCAAAAGGAGATGGTATATCAAAGAGAAATGTGCAATAAGTGCTTCTATACCTATCTCAACACGGGAGAGATGGTTGCATCTCAATAGGGGTCCAAAAGGATGTGGTCTATCAAAGAGAAATGTGCAATAAGTGCTTCTGAACTTACCTCAGCGCAGGGGCCCAAGAGGAGAGATGGTTACATCTCAATAGGGGTCCAAAAGGAGGTAGTCTATCAAAGAGCAATGTGCATCTAATGGAGCTTAAAAGACCTTAGGGTTAGCTTCATTAAAGACCTCCAATGGTTAATGTTTTTGACCTTAGGCAAGCTAGGACTGAGCTTGAGGTGGGAGCCCAACCTAAACTTGAGGTGCTTCTCGTGCTTGATGACTAAGGTGCTTGAGGTGCTAGTCATGCTTGATGACTAAGGGGCACGCTTGATGACTAAGGTGCTTGAGGTGCTGGTCATGCTTGATGGCCAAGGTAGTTGAGGTGCTTGTCATACTTAATGAGGAAGGTGCTTGAGAAGCTTCCCATGCATGGGCGGTAAGGTGCTTGAGTAAAAAAGAGACCCTACAAACTTATTGAGGAAGGTGCTTGAGAAGCTTCCCATGCATGGGGGGCGTATGGTGATTGAGTAAAAAAGAGACCCTACAAACTTAATGAGAAAGGTGCTTGAGAAGTTAGGGGAATATTTGAGTTAACCTTCCACTCACCCAATGGGCACCCCTTTTCTCAAAGGGCACATGGGACACATGTCAACAAACTGTCCCTATGCTTAACCACATGGTGTGCTTGAATGCTATTGGTTGGGCTAAACAGGGGTTGAATGAGCTTCTAGTTCCATACAATAAATATCTAGATATTTTCAAGCTCTCTCTCTCTAAGGGGTAAGGAGGACACTTGTCCAAAGACTACCCATGTACTTGAATGCATGTTGCATGTGATTGGCTAGGGGAAAGAGGGGTCCAATGAGCTGGAAATATGTATAGAAGCTACAACTCACCCCAAGCAAGCAAGGGGGGTCTTGGGGGGATATACACCACACACACACACACACATTCATTTTGTAGATCCATTATCACTTAGTGAAAGTACAGGACCTCCACCTCCTTCTCCAAGCTTGTGAGAAGTGAGAGCCTACACCAACACTCTTGGCTATGGAATGAAAATCCAACCAAGAAGCATGCTTCAATGCTTAAGCTTTCCATCTTCATCACTATTCTATTATGTATTCTAGCAATGAGAGTGATGATAAGTGAGGAAATATTTCTTTCTCCTATGGAATGTTTCTTCTTCCTCTTCCCTACCCTCATTCCCAGCTAGCTCTCTCCACCTTCGAAGGTGTTTGAATCCTTGGGATTGATGCTTGGAATAGTTAATGCTTTCTATAAAGTTTATGTTATGCTTGTGATGCATGAAGCTTTCCATCTTCATTCCATCACCTAGGTCACAAGGAACACAAAGATTGTATTGTACCAAGTCTCACTTGATGGGAGAAACTATTATACAAATTCCTATTGGAGGGGGGACCGGCTTCGTATGAATCCGATCCTCAACTGTTGTCATGTTCTCTAAACACTCTCTCTTGCAAAAGTATTGTTTATGCCAAGTTAACTAAGTACCATGTTTATGTTTCTACCATCAATTAAGCTCACCCGCTATGCTCACAAATAACCTCACAAAAGTGCTTCATCTAATTTCCTAATTCTGCTACTCTCAAAGTTCATAGGCCATTTCCATTACATTGGTATCAGAGCATTTGGTTCCTCTTTTCTTTCTTAAGAAGAGAGGTCATTAAGTAGCCTATTAATGGTTGATTTTGTTAACTACATTAGGGTAAGTGGGACTAGGATCTATGATCCGTTTTGTTGAGTCCACTATGTGGGATATGGTGCACACCTTGGGAGCTTTGGTCTTAATAATGGAGTCATTTTAGACTTGCCTACGACTTTACCATTATTGAGCCATAAGAAATCTGAAAGGAGCTATCCCTCGGCAACTTCGCTATGTTAGACTCACTCCACTACTCTCTATAATTAACCAATTCGAGCCGTGGGTGTAGATACTTAAGTGCCTTTTTTCAAAGGCTAAGAGGAGTAGCAACTAAGGTTTTAACTTGCCAAAGCATACACTAAGTAAACAGATAAGTTTAAATAACATGGCTGACATTAACCAAGAGAGTAGAATGATCATTGATAACTTTGATTTTTCACATGAAGGTGCTAATGATGATGCCCCCATGTTTGTTAATTATCTTGATTCTAGGTTCCAACAAGCTATGAGCAAGCCCGCTTTGCAAGCAGAAGTTACTCAACAACTTCGTGCTTATGGGATTTCCTTTCCTCTCCAAGAGGAAAGAAAGCTTATGGGATTTTCTTTCCTAAGCTCTCTCTCCTCTTAGAGAGGAGAGAGAGCTTAGGAGGAATCCAAAGATCAAGAAAGTAATGAAAGAATCCCTAAATTCCTCCAAAGATGTGGCTCCACGAAGAAGGCGGACTAAACGATCGCCAACTCCTCCCAAAAGAAAACACTTAACCCATAGTCCTTCTTCTCGTCACCCCACAAGGGAAGCTTAGGAAACAAAGGAAGAAAAGGGCAAGAAAGAGCTCACCCTCTTCTCCTTCTTCTTCACCTTCCTCCTCTTCCGATAAAAGCTATGGCTATTCTCAAAGAGAATACAAGAGGGGAGAACATCGCAAATCTTACCCTGCATGGCGAAGGTCACAAAAGCTAAATAAGTTCAAAGAGGGAGGAAAGAGCATCTCTTTTCTCACCTATGATGGCACCTTTGGTGCTACCAACAAAGTATTGGCCTTCATCCAACAATTTGATGTGGCCTATGGGGACGAGGGCTTCACAGAGTTCTCCAAGCTACGGCATGTAGCTATGCACTTTCAAAAATCAGCTCGTCAATTGTGGGCTAGCCTTCATGGCAACGGAAAATCTCCAAAGACATGGAAAAATCTACGAGTTTCCATCATGAAGCAATTCCTTGCAAGCGATGTAAAGGACAAAGTCTATCCACAAATATGTGAACAAGTTTTGAGATTTACATCTCAATGATACTATCTTTCAAGAGATAGACTTTGTCGTGTAAAAGAAACAATTATGTGTGGGATTACCCAAAGAGATGACCGAGTATGTCAACTTTCAATGGCCTGGTTCTATCACCGAAGTAATCCACCCATGAAGCAATTCCTTGCAAGAGATGTAAAGGACAAAGTCTATCCACAAATATGTGAACAAGTTTTGAGATTTACATCTCAATGATACTATCTTTCAAGAGATAGACTTTGTTGTGTAAAAGAAACAATTATGTGTGGGATTACCCAAAGAGATGACCGAGTATGTCAACTCTCAATGGCCTGGTTCTATCACCGAAACAATTATGTGTGGGATTACCCAAAGAGATGACCGAGTATGTCAACTTTCAATGGCCTGGTTCTATCACCGAAGTAATCCACCACACCGTGGTTGCTTCGCACAACAATTTCCAATAAGGGGCTAGACAGAATGTCAAGCCCATGGAAAATAAAGACATAAGTGATTCCAAGAGGAAAACCAACGCCCAAAATTCTTACCAAGGCTATTTCAACAACAACAACAATCGGTCCAAGGAGAAGGGATTTTACAAAGGTAAATATGAAATCTCTCCTAAAGAGCGAAAAGCTATTTGTAGTGACCACAATGTTTTAAGTGTATGGAGCAAGGCCATGGTTATCGTCCTTGCCCCAAGAGAATTGTCCGCAATGAGCCTCCCAGAGCCTCTATGTTTGAGGCTTCAAAAGAGGATGCTCATTGACAAGGATGCAAGATGCATTGAAAGCCTATAGATATGTCAAGGGACAAGACATCTCAGTTACTTCTTTAATTGGAAAATTAAGGCTTCATGTCCAAAGCTATGTGGGCAAAAAGGATCTCCCTCTCAAACATGAGAATGTTATCGTTGGGGCACCATGGTTTAACCGCAAGGCTTCCAACATGAATTCCCTTGAAAGGAGAATCTACTTCACCTATAGGGAAGAGAGCATGTACATAGATGCTAATGAGTCAGGGAACACCATATCCTTGCAATAAAGGGAATCAAGAGGAATTAGAGTTGTCTAATTTCCTAAATGGATCCCAAGATGTTTTCATTGATGACATCCTTAGTGAGCTACCTCTGAAATGAGGGCTAATGACCATGCAATTGAGATCCTACCAGGAACCTCACTGCCTAACAAGCCTCCTTATCGAGTTTCACAAGCTCAATAAGAGGAGATCATGAGGCAAGTGCATGAATTGGTGGAAAAAGGGATGGTGAGGTCTAGCTCCTCTCCATTTTGTTCACCATTTCTTTTAGTGCAAAATAAAGATGACACATATCACATGTGTGTCGACTATAGAGCACTAAATAAGATCACTAACAAAAATAGATTTCCCATGTCGCGGGTAGAAGATCTATTTGATAAGCTACAAGTTTTGGCCTGACAAATGTTCCAATGCATTCAAACTCATGATCGACAAAAATCTTTATGCCATTTAAATTCTATTGAGGAGTACAAGCAACACCTCTAGGTAATCTTTCAAGTTGTGAAATAGAATAAGATTTTCATTAATCAAAAGAAAATTGAATTTTGCTTACAAGAGATTCAATATTTATGTCACATTATCTCTAAAGATGGCACCCGTATGGATCCAACAAAGTTAGAGACAATAAAACGATGGCCTAATCCCAGGAATCTACAGGAGGTACGAAGCTTCATAGGTATGTGTGCATACTATAGATGCTTCATAGAAAAAATTCTCACTAATAGCAGGCCCATTACATGACTTAACAAAAAAAGAACGTTAAGTATTCATAGACTGCAAAAGTGCAAGAAGCTTTTGAGAAGCTTATCTCTCAACATGTGCTCACACTACTAGATCTCTCAAATCCATTTGAGGTCCAATGTGATGCTTGTGGTGATTGCCTTGGTGCTATTTTGCTTCACGAAGGGCATGCCATATCATATGAGAGTCAAAGACTCAACTTCGATAAGTGAGTATTGGGCAAATACGAAAAAGAGCTACTACCTAATCTATATGCCCTAAACGCGTAGAAACGTATCTTTTGGGGACTCCATTCATCCTACAAATGGATCACAAAGCCTCAAGAACTTCATGACGCAAACCAAGCTCTCGGAAAAACAAATGAGGTGGAAAATTTTTCTTTTTCAATTTAAATTTCATATTGCTCACATTGCTAACAAGCACAATCAGGTGGTCAATGCACTTTCACAATGACCAAGGGTAAATGTGGTGTCTATAGAAACTCACAATGATCTATCTTTTAGGATAGATGAGTATGCTACTAACCAAGAACTTAAGTATGTAATTACAGCCTTTGCACTAGGGAAGAAAAAAGAACCATTCACCTTGAAGGATGGTTATCTTCCAAACTACAATAGGCTATGTGTTAATCACCCATACAATAAGAAAAGTCATGTATGAATCCCATACTTCTCCTTATGCATGGCAAAGAGGGAATCCATAATCTACTCTTCAAGGAGTAGAAATGTATTTCTGTTGGTCTACCATGAAAAGTAAACATATAGGAGTATGTTTCAAAATGTGTGTTATACCAAAAGTTGAAATTTTCCCACCTCATTTGTTTGTCAAAGAGCTTGGTTTGCATCATAAAGTTCTTGAGGCTTTGTGATCCATTTGTAGGATGAATGGAGTCCCCAAGAGATAGTGTTTCCACATGTTTAGGGCATATAGAATAGCTAGTAGCTTCGTATTTGCCCAATACTCACTTATCAAAGTTGAGTCTTTGACTCTCATATGATATGGCATGCCCTTCTTGAAGAAAAATAGCTCCAAGGCAATTACCAGAAGCATCACATTGGACATCAAATGGCTTTGAGAGATCTAGTAGTGTGAGCACACGTTGAGAGATAAGATTCACCTTAATCTTCTTCAAAAGCTTCTTGCACTTTTGCAGTCCATGAATACTTAACATTAGTTTTTGTTAAGTCATGTAATGGGCTTTCTATTAACGAGATTTTTTTTAAAAAAATGAAGCATCTATAGTATGCACACATACCTATGAAGCTTCGTACCTCCTGTAGATTCCTTGGATTAGGCCATGCTTTTATTATCTCTAACTTTGTTGAATACATATGGGTGCCATTTAGAGATAATGTGACCTAAATATTGAATCTCTTGTATAAAAATTTCACTTTTCTTTTGATTAATGAAAAGCTTATTCTCTCTCAAAACTTGAAAGATTACCTGGAGGTGTCGCTTGTACTCCGCAAGAGAATTTGAATGGCTTGAAGACTATTGTCCACCACGAGTTTGAATGCGTCTGGAGCATTTGCGAGGCCAAAACATGTAAATTATCAAATATATCTTCTACCCGTAGCACGGGAAATCTATTTTTGATAGTAATCTTATTTAGTGTTCTATAGTCAGCACACATGAGATATGTGTCGTTTTTCTTTTGCACTAAAATAAATGGTAAACAAAATGGAGAGGCGTTAGACCTCACCATCCCTTTTTTTCACCAATTCATGCACTTGCCTCATGATCTTCTCTTGTTGTGCTTGTGAAACTCAATAAGGAGCCTTGTTAGGCAGTGAGCTTTCCGATAGGAGCTCAATTGCATGGTCATTAGCCCTCATTTTAGAGGTAGCTCACTAGGGATGTCATCAATGCAAACATCTTGGAATCCATTTAGGAAATTAGACAACTCTAACTCCTCTTGTGTTCCTTTATTGCAAGGATATGGTGTTCCCCGACTCATTAGCATCTATGTACATGCTCTCTTCCCTGTAGGTGAAGTAGTTCTCCTTTCAAGGAACTTCATGTTTGAAGCCATGCAGTTAAACCATGCTCTCTTCCGTGTAGCTGAAGTAGATTCTCCTTTCAGGGAACTTCATGTTGGAAGCCATGCGGTTAAACCATGGTGCCCCAACAATAACATTCTCATGTTTGAGAGGGGAGATGAAGAAATCCTTTTTGTCCACTTAGCTTTCGACATGAATCCTTAATTTTCCAATTACGGAAGTAGCTGAGACGTCTTGTCCCTTGATAGCTTCATTGGCTTTCAATGCATCTCCCATCTCGTGGGCTTGTATGCCTAGCTTGGTGGTCAACTCTGTGGATATGAATTTGTGAGTTGAACGAGGGTCAAACAAAATAAAGGGATCATGCTCTTGCATCTTTCCCCAAGCATAGGAAATGGAGAAATCCTTGGCAATGAGCATCCTCTTTTGGAGCTTCAAACATAGGTACTCTAGGAGTCTCATTACGGGCAATTCTCTTGGGGAAAGGATGATAACCATGGCCTTGCTCCCCACACTTAAAACATTTGTGGTCCTTACTAAAAGCTTCTAGATATTTAGGAGAGAGTTTATATTTACCTTTGTGAACTCCCTTCTCCTTGGACCAATTGTTGTTCTTGTTGGAACAACCTTGGTAAGAATTTTGGGCAATGCCTCTTGGCATCACTTTTGTCTTTATTTTCCATGGTCTTGACATTCCTTCTAGCCCCTTGTTGGAAATTGAACCAGGCCGTTGAGAGTTGACATACTCGGCCATCTCGTTGGGTAATCCCGCACAGAATTGTTGCTTTGCTTGGCAAAGTCTATCTTTTGAAAGATAGTAGCCTTGAGATGTAAATCCCAAAAGACTCGTGAGAGAGAAGCTTTAAACCTTTAAACTTCATCATTTAGTAAGAACTTTTTTCCTTTGCATCACTTGCAAGGAATTGCTTCATGATGGAAACTCGTAGATTTTTCCATGTCTTTGGGGCTTCGCTGTTGCCATGAAGGCTTTGCCCACCATTGACGAGCCAATTTTTGGACGAGTATCTTAATCTCAAATATACCTTGCCCAAGCAATATCTCTTTGTAATCAATGAAAAGATTGTTCGCTTCTGAAAAGAGAAGAGCTTTCTGTGTGAGAACGTTTTGTTTTTGCGATGTATTATTGTAAAAGCTTGTAACTGATAGGGATTTTGCTCCCTTAAATATACGGTGTTTTGAATCTTGTTTCTGTGCATACTTGTTTATTCTCAACTTGCTCATTGAAATGTGCAATTTCTTTGATGTGGAGCACAAAATGTTTTCAGTGGTGTCTTTCAATGCTTTGCCGCGGGATTTTGACTAAAATTATAGTTTCAAGTTATTTTGACGTTAATTTTAAGTTCTTTTTAAAAGTAACTTTGGGTATATAAGTGACTGTCTACGTTTTTAACTTCATTTCTCACATTCTCAAAACCCTAGCTCTAAGTTCTCTTCACATCCTCTTCACAAACGAACCCATGGCAATGTCTAATGATGCACTTCTCACACAATTAGAAAAAGTAGGAATTGCATATCAAGCACGTGAACTACTCAATGTGTTTGAGGAGAGAATTGACATGCAGGCCACTGCCAACTTTTATGCAGAGGCATTTGAAAGATTTCTTGGCTACATGGTGCAGCACATGGAAGAATAGCGTGGTCTCTAAGGGATCCAACATGGCGTGGCTACCAATTGATTTCCTCAAGCATCTCTATGCGGCCAACAAAAACTTTTCTTTTCACTTTTTATTATTGAAAGGCCTCATAAAATGGTACTATAGGACAAAGGATGATGATGTTCTCATAGATTTGGGCATGGGGTGCATAGGCACCCAATTCATTTCTTGGGACATGGTTCTGGCCTTACTTGTGCTTGAGGTCATGGATAAGGGAAAATCAAAGGAAAAGAGCAACTAAAGACCACCTGTGACCACTGTGTAGGAATCAAATGAAGTTATCAAAGAGATTGATGAGCAGACTGAAGCATTTATGGCACTCATCTGTTGGGAAATGGATCGTGCTAGCTATGGTGGATGAAAGAGAAACATAGTGTCAATGCGTGAGTGTGTGTGTGTAAGCAAGAGTATCACTCAAGTGAATTAGGTTCCAAGATAGAATTAGCTTGGACTCATAAACACAATCTTGAGTATTGAGTTAGCTTAGCAAAAGCTCACCATAGACAAGCATGTAGTGCAAAATGGACTTGTTGTTTATTCATTCATGAAATGAGCTTTAAGTAGCTTTACAGCCTTGCTCCATAGTATGTGGGATAAATCCACTCTCCTCTCCTTGACTCACACCTTAGGACAAAGCTCACACTTTACAATCCTCCCCTTGAGGTTTGGAGTAAGACAAGATAATGAAGATGCATGATCCACACAGGCTAACAAAATCCACATAGGATGGTGATATCCACATAGGAAAATAAAGTCCACAAAGGATGGTGATATCCACACAGGATGTAAAATCCACACAAGAAAAATCCACAAAGGATGGTGATGTCCACACAGGATGATAGGATCCACACAGGAAAAATTCCTCCCCTACAAGTAGAGAGTCTGCATCTTCAAAATGGGTCTTCATAAAAGACAATGTTGCTCTCGTCTTCATCCTTTTTGTCTTCTACTATGTGAGATGATCCTCTATCAGGTCTCTTGCCTTCGTTGCTTTTGCTGTTGCTTCTACTGTTGCTGCTTTCTCCACTGCTACTGGCTCCATTTGAGTAGCACCAAGAAGGAGGGTGTCTCTTCCTACCACATTTGTTGCAAGGTTTGTTTGTGTAGAAATCTTTCGCTACGTGTCCCATTCTTACACATTCATAACACTTTCGTCCGTTTGTCGATGTTGATGGCGAATGCCTTCCCCTCAAGAAGATGTTGCGAAAAAAAATCCTCCTGATGAGGTGAGTGAACCTCTTTGCTTTCTTTCTTCTGCTTGGACTGAGTTGATGACATCTTGAAATGGTGGTGTTAGTTCTTTTTCTTCAAGAATTGTGACTAAGTGGTCATAAGAAGGTGGAAGTGCACTTAATAGTATGGCCACTTTGTCATCTTCGGGTACTTCACTTGGATGTAAGTGAGCTGCGTGACAATGCTCTTAAGCCTATTCACTAGGCTAGCAATGTCCTCCCCTTCAATCATAGTAACTTTGTAAAGTTGTCTTTTAAGACTAACTTTGCTTCTTTTGGCCCTAGCTCCAAAGTTACTTTCTAGGACATGCCAGGCATCATGTGCATGCTTACATTCATCTATGAAATGCATGTAGTTGTCATGCAAGGAGGTGATGATGATTTCCAATGCTTGTTTGTCTTTGGCCAAATTCTGTGCACTTGCTATGAGTGTAGATGCCCTAGTGTGCACTCCATCGGGTTTGGCTTGTTTCTCTAAGGCAGTGCTGATGACAAACCACAAACATTTTTTCATAAGGTAGCCTCTTAACTTTGTTTTCCAAGTGTGAAATCCCTCCCCATTGAATTTTTCTATTCCCTTGTCCCCCATTTGTGCTCATAGAGGGGTCTTAGCTTATGAGACTCTCCTAGCCAGTGTCTGCCTCTTTTACACGGTGCACAAATAAAGAAAGATGATTATTTATTTGCAAGTTATTGTGCTTGGCTGCAAGATTTGAAAAGATGAGAAAGAGAGTAAGAGAAAATTCCTTTGAACTTTGTGAAGCTCCTCTTCACCGTCGATGAAGCCCCTCTTCACAAAAGTCACCTTTGGTTGATTTATTGGATGTCAATGCATGGATACTAGTGCAATGGGTGCAATTGGGGGTCTTTCCAGTTAAAGAGACTCTCTTCAAGGAAGTGTCTACCCAATATTTGATGCAAGAAGTGCAAAATAGCAACTACAATGGGCTAATTGCTTGTAATGTTTGAGATGCTTGGCAGCCTTTGTTCAGCAGCCTTTGGTCGGGTTCTTTGATGCCTTTGAGGCTTTGAAAGATTTAGGGTGCCTTGCTGCAATTTGGTGGGAGCAAGCCCTTATAGGAGTACTTGGAGGCTTTGAAGTCTCTTGGAGGTGCTAGTCTGTGGGAGAAAGTTCTTGTCAGGGACTTGAGGCCTATGGGAATAGTTTCTTGTTAGGCAATGTGGCAAGGGGAGTTTCGAGGCACGCGGGGCAGCCTGTCGGGCAAGTGGGGCAGGCGGGGGCAGGCCGGGCGGCGGGAAAGCGCACACAGGTGCGGTCAAACTCCTAGCAGCGGGCAGCTCCAAAAAAAGGCTTGTGGGGGAACATTCTCTAGTGGACCCACCAGGCTCAAAAAAGCCATTTGGATTGCACTTTCGGATCCGCCCACTCTCCCCCCACAATAAGCAATGGAGTTGACCCCAAGACCTTAAGGCCAAATATAGGTTGCGCAAATTGGGCTAGCCAACAAGCCCACGAGCTTCCTTGTGAAAGGTCCTCCGAAAAACAAGCTGTTAAGCCAAGCTCGGTAGTCCCTTTCCCACACAAACTCACATACACACCTATTTTTAGACAAAGTTGGGGTAGTTTTAGGGGGTTCTCAAGCTCGGATTTGAGTGCTTGCAAGCTCTATGGAAAGCTTGTGTCGAGCACTTTGAGATGAGGTGAGCAATGCAAAAGGAAAACGAGTTTAATGAATTTAATTGAAGAGGCAAATGATACAAAAATTGAATACTAATATTCTCCCTAATCAAGCCTATCTAGCCATGGAGGGTAGTGGCCTCTTGGGTGTGCCAAGGACATGCCCACACATAACTAGGTTAGTGCTTAATTAGTGAGATGCAACTAGTTATGAAAATGTCATTGGGCCGTAACAATGAAATTCTAATCAATCTAATGGAGATGCTAATGATTAACACACACTAATGCATAATGACAATCCTAGCTAGCACACCATGGTTCTGATACCAAATGTTGGGAAATGGATCGTGCTAGCTATGGTGGATGAAAGAGAAACATAGTGTCAATGCGTGAGTGTGAGTGTGTAAGCAAGAGTATCACTCAAGTGAATTAGGTTCCAAGATAGAATTAGCTTGGACTCATAAACACAATCTTGAATATGTACTTAGCTTAGCACAAGCTCACCATAGACAAGCATGTAGTGCAAAATGGAGTTGTTTTTTATTCATTCATGAAATGAGCTTTAAGTAGCTCTACAGCCTTGCTCCACAGTATGTGGGATAAATCCACTCTTCTCTCCTTGACGCACACCTTAGGACAAATCTCACACTTTACATCATCCTCTTGCAAGAGCCCAGCTCCATTGAGGAGGAAGATCGGACGATAGATGGAGATGAGGTCCTGGAGGAAGTCCCATACCTAATTTCTCACTTTGCATGTAGTGGTGGTGGATGATCGTCACTTTTTGCTCCTTGGTGACATTGCCAGAACATTAGGACACAGAGACGATGAGTCGCTCGTAGTGCTTGCTGTCTATGCGGGCATGAAGGATCTGATCAAGAGAGAGTACTTGGGATAAACTATTTCTAATGAAGGCATCCTTTATTTTGCAAATTGATTGCTAAAGCTCAATCCGTATTTTTCAATGTTACGTACTTAGCATGCACCATATAGGAAACGCCATCCTGAAATAGCTGCACCAAAATGTCTTTAGTGGCATCTTGTAGGGCCAGTAAAATTGCACATTGTATACATGTAACCAAATCGCTATATTCATCCATTATCTCTCTCACCACCCGAGAGAAGGCCACTTTGGATATGATGGACACGGTGCTCTTTTGATATTTTTGAATCTCCCACAAAGCAAATGTGTCTGGCTTCCATGTTTGCTTTTCTATATTGTTGGTGGTGATGGAGGAGCCGCTGGCCTGGCCCATCAAGGAGTATCATTTTTGTACTTTTTCCTCCTCTCCTCCTGGGCTTGTTGTTCTTCAGGTGTCACCTTGTCCTTTTTTCTCTTTGCACATTGCTTGGCTCTTTGACGTATTTTTGAAGGCCCAGAGCTCCCAATCTTTGTTTGTTGGTGGCTTGAGCTCTATCCTCTTTCACCTTCCTCTCTGACTCTACTCATGCTTGTAAGTTTGCCAAGTGATCTCTCTCGATCTTGGCTCTCTGTCATTCCTCTTGCTCCCTCTGTCTACTTTGTTCTTCTTGCACTCTTTTTGCTTCCTTCTCAGCTGCCTCTTTCTTTTCCATCTCCTTAATTCTTTTTCTCCTCTCGTCCTCTCATGCTTTAGAAACCGGTTTGCCTAATATTACCTGATTACTCTTTGTTTGACTCGCGGTCCAAATATTTGGGGGGTGGTTTTTGTGGTGGCTTGAGAACTTGGCACTATGACAGTAAGAAAGGGCTCCAAATTCTAAAGCGGACCTCAGTATTCTTCTTTGGTTGCTCTTGTTTCTTGTGTGGCTCTGTGTAGAGATGAAATTGGTGAGGGCTCTGGCAGAGGTGTGCGGTTGTCATTGTTTACTAGTCCGAGATCATTGCAAATATGTTGCATGGTGGTTTGATCATATGATTTGATGGTTTGGGAGGCTGTTGGGGGTCTAGAGTGGGTTGGGGTGCTGGGTTACATCCTTGTGGTTGGGGATGTGGATTTGAAGCCGTAGATTCTGCATGGGGTGTTGGTTGCAAATTTTCTGTGGTGTGAGTGGATGTGGTGGTATTGATGTGCTTAGTGCCAGTCTACTTGTCTGAATCGTCCATGTGGTGTAAGATATGAGTGCGTGCACGATTGTGCTCAAGAGGATCTTCTAGAATATCCAAACAAGAAATGAACTTCAAGTTGTGAGTTTTGATTTATATAGTACTAAAAAATTTCAAGAAAAACTTAAAAGCTCAATAATACTAATAAAATTTTAAAAAAAACTCCAAAATAGATGAAATTTGATCCTCGGAGCCACCAAGTCTTTGTTCATAAGCGTAGCACTTACCCTTTTGAGCCATTGACCTTTAACAATCTAGCAATCATCAAGATTCATCACAAATATAACTTTGTCATCACACTCTTTCTGTGTCAACCCATAAAATTTGATCATTGACTCCTGGAGCTTCAACAAGTCAACATAATCCTTATGTTTTTAACATAAGGATTTTCTCTCTTCTAATGACAGGGCATCCTCCACATATTGAAATCCACCCAACAAGATTGCAGCATCATCATTGGTGCACCTTTTTGCAAAGTTGACATTGTAAGATGTTGGCAACAACCTAAACAAACCTTTTGCTCTGTGACCTAGTGTGACAATTTTATATAAATCCTTGTAGGCCTTAAAACTTATTCATGTGTTCTCACACACCTCCATCATCTCCTGAGACGAGACAATGTTATTTAGCTCACTGAAGTACTTATGGTGCAAACATTAGCAACACCAGCATTGGATGGATCATCCAATAGCTCCATTGTAGATGGTTGAGACAGTTTCACTATGTGGGAACCGGCTCTTGTGAGACGGGCAATGGATCAGTCAGTAATTACTACGATAATTACCATGGTAAACCCAAGGCATATAAATAGGACCCATTACATTGTAATTGGGTTGGCACTTGTTGTTGGCAATTACTAGTATAAGTTAT
This sequence comes from Adiantum capillus-veneris, assembly GCF_014529385.1. Lineage (NCBI taxonomy): Eukaryota > Viridiplantae > Streptophyta > Polypodiopsida > Polypodiales > Pteridaceae > Adiantum > Adiantum capillus-veneris. Next base: position 139,654,390 of record NC_140956.1, read on the forward strand.
AGGTAGGCATTAAGTCATTTGTCTGTTGTACCTGTTCATCTTTTGGTCCATAAGCCACATCATCTTCATTGTAATCCTTCATCTATAATACCAATTACAACAATGCAGTATATTCCAGTTATACCTCCTCTGTACTTAGTTATTCTGAATCTGAATCTGAATTTGAATCTGAATATCATTCTTAGTACTTAGTCTGGTCCTTATTCCAGTAGATGTATTCCAGTTCAGTTTCTATTCCTTTGTCCAGTCTATTGTCTGAACTAATACATCACTAGTAGCTGTAAGCTTCTAACAGTGGAATTTGCTATCTCAAGAGATCAGCTCCAATCCATTTTGGCGATCATGATGGCTAGAGCTGAAGCTCGTTGATTGGAACACTCTTCTCCCAGTTGGAAGTTCTCAGCTACAACAATGGCACCCAAAACCAGTCGTGGCCAGAAACCAACCATCCGTGGTGATCCTATTCCTGAGGAGTCGGGAAGAGACTCTGACCCTAAGCATGAGAGGGTGACTGACATTGAGGCCCATGAGGAGCACAGTTAGGCTGATGAGACGCAGGACTCATAGCATTCCAGTCACTCTAGACACAAACGGGCAAAAAGGAAAGCACGCAAGGCCAAAAGTTCTTGATCCAGGCAGGGGGATGAGGGTACCAAAGGTAGTAAAAGCAGTCGCCACACTTCCAGTAGACAGGCCAGAGAGGACACTAACACAGAGAGAAAAAAAGATATTAATTGAGATGCAGATACTGACAACTGTAAGAAGACTCCAAAGTAGCGTTTAGACTCCAAGAAGAGAAGCGGCAGGACCAGCGGCAATCGGCATGATTACACATCCTCACTGAAAATCTCTTTTCCAGTATTCAAAGGGGGCAAGAAGGATGATCTGGATGTTCACATCCAGGATTTTGAGCAGTATGCAGAGCTGAAGAACATTGATGAGGATGACTGGGATGAATACTTTCCGCAAACATTGAAGGAGGCAGCGAAAAAGTGGTACTACCATTACCCCGCTTGTCAGCTTAGATCCTATAATAAACTACTTAAAGCCTTCAGACTGGATTATTCTGACAAGAGAGGTGATGAAGATATTCTTTGTGACCTGGATAAGATCAAGCAGAGGAATTTGTCAGTCTGAAGCTATGTAGAGAAAATCAAGGATTTGACAAGGCAGTTGCAGGGACCAGCGTCAAAAAAGCGACTCCATGCATGATTCCTGAATGGCTTTCGTAGCAAGAAGCTTAGAGAGCAGGAGGTACTAGCACCAACGAAGAAATTCAATGATCTGGTACAATGAGCACTGAAGTTGAAACAACATGCTAAGAAGAAAAAGGGCCATAAGAAGAGAAGATCCAGTAGCAGTAGTTCTTCTACTGAGAACTCTGATTCCAACGAGGTTTCCAGTAGTCCTGAGAGTAGCTCCAATGAGAGGTCCAAGGATAAGTCAAAAAAGGGGTCCTGGACTAAGAGAAGAGATGGCTAGGCAGATTGCTGAGATTAGCCAGACCAGACAACCAGTGAGAAAAATGGAGACTTGGTGTTCAAAATGTAAATCCAAGGACCATGTTTCTAACGAGTTCCCACAGTGTACTTATTGTAAAGCCTTTGGCCATTTATGGAATAATTGTGGTATTAGGATTCATCATTTCAAGAAGGGCAAAGACTTGTCAGTAGTAGCATATATCAAACCAATAAGAGTGGAAACCGCCAAAGCCTCTCAGGAGGAGAAACCACGTACCAGTGATACTGGTCCAGGCCACGGCAGATACTAAGCGGGTACTGGCCGACGCCAGGGGCGTGGTAACTTCTAGAGCCCGATTTTGAATTGCTATACTTGTGGAAAGTATGGGCATTTCACAGCTCAATGTCCAAACACACCTACAACTGCGGCTACTGAGGCAAACCAGAGCCAGTTCTAGTACCGGCAGTAGCACTGAGCAAAGGAGTAGTAATTGAGGAAATTCCAAAGATTCCAAAAAAAACAGTCACTATTGAAAGCAGCAAATGGGCTCAACAGAGAGAAGTATGGAAGGCCAAGGGTAAAGAGAAGGTGGTTGATGAATGGCAAGAGTAGAGAGAACTAGCGGCGAAAATCACAGAGGATTTAGCCAAGAAGTTGTCAGAACAGCCAGAAAGTTCTGAAGCACGAGTCATTCAGAAGATACCAGCCTAATCTACTGAGAAAGATTAGTCAAAGCCCGGCATACATGAGACCATGCTGGCTGCAGTACAAGGGATGATTGGAGAATTGGGAGTTGATAGAAGAACTAGAAGCACTACAAGGGTGGAATGGCATTGTGAAGATACGATCAGTTCTTTGAGGTCCGACAACCAGTCTGATCAGGAGAAAGAAGAAATCCATATTCAGATCTGTGATAGAATTCAGAAACTCACTGTGGAGTTGGAAGATATCAGAAGAACTTTTCCTGAAGTGGAGAAATTCATCAGACAGCGAAGGAAAGCTGAAGTGGATGCCAGAACAGTTGATTTTACGGATGTCCGAGATGATGAAGTACCCCTCATTCAGCTGGATTACAAGGTTCGGAAGCAATGGGAACCACTTTCAAGTGTTATTCTGGATGGAGGAGCGGGAGTAAATATCATGGGAGTACATCTCCAGCAGAGGATGGGCATCACAAATCTAAAGCCAGCACCATTTAAAGTGAGAATGGCATATCACAGAGTAGTACAAGCTACTGGTATGATTGAAAATATGCAGATACGAGTAGGCAGGGAAAAATTTAAAGCCAGCTTCCTAGTCATAGATGTGCAAGGGACATGTGGAATGTTGTTAGGACACCCATGGTTGAGAAAAGCACATGTTGTTCACGACTATGCAAATCAAACCCTAACTATACAAGGAGCCAGCGGGGGCAAGATTCAGATCCAAACGAACAATACTAGGATCTGGAGAAAAGAGCTAAGGCCTAAGTAATTATGCCAGAAGTATAAGGCAAAGAATATTTAACGAATGTTAGCAGCTCTAAACATATTTCCTCTAGCAGAAATTGACCTGAATGTGGTTTTACTGAACAAAAAGCAGACCGACAAGCAGAAAAAGCAATTCCCAGACCTGTTTACTGAAATCAATACAGGAGAAAGATCAGTTGAGTTAACTGGGAGGCTAGAAGAATCAGCTCAAACTGGCATGGCAGATGAGCTAGTGTATTCTGGAGAGCACAAAGTGAATCAAAATGCTAATTCAGAACTTAACGGGCCATCTTGGGATTATTGCTGAGGAATCGACTAAGAGAAAAGGCGGTGGGCCTAATTGGTTGCTTCCAAACAACCAGGAAGTTGAAGAATGGAACCTAGTCTTTGGGGATAGTCCTAGGATGATCAAGGTTAATAAGAATCTCAATCCTAGGATAGTCCTAGGATGATCAAGGTTAATAAGAATCTCAATCCTACAATGAAGGAAAAGGCATGCAGGATGTTCCAGAACTACAAAGACGTATTTGCCTAGGAACACACAGACCTGAAAGGGGTGGATCTCTAAGTATGCAAGAGCAGGATACCGTTGAAGCCAGATGCTCGGCCAGTAAGACTGCAAAGATACCGAATGAACCCCAACTATGCTAAGAAGGTCAAGGAGGAGATTGACAATCTTCTCAAAGCTGGATTCATCACAGAAGTGGCCAGTAGCGATTGGCTGTTTCCTATAGCAGTAGTTCACAAGAAGAATGGGAAATTGAGAGTCTGTGTTGACTATAGGAAACTCAACGCCCAAACTATCAAAGATCCATTCCCATTGCCTTTTACTAACATGTTGCTTGATGAGATTGCAAGATACGAAATGTATAGTTTTATGGACGGTTACAGTGGCTACAACCAGTTACAAATCGCTCCTAAGGATAGAGAGAAGACCACTTTCATCACAGAGTGGGGAGCTTTCATGTATCTGGTGATGCCCTTCAGCTTATGCAACGCACCAGCCACTTTTCAGTGATGCATGATGGAAATGTTCAATGACTTTCTTCATCGGTTCCTCGCCATATTCATGGATGATTCCACTATATATTCTAATGAGGAACAACACTTACTATCCCTGGAAATGGTTTTCAAGCGCTGTCAAGAGAAGCGGATTTGTCTGAATCCATTTAAATCCGTTTTCCTAGTCTAGAAGGGACAGCTACTAGGACATGTAGTATCCCGCAATGGAATAGAAATGGCCAACGACAAAATTCAGGTTGTTCAGCAAGCCAAAGCGCCCAGAAATTCATCTGAGTTAAGCTCTTTCTTAGGTTATATTAACTTTTACAGAAGGTTCGTGCATAAATTTGCCTCCCAAGTGGTACCATTGTATAAGCTCACAAAGAAAACTAGTAAGTTCAATTGGACTGCTGAGTGCGAGGAAAGTTTTCAAAATTTTAAAACAACCATTATCAGTAAACCAGTCCTCAGGCAACCAAACCGGGATGTTATCTTCCAATTACATGTGGACGCTTCGGGACTAGCAATGGGGGCGATATTGGCTCAGCCAAATAGAAGGACTGATTATCCTGTTTATTTTTCCAGTCGCAGATTCAGTTAGGTTGAACAAGTTTATACAACCACTGAACGAGAAGACCTAGGAATGGTTTTTAGTGCTACAAAGTTCAGGCCCTTAACTGCTAGGCAAATTGTTTCATTTCTATGTGGATCATCAGGCTCTTTTGTTCTTGATAAATAAAGTCATTATTCAAGGCAGGCTAATACAGTGGATGATGTTCCTCATGGAGTTAAATTTTGGATTTTTCATAATCCTGGCAAGAATCACTGTGGCGTTGATTTTCTATCTAGGAGTACAAAGGATTATTCAGAAGCATCTTTGAGGGACGAACCAGTGGATGCTAAATTATTTCAGCTGGAAGCAGGAGAATCAGTTGACCCTGAATGGTATGACGTTTATCAATTTCTTTCTCAGGGTGCTTTCCCAGATGAATGGAAGCAGAACCAAAAGAAGTCTTTGGTCATCAAGAGCTTGAACTTTACCATCATCGGGGCTTCACTCTATCCAGTAGGTGTTGATGGTATTCTTCGGCGTTGTGTGCCTATGGAAGGGAGAATGCAAGTCATCTCAGAGGCACATAATGGCGATCTAGTGGAAATTTTTCCAATGAGGTTACCTACAAGAAGATTATCTAGGTTGGTTTATGGTGCTGACAAACATTGATAGCTGATGTTAGAAGTTTTTGTAAAACTTGTGACATGTGCCAAAGAATGGGTAGACCTACAGCTGCAGACATGACTCCCTTAACACCAACACAACCACTGGGTGTTTTCATGAAATGGGGCTTGGATTTTATGGGACCTTTTAAGAAGGTTACCCCCATGAAGAATAAGTATATAGTGATGGCTACTTGCTATGTCACTAAGTGGGTAGAAGCTAAGGCTCTTCCTGACAATACAGCCACATCTACTGCAAGATTTCTATTTGAGAATATTTTCTGTCGCTATGGATGTCCTGTGGAGATTGTGTTGGACCAAGGGACACATTTTATCAATGACACCCTGGAGATCCTACTGGATATGCTTTCAGTCAAGCATTGGAAATCTACCCCTTATTATCCCAGATGCAATGGACAGGCTGAAAGTAGTAACAAGGCAATTAAGACTATTCTCACTAAGGTTGTGCAGAAGAAGCCAAACCAGTGGGATTTGAAGCTTTAGTCTTCTTTATGGGCATGTAGGAGAGCTTACAAGGTCACTACAAGATTGACACCATTTAGAATGGTGTATGGCACTGAAGTTGTTGTTCCTATGGAGTTTGTTATCCCAAGTCTCAGAATGAATATGAAATATGGGTTAGACTTCAACCACAATCTGAAAAAACACTTGGAGGAGCTTAACCAATTAGATAAACTCAGGCAACGGGCTATGCTAGAACAAGAGATTGTTTAGCAACGAAGGAAGCACTGGCATGATCGCAGAATTAAGGTCCGAGAGTTTCAAAAAGGGGATTTGGTGCTCCTATATCAATCCAGATTGGGTCCTAAGAAGCCAAATCTAAAGATTTCCTGGGCAGGACCATTTGAAGTGGACTGGGTTTTCTCCAATTGCACGGTAAGATTGAAAGACTTATCTGGATTACTACTGCCAAGGGTGTATAATGGAGCGAAGATCAAGCTCTACTATTCCAAAGATAGAAACCAGAATATTAAGGATCTGGGAACTGAAGACCAAGGAATACCAGAATCAGATATCTTGGAGTTATTTTTTGTGCACCCAATTCCAGACCCAGTCTCAGACCAGTACCAGTACGACCAAGAGAGATTGGTACTAGGACTAGAATAGTGTAAAAGAAGTTATCAATTTTTAGGCACCCAACGGTTAGATGTCCCTTCAGTAGTAATCATTTCAAGGATGGGTAGAAGTCTCGTCCAATGCATGTCTGCCACGACAGTTGCGATGCACAAAAGTCTAGGAACGGTAAGTGGTGGAGCTTTTATGGCGCAAACACATATAACAGTAAGGAGAGTCGGCATTTTTCCTCACAAATCTCCTGCGTGACGATTCCCTCCTGTTGTCCATTCGCCATCGCCAAGCTCTGAGGTATCTTTGCTACAGCTGCAGACTTCGTCTTCTGAGGAGATAGTGGACTGTCGTCTAGCTTTGCCAGCAACACTTGGGTACGGCTTTGGAGAATCAAGTAAGTCTTCCTCTTCCTCACTTGTTTCGTCATCTTCACACTGTATGGGTAGGAGGAAACACTCCGAAAAGATGTAGGACTCTCTCAATGAAACCCAAGCTCTTGTCAATGCTGCAAAGGCAAGCCTTCCCCTCATCCCTTACATCAAGATTTAGCGTTATGTGTTCCCTGACCAAGCTATGGCTCTACTGCAACTGTGGGATTTACGTGTGGTTCTGCAAGCCAGAAGAATTGACTTTGACACATCCATCATCAGGCACGTTCTAGACTCTTTCAATGCTGAAGATGGAAGTGCTATGATATATGGCAAGAAGGTGTCTGTCACACCAGACAACATAGCTTTTGCATTTCGTATGTAAAATGAGCCCAAGCCGTCTGTGGCAACTCCAGAGCAGATCAGCACAGTCTTGAAGGAGGATGATGCTGCCAAGCGAAAAAAAACAGCCAGTGGTCAAGGAATTCCAATGGCCGGACTAGAAGCTCCCGCTGCTTATAGGTTTGTAGCTGATTCAGCTGTCAGTCTAAAGAATAATCCGACATATGTGTCACAGAAGCTTTTCGCTATGCTACTAGCAAAAAGACTGGATTCAAAAGTTTCTATCAACCTCTGTCACATAATGTGCTTCAGCAAACTGCCAAATTGAAATCCCAAAGTGTATTCAAGGCCTGGTATGTTTGGCAATTTTTGTATTGGGCAATTGCTCCAGATTCCCATGACCAGGTGAGAATGGCTTGGAGTGAGAAGCCATTTCCAGTGTCAAAAAATATCGATTTGTCTTCGGATGAAGAAGCAACAGACAGTCAGACCACTCCGACTGGACTGAAAAGGAAGGCTAGCCAAGATGAATCTGGCAGCTCAAAGAAATCGAGGACGACACTGAAGAAGAGCAGTGATTTTCTGATGCAGTTGGAGAGTCAAGTCAAAATAGTGACTACTGACAAGACTCTAGTTAGCCAGCAAGCTGACAAGCAAACTGATCAGACCACTAAAATCAACCAGTCAGCAGGACAGATTACAGTCACTACTAGTACTGGCCAAGATGAGGCAAAAGCGACTACTTCTGGAAAGTCAGCAGAACAGCTGGATAAGGGCAAATGCCTGGCATCTCCAACCCTACTCGGCCACGTATCCATCTTAAACAATGAAGAAGCTCTGCACCTGATGAAGAAGTACAGGTTACAGCAGTTGCAGATCCATCCACTTAAAGGGCGTCTCCTTCTACACAAATCTGATTATGTTGTTTTACCCTATATTGCTCATGTTACAATGTATGAGCCCACTGATTCTGACCTAGCGACAGTCAATGATGGATGTTCAGTCCTCATGGAACATTATTGTCAACTGTATGGGACAAATGTTGGATGCTGCAGGGTCCGAAGATGAACTAAATAAGGTTAAAGCTGAATTGAAGGAGGCTGAGGCCCGGATTGAGAAGTTGGAGGAAGCAAGAGAATCCCAGAATCTGCGTGACAATCTACTTGAAGATCCTTCAGACAGATCCATTAAGCTACTGCAAAGTAAGTTAGCTAAGACGGAGTCTGTTATGCAAATTATGAAGGAAGAAAAGGATGAAGCACAAAGAGCTGCGGATCGGTTCAAAACTATGCTAAGAATGAAGAGAGTTGACTTCAACTCCTTGATGCTTCGTCATAAATCTCTGAAGACTACCCTCACTGAAAGATATATCTATAATAACTTGGCTGAGATTTTAAATCCATCAGGAAATGTTGTTCTTGATCTGGATAACTTGAAGTCTCTTATGGAGACCATGCAGAGTGACTTGCAGGACAAAGTTGTTGAATATAATAATGCTCTGACAAATCAAGCCATCCTAGATTATATTGAACAACCCCGATGAAGGGTATACTAATGATGATGATGATGATGTTTCCTCTCCTCCATCTCCACCTCGAGGACCTGGTACTGGTGGCACACGACCAACTGGAGGAAATCAATCTCACAGGCAGACCAGCCAGACCAGTATGAAGGGCAGAAATCAGGCAATCAGCAGCCAGAAGAACAACGACCCAGTAACATCGGGGGTCCACCAGCACACCAGTCACAACATAGTAGGGAGGATAAAGGGAAAAGTAAATTTATGGTTGAGGGACCAGCAGAGCTGATAAGCAACATTCATTACAGCTTATCACACTAAAGAGGAGATTGAGACATCAGCAAGATCCCATAACCAGGCAATATCTGGAGGATGATGATGTCCTATCTGATTTGGAACGCTTTCAGCAACTGTATGTCGGCTCCAAGGAAATGTTTGAGCACTGGAAATCAGTTGCTTTTCATGATCAAAAGACCTGCCATTTACCTGCACATCCCAGCACACTCCAATTGCTGGAAAGGGTGCCTAAATGGATAATCACTGCTGAAGAGAGAGTGACCAATCCACATTGGCAACAACAGTCTACTGCAGATTGTCGCTCTCTGGCTATAGAATTAGAACTTCTTCTGGGAAACAAGCCAACATACAAGTGTATGAAGGATGTCAGGAATTAGTTGAAAGAGGTTTTGGTGTAGATGCAAACTGCTAGATGAGTTTTGGATCAAAGGGTGCGGGCCATTCTTGAAGATCAGACGGCCACCAGCAAAGGACCTCAGACTAGAATGTCAATTGGAGAACAGGCCATTGCTGTCCAAAAACTGTTTCAGCTGGTTAGAGTAACCAGAAAATGATGCAGCAAGAGAACTAGGTTGTTCTCAACTTCTTAGAATTTGTGCCTGATTCCCCAATTCTCTTGTATGCTTTACCAGCAAGAGAGATAGAATTTCCAAGATTTTTTCCAGCTCTTTACCCTCAACATCCAGAACTAGTCGATCACCTTACATATTTCAAGATTATTGATGACCTCTAGGATTGGTATGAGCGATCGACTGTGGAATGGAAAACTTGGCAAACACTGTTCAATGATGTTCTCCAACTAAATGATATTCAGGAGCTGAAACAGGAGGTATAGAGGATCAGACTGTGTATGGGTCAGAGGAAGATTCAGATCAGAGGCCTCACCAAGATCACCAATCAATTGCTGCAACTTACTGTTGAGTCCTCTAAACTGCCTGAAAAGGATATTACGGCTAAGCCAGGCCTAGGACCACAGTATAGAGAGATGGCAGAGATTCTTTGGTCTCTAATTTCTATATCAACATAGAGGTAAGAGCATGAGTTCGATAACATCCATGTGACTCCTAAGTACTATGCATGACTAATATTCACTAGGAGCTTTTGCTCGATCAAAACGTAGTGAATTCTATAGGTGATCCATCATATTCACTTAGAGGTAGGAGCATAAGCTTGTTAACAACCAAGTGAATCCTACTTCATACCTTAAACCTCACTTGGAAGTAAGAGAATCATGTCATAACAACCAATAGGCACTAAGTGGACCTATTCTATGTCTGTATGGAGGTAAGACCATTTGTTCATGACAACCAAAAGACTCTACATGTATGTGTATATCTTATCCATACTTAGAAATAGGAGACCTTGCTCAAACAACCAAGTATAGAAGTATTACAAAAAATTAAATAACCTTTGGTAACCTTTTAATTGCTCTGTTCTAAAACAAATAGAGTTAAGAGTATAGCCTCTAATGTTTAGAATTATACATTTGCACTAAGAAACTATAGCTAAAAAAATAGCCTCTAATGTTTAGAATTATACATTTGCACTAAGACACTATAGCTAAAAAGATAGCTTCTAGTGCTTAGCATTATTTATTTATACTAAAAGAATAGAGCTAAAGAATAGCTTCTATTGCTTAGAATTATACATGATTCAAATCTATCCATTTGTTTTATTTATAATATTTTAACATTAAAAATAATCTATTTTCTTAAAAGATCAAAGGATTTTTTAAGTTGACAATTCAACCTTTCTATGTCGGGGGTAACCTGACACTTTGGTGAAGGGAATTTTTCTATGACGAACAAATCTAGGCTTTTTATACTTTGTCAGAATCGATCGATAGTGTTTCGATCAATACATATTGAATCTCGATCGATATTGTATCGATCAAAACACTATCAATCGATAGTAATTCGATCGATATGTAAGCAATAAAACGTTATTTTGAATAAAGATGACTTGACAATGAATAATATGGACAAATAAATCTTTGAAACATATTTAATCAACCATTATTTACGACCATTATTTAATCATGCAACCTTGAGTATACCTCTAGGGTGAACAATGACTCTTTGTAAAGGCACCATCCGATAAAGTCTCGTCAATACCTTAATCTTGTTCTAAAAATTAAAGAGAAGCTAAGAAATGTTGTCAAGGAGCACCACTTTCAAAAGAGAAAGGAGGTGGAAGCAATTGTCTTATAGAATCTTCTCCAGCTAATGACGCACGTATCCTAAGTGCTTGAAAGTGAGGACTGATGGGAGCAAGTTTACTACGTGAGGGAGTGAACTTGTACGACCTAAACCAATTAGAGCAAATGAAGATTGATTAGCGAGATTAGATTGTGGACCTCTTCTTGGCTTCTTTAAAACATGAGCATCACCAGAAGGAGAAGGCTTTACAAAGAAGAAGCTGCAAACATCGACAAAAGAACCATAAATTTTTGCTATCAAGCATGTCAAATACAAAATATATACTTAAAAACAACAAGAAGGATATAAAATTTGCAAAAAAAATCAAACAAAAAAGATTAAAAAATCCTTCATATTTCAAGGCTTCTTAAGTAGAAAATTAAGAATTTATGTGTATTTAAACCAAAAAAATCAAAGTATGTCTTTAGTTATGGCACAATAGATCTTCTATATGTTTACAAAATGATACCAAAAGCAAGTGTATTATGCTAGTTCCATCTCCTTGCTCTAGTTTCTTAACAACAATAGGTGCTATAATAGTACTCTCACTATCCCTTTGCTGAGTGGCTAGAGCAACACTCCACGGTTCAATCTCCAAGCAAACCACATAATCTCACAAATCTGTTACAACAAGTACTTGTTTGACCAAGGAAGACCAAAGAGAGTAGTTTATACCATCCAACCTATACTCATTGAAAAGTACATCACGAATAGAAGAATCACACTTGCTTTCTTGTTGTGACCTTATGCATATAACAAAGCCCACATGGGTATAACCAGAGGACATTTTTAGGGGAATTAACTGCTAGAAAGTTATTCCAATCAGGCTAATGGTGGCCTACCTTATTCAAGGATGCATCACATTTTGCAAAAGGGTGTGATGAATGCCAACGTTAAAAGATCACACAACAAAAGGATAAGATTCCCTTTCAACCTATTAAAGTGACTCAACCATTTGAAAAATGGGGTTTACCTTTGTAGGTCCAATGAGTTCGGCAGCTCGTAACACTCAATCTTGATATATTATCATTGCCACTGACTATGTGACAAAGTGGGTGGAAGCCAAGGCAACACGCGAGGGTGATGCAAGGTCAATTGCCAAGTTTCTCTTTGAGAACATTATTACTCGATTGGTTGCCCCTTTGAGATTGTGAGTGACAATGATACTCATGTTATAAAAGGAGTGATAAAGGAACTCACTACAAACTTCATGATAGCCCACCATAAGTCTACACCTTATTATCCACAAGCAAATTGCCAAGCTGACGCAACGGTTTGGTGGAGAAGGTAAATGGTATGATCTGCAAGATCATCACTAAATAGGTAAACATTCACAAAAGTGATTGGGATAAGCACCTTATAGCTGCAGTTTGGGCTTATCGCACTTCATTTTGCACGTCTCTTGGATTCACTCCGTATCACTTGGTGTATGGTAAGGAGGCCATTTTAACCATTGAAGGTCAGTTAGCTTGCTACAAGCGTGAGGACGTGGCTGCCCTACAAAATACCCAAAATAACACAATAAACAACATAAACCAGACTAAGCGGCATACCTGGCACAATCATGTGGTCACATGATCACAAGATACACAAACAGAGAGAGACAGAGAGCAAGAGAGATTCAAAGAGCACGTGCAAGCGCACCTCCTAGAGGGGAGTGCTACGCCGGCACGACGAGAGACAAGAGAGGAGAGATAAGAAGAGCAACACAGACACTGGGTGCAATCTCCCCCCGTGCAAGAGTGACCATTTCCCTCTTGCACGTAATTGTTTTATAGATTTCTTGAATGGTCAAATTGGTTACAAACTGGCCAGCCGGTCAAAAATGGCCAAAGCTCATAAAAGAGCACTTCAATAATAAAATGTACATGATATACATATCCATTCGTATAGGCCAATCTGGGTCTATTCTTTTCCATGTGTCAGCTGCAATAAATAATAAAATATCAATTCTATAACATACCTCTCCATTGGAAAGCAACTGTCCTTAGTTGCGAAGATAAAAATTGGTAAACAGTACTTGTCAAAAACAATGATTAGAAATCTGTATCAAATAGTAAGAAATTCATAAAATTAGACAACATTGCTTATGCTTGCCATCATCCACATGCTACCTATTCTAGTGTCCCATACCACTAGAATAAGCTATATATGTCATACCCTGATGAATCAGGATATCATTGGTCACACTCATCATTCAATAATCATTTCTCATCAATCTCAAATCCAATTTCATAAATAATGTCATGACAGAAAAGCATAAACATATACCAATTCCCAATCCAAATCCAAATCCAAAATATCTTTCATTTTCTATACCCGGGTAACAAAATCACTACATACTAATCACTGTTTTTGACAAGTATTGTTTTTAGATTTTCATCTTCGCAACTGAGGACAGTTGCTTTCCAACGAAGAGGTGTGTAATGGAATTGGTATTTCTATTAATTATTGCAGCTGGCATGTGGAAAAGGCTTGATCGAGATAGGCCTATGCATACGGAAATATATTTCATGTATTATTCAATTGCTCTTTATGAGCTTTGGCCAGTTTGTACTCACAATTGACCATTTAATAAATCTATAAAACGAATACGTGCAAGAGGGAAATGGTCACTCTTGCACGGGGGGAGATTGCACCCAGTGTCTGTGTATTCTTCTCCCCTCTCCTCTCTTCTCTCTCGCTGTGTTGGCGTATCACTCCACTCTAGGAGGTGCGCCTACACGCGCTCTTTTTCTCTGTCTTGCTCGCAGTCTCTCTCTGTTCAAATACGTCGCAGTATATATGCTATGGGAAATACCAAGTATTCAAGTTTGTCAGTTTATGCTAGATATTGTGTTATCTTCGGTATTTTGCAGGGTAGCCATGTTTCCGTATGTAGCATAGCTAGTCTCAAAGTGCTAGATAGGCAGATGGAGTGCCCTAATGCTCATCTCTACAACCACATTCTTGATCTAGAGAGGCTTCAACTGGACAGATAAGAGGCTATCAACTACTATGCAACATAGGTAGAGCAACAACGTCTTACCTTCAACAAGGGACTGAAGGAAAACGGTCTCAAGAAAGGTATCTTGGTCCTAAGGTATGATAACAGGTTTGACACTAGGAAGGATAAGAAGTTTTCACCCAGATAGGAGGGGTCGTTCGTCATTAGGAAGTGCTACAACAATGGCAGTCACCAACGTGCCTATTGTAAGAAAAAGAGTTAAGTTGTTTAAGCAACAAGAAGGTGATATTAATATTGAAGATTTCAACACAGAACAACCTCCTAAAGACAGTGCTATGTATGCATCGGACGATGAGTCTGATGATGCTCTTGGTGATGCTTCTTAAATGCAGTTTGCACAGACAGGAGGCTGTGCAGGTTCAAAGGGGGTGGATGTCGTGCAGCTCCGCTCCCATGCTAAGAAAAATGCTTACTTGATTAATGATCAGTGATCAGGGCTTGTTAACACGCCAAGTTTAATGATTAATGTATGCTAGATGCGGCTAAAAGGGCCAACAAAGGCCTAAATGATGCTAAAAACCAATATGCTTGAAGTGAGCACAAGTGGGAGATTTTGATGCTGATCTCTCTTGCTGAGATCCTCTCCGTGACATAGTGGTAATTCACCTCAATGTGCTTTGTGCGAGCATGAAATTGGGTTCCTCGCAACTCCCAATGCGCTCTGACTGTCAGTGTTGATAGTGTTGGCAGTGTCCTATCCAACATTCATATCATAAGGCGTCTGAGCCATACACACTCAACTGTAGCTGTGAAGACTAACCTATACTGAGCCTCACAACTAGAAGTGGCCACAATAGGTTGCTTCTTGCTCAACCATGATATACATGAAATGCCAAGCATGAAACAGAACCCACTTGTGGACACTCTTGTGTCAAAACAACCAGCCCTATTTGAGTCCAAAATAGCATGTAAGTCTGGCCACAATGATCCCCCCTAGGGATAAAACAATACAAGATGTAAAGTGCCACTAAGGTATCGAAAAATCCTCTTGACAGCCTGCCAATGCTTAGACCCTGGGCTATGCATAAATCTACTAACCTATGAGACTTCAAATTGAATATCAGGCCTCATGTTGCATACATAAATGAGGCATCCAACAACAGTTTGGTAAAGAGTGGCATCTGCAGGATCACCAGCATCATGAAGTCTCAATTGCAAACCTGTTTCCATGGGAGTGGAATCCTCAAGTCCAAACTTATATAGCAATGTCTCTATGTAAACTTTCTGACACAAGGCAATACCACCATCACACTGCTTAAACTGTATACCCAAGTAATGATGCAACAGCCCCGAATCTTTCATCTTGAAATTAAGATTCAAATCAGCCTTAAATTCAGCAATAAGTCTCTCATTTGGTCCAGTGAGCAGCAAATCATCTACATAAAGAACCACAATGAGAAGTACATCACCCTCACGCTTTACATACAATGTTCTTTCTATTGGACTGTTACAAAAGCCTTGTTTGACCAAATGAGTATCATCTTTCTCATACGAGGAGATTGCTTCAACCCATACAAAGACTTCTTGCATCTGTACACTTTGTTATCTTGTCCTTTCTTGACAAAACTACGAGGTTGCGCTACATAAACTTCCTTAAATATGTCACCATTCAAGAAAGCAGTAACAATGTCTGATTGATATACATCCCAACCAAAATGAGCTGCCAATGCACATAGAAAATGCACAGTAGTCATACGACAAGTGGGATCAAAAGTCTCTTCATAATCTATGCCTTTTTGTTGCACATAACCCTTTGCAACAAGTCGAGCCTTATGGCAATCGATCCCACCATCTGGCTTGCATTTCAACTTGTAAACCCACTGGGTACCAATGTCCATTTTTCCTTTTCTATAAGTGCATCATATTCTGATAGCATGTTAGCCATCCAATTTTTGAATTTTGTGCTTCATCATAAATAGAGGTTCCTCAACATCATGTAAGCTAGCCACAACCAAAGCATAACAATCTGATGCATAAGATGCAAGGCAATAGCCTGAACGAGTACGCCTAGACAAAGGTGCATCCAATTTATTGTCATGCAATGTAAGCACCAGCCATTTTGGCATACCTCTAGCCTGCTCATTTTCAGCCCTTTCCTCATCAAGTACATCATGTATATCTGCATCAGTAATAGGATGATTTGTAACATTTTTTGAAACCCCCATAGGCTGTACATTTGCCTCATTGGAATTTACATTAGAACTTCCACCACTAAAAAGAGGTAACAAAGTGTCATAAATGTCTTGTGAGCTTACATTAGTACATGACAGCAAGGGCTGAACAGAATCTTCCACAAACACTACATCCCATGAAACCAGAATACACTTTGTTTGTGGATGATACAACCCGTAACCTTTTCTTTTAGCACTATAACCAACAAAAATACATTTGACAACCTTATCATCTAATTTTTTGCGTTGTGTTTGTGGCATCAAAGCACATGCCAAACAACCAAAAACACGCATGTGCTCAATAGAAGGATTTCTATCATGCCATGCTTCATATGGAGTAATAGACTACAAATCTTTCATAGGACACCTGTTAAGTACATAAGTGGCACACATGATGGCCTCAAGCCAAAAAGAATACGGAAAAGCTTGACTTTTAACCATACATAATGCCATTTTCGCAAGTGACCAGTTTTTCCTCTCAGCAACACCATCTTGTTGAGGTGTATAAGGCACTGTATATTGGTGTTCTATCCCACAACTAGCCAAAAATGCATTAAATTCATGAGACATATATTCCCCCGCTTGATCAGAACGAAGGGTGCCCATAGTACATTCCGAGACATTTTCAGCCATAGCCAGAGATTGTTTGAAGTACATAAAAACTTCGGACTTTGCTTTAAGCGGAAATACCCATGCATGCCTGGAGTAATCATAATGAAAGTCATGAAGTATAGGTAATTTCCCAAGGACGGACTTTGCACGGGCCCACAAACACCATTATGCACAAGCTGCAACCTGCATGTGGCCCTAACTGAACCATCCTTTGGAAACTTAGAACGCTACATTTTATCGAAAATACAGCCTTCACAAACATGTTTGACATTTGCTTCAAGAGGTGGCAAAGAAGCAACCATATCATATTTTTGCAAGCGCAACAAACTGGCAAAATTTAGATGAGCAAAACATGCATGCCAAAGTTTTGCATATGAAATAGCCCCTGAATCTGCAACTACATTTTCAAAATTTTGTCCAAACTTGTCATACAAAGTGAGCTGATACAGACCACGATAAAAAAGGCCAGATGCAACAATTTCATCACCAAAACTGAGATCATGAACTGTACATCAGTCATCCACAAATTTGACTACAAGTCTAAGTCTAGCAAGTGTAGATACAGACAAAAGATTCTTGTTGATCCTAGGTACATAAGGTGCATCAACAAGTGTGAAACAATTGGCATTTTCAGCAGTAAGCACAATCTTTCCAACTCCCTCAACTGGATAAGAGGCATTGTTGGCACAAGTGACTGAATTCCCATGAGGGGCAGACTCGAGAGGGTTGAACAATTTACGATGTGAGGTAATGTGCTTTGTAGCACCACTATCAAAATACCACACATGTAAATCTGCAGCAACTAACATGCATGCATCATGGACAACAAGATTGTAAGTTCACTCCGCACTAAAATCCCATTCTGCATCAACATCAGCATCACAACCTCCTCTTATAGAAGACTCAACAATGGCTGCATTTGTAGTGGAACTAGCATTTGAAGTGGAACCACCCTCTTTCTTCTTAGCCTCTTTGGCCTTCAACTTAGGAAACTTCTTAATCAAGTGATCATTAGCTTTACAATAATGGCAATGCATCTTCTTTTTTCCCTTATCACCAGAATTTCCAAAAGATCTGCTACCAGTAGAAGCATTAGGAAGAGGTGATTTTCCACTCGCAGAAGAACCATAAAAAGTGGCTGCATTGCTGTTACCACCCTTTCTTTGAGAATCAATAAAAGCCTATTCAATTGCACACTATCTAGTCCTTTTTTTTTTGGAAAGTGACTCTTGCAATAGCAATGTGCACAATGCATTAAACTTGACAGCTTCAGGATTTCCTTGGGTCATAAGTCTCCAAGTACTAGCAAAAGTGTGGTAAGAATCTGGTAATGGATCAAGAGCAATCTGCACAAGGTATTTGTCTGAAATGACCACCTACAAAAATAAGTTGCTCATTTATATCCTTGACACCAGCAAGGAAAGTGTCCATATCATTTTCCTCATGCATAATCTTTAACTCCAACTCTTTACGCAACAATGCAATTTTTGCCTCATTGTGGCTTGCATAAAGACCAGCCAGAATATCCCAAGCCTGTTTTGTAGATTTTTTTGAAAAAATGCGAGGAGTAATGGTGCACTTCACAGAAAACGCAATCAATGCATGATCATGTGCATCCTTTACATCCTAACGACCTTGTTTTTCTGTAGGCAAAACAACTCTAATAGCAGAAATCCTTTCAGCAAGACCTGCCACATCCTCAACATCACCTACATCCTCAAAACCAGGACGTACATCAATGCCCTGCACAATATTCTAGACGCCCTTTGACACAAGCACATGTTGCATCATGTAAGCCCACATAGGGTGATTGTCCCCATCCAATCTGTTCTCAGCAGCAAACATCTTGAACACATTTGTGTTGTTGTCAGCCATGGAAAATGCCTGCATCTGATGTGAAAAATGCCTAAAATGAGGAGAAACTGAGTGAGACCAGCACATGCTATATACCACAACCTGTAGTAGACTATATGGGACCTGTTATGCAATATCTGGCATCGATAAAAATTCTTCACAAAAGGATGGAATTCCCTGCGTAGTCCTGGCTGTAGTGGAAACAGAGGCCGAAATGAGCCATAATAAAAATTTTGAGTAGACTGAGCTCTACGAGCAATCCCAAAAATTTTGTTGACTTGCAAACGCTCACAAAAGCTCACTAAAATTGGAGAAAATGAGCAGGCGTGTGCTGGAGCTGTTGGCGACTAAGCCCAGGAGTCCACAATGTGATTTGATACCAATTGTTGGAATTAGGGTTGGACAAAAACACACACAGCTTGGAGAAGACAAAGGAAGCTCAAGGCACGCAACTCAGAGTGTATTACTTAGTGTGCAATGAAAATATTGATAGCCCTAGCATGATGGGCATATATATACAATGCATGGGGGGAAAAACCTCCTAAAGAGGGGAAAAAATGCCCGATGGTCCTAATGTGTTCACACACATCCCTACCACATGTATATGGTAACAATGCCAATGCTACTGCATGCAACCTTGAGACTCCTTCAGAGTTGGAGTCCAAGTTTTTCTCTCTCTGTCTCTCTCAAGCTACCTTTTTTCAACTTCATGAATCGTTACATGAAAGATGGCCTCCACACTTTTCTATGGCTCTCCACGATCTAGTACGTGGGCTCACATCTACTCCTACAATTTGTGGCCTCCTTTGATTTGATTATATAGTATAGTCGAACGCCAAAGCTCTCTCTCTCTCTCTCTCTCTCTCTCTCTCTCTCTCCTTGTCTCATGAGCACTATCATCTAAGCATTGTTGCAAGTGTTGTATTCCCCCAAATTCCTAATTCTTTGAACTGGTCACGTCGCTATAGGGAAAACTCGCCAAAAGCAAGAGGTGTTGAGATGTCTTCGATGGGAGGGGCCGAAATCCTTTCCCCCATTATATATAGTGATAGCCGCTTTTTGGCTATCTGAAAATGCCTTAGTGAGCTACCTCACGCTACCAAGGTCACCCAAACACTGTGGCTATTATTACCTTTTCATTGTACATAGGCTGTGTGAGTTAGGGGACTTTTCCCATATCTTCTTAAAACCCTCAGCTAACTAGTCACTAGGCTAGTTGAGCCAAAAAAATAAATAAAAACAAAAGCCAAAGTATATTATGGCCCATTGGTGTGTAAATATCTCATTGTATATAGGGCCTAAAAATAGGGAATTTTAATATTTATTTTGGTATTTATTTAAATATTTTTACCTAGGTGTGCGTTATTTTCCTAAGTATGCTATGCACATTTACTCACCATTACCATAATCTTTCTTACCTATGTATTCTATAAAAAATCATTTCATGCAAGCTTCTCTTATTTTTGGGTGAAAATCCACTCCAAGGAAAAACCTCGTAAATACCTTTCACCACAGTCATTGCCTTTCACTAAATTCCTATTTCCTAAAAGTATTTTTTCTTATCTCTTTCAAAAAATATACTTCAATTCCATAAATTGTTTAAATATACTAGCTTATTTCCTCCCATCATATCCATGTATTATATTTATGCATAATCCACAACCATGCATATTTTCAAACCCATAGAATCAATTAGGTCATGCTCTAATGCAAGGAGGGCCTCACCTTTGGAGCCATATGAAAGTTCAACTAAAGGGGGGCCACTGAAGACTTTTTTTTGTGAAGAAAAAAATGCATTTTTGTGGGAATTTTTATATCTATATCCATTTCAGATTTTAAGTGGTGAATAGAACACATGATGTGGACCAAGAGCTGAATAATCACCTCAAAAATTTTCATACTTTTGTGGAGATACCACTGGTAAGATATGATTTTTTGATTGGAGCCCAGTCTGCCCACTTTTCTCACAAGTAGCCCATAGTCTTCTCTCACCTCTTTCCACACTTCTACACACACATACGTGTACACACACTCACCTCTTTCCACACTTCTACACACACACACACACTCATTCCTCTCAGTCTCTCACTCAAACCTGCACCTTCCATGGTTTCTCTCACCTTCTTCACCATTAACCTCCTCTCTTACTTCCATAGCTCTCATATGAGCTCTACATGTACATACACCATCTCAATGTCTCTCTCTATTACTTTCAAAATACAATTCCATCTTACCCCTTCTCTATATACATATCATTCAACATATAAACCATGCTTAACCTTTGAAAATTGAGTAATCTCATCAACCAAATTGCCATTTTCATCGCGGTTATCAACCTTGATGGTGGTGGCATAAAGAAGAGAAGAAGAAGGAGATGATCGATAGTCATTTTGAGAACCTACACAAGTAAGTCCAAAACTTCTTCAAGCTTCACCATCACAAGTATTTACTCATCTCATTCAACCATCTTACTTCAACCATCCACCTCATTCTACCAAGTGTAAAGATATCATTAACTTTCTAGTGATTACTAACACTAACCACTAACATACTAACACAAAATAGCCATTGACCTAACCTTAAAAGACACCTCATTCTACCAAGTGTAAAGATATCATTAACTTTCTAGTGATTACTAACACTAACCACTAACATACTAACACAAAATAGCCATTGACCTAACCTTAAAAGACACCTCACCTCAAGATATGTGCATAGTAATCTCTCTCTCTCTCTCTGTCTCTCTCTCTCTCTCTCTCTCTCTCTCTCTCTCTCTCTCCTTCCTTAAAACTCTACTTTCACCTTATCTACTATCAAGCTCTCTTTTGAGACCATATCCATGACTCAAGCAGACAAAGAAGGCTGGCAATGTTTTAATATTTTTTTTAAAAAAAATCCTGATTTATTAGCTTGTAAGTTAGGATTTCCAAATAATCTTAATGAGGGTATCCAACCTATAAATAGGCCCCTCTCCTTCTTGTAAAATAGCCTCCAATATCTCACATAGCACCCCAACACTCTATGTGTGAGGAGAGACTTAGGCGTAGCAACCACTTTGTGAGCTTCACTTTTGGTGTGAAAGAAGCTTTTAAGCTACACACTACAAGTGAGAGAGCATGAGTTCAAAAATATCAAAACCACTATTGTATATGTTCTTTCATCATCAATAAATTGAAGTTTGGTGCATAAAAAGCGTGATTTGACGTTCACATCTTTGTCCTTCCACTTGTGCCATGCGGTTTTGGCAAATTCAATGTTACTTGTGTATTTTGAGTTTCTATCGTTTGATCTTGCTTTAGAAAGTGTTTTAGTGTGCTTTCATTGCCAATTTTGTGTCCATTGTAAGAGGGTATTGTGGTGAGAGGTCTCCCAAACCCTAAGACATTGTGTGTGTGTTGGCAATGTTTATGATTCACTAGGCATTGAGTTAGATTTGTACAAGCTCTACGATAGCATCACAACGAGCCATCTCCATTTGCATGTCACAAGTACGGTATTATGCAAGGTCCATTCCTCTCTCTCTTCCCTTTGCTCTAGCTCTCTCTGGTCCATTTTGTGTGTGTCTTGGTGTGAGGTTGCTTGTGTGTGTTTTGTGGTGCATCTTCTTGGTTGTGAAAAAATCTCTTGCATCCTAGTTCGTATACCATAAGTAGGTGGTGCCCCTATCTTGTTTGGGTTTGGTTGTGGGTTTGTTGTTGTGTTGTGCTTGTGGTTGCCCCAGACTCAATTGAGTAGCAGGGGAGCCTTGAGGGGTGTTTAGAGGTCGCCTCTCTTGTTGCCCGCTGCCCCGGACCGCCTCAATTTTGGTGCCCCCACTGAGGATGGCTTGTGTATTTTTTGTGTAGGATTGTCCTTTAGATTAATCAAGTAACATGTATGAATCAGAAGAATTTGTATGACCCGTTCATTCCCATTGCAAGGCAAAAGGTGCATATCATTGTAAGCACAAAATTACAATTTCAACGAGTAATTTGTGGAATTTTGGGCCCTCTTAGGTTGACCGAGATAAACACTTCAATAAATCCTTTTATTTTGCATCTCATTAGGTACGACCTTAGTTTGGACGTCTATATTTTTGTTTTCTTTTAAGAATTAGGTCATGCATAGACCATGGATAATGGCCCAAGAATAGAAGTTTTCCCTTCCATTTCACTGCACACATTAGAATAAATTAACAAAAAAATCCATTTTCAACAACGTATGGTATTCATGTTTGGTGTCCAAAGAGTAGGAGAAATTCTTGTGTCACCAAACCCTGTCAATCCTGCCTCTTGTTGACTATCATAGGTCATTTGATGTGCATATTTTTATTTTATTGTAGAATAGATTGCAATTTAGAAAACATTATTGTGTAAATCTTTTTTAGAAAGAAAAACGAAAACGTGTTGTCACTTTGAAATTGATTCAATGGAGGCCCAAGGCCAAATGTCCGGATATCCTCTTTTCTTTGGAGATCCCAAAGAGGATGCATAATTATTTTTAGCAAATTTCAAGATGTCTTGCCGTATCAAGAGGATAGTAACTGATCAAGAACGTGTAGAAATGCTTGAGGTGATCCTTAGGAAAGATGCTAGCACTTGGTTTGACTCTTTGCCTGAGGAAGTTAAAGGGAATTACACAGAAGTTTTGAATCATTTCAAGAGATACTTCTTTGATCCCCAAAACACTCAAAAGCTATGGCAAGACATTGTTTCTGACAAACAAAAAGACTTAGATGACTACTACATGTATAAACAACTATTTCTACGTCTTTGGGTTGTATGGGTGAGAAATGTTTCTAACCCTGGTGATGGTGAAGAGTTCCTAAAAGGAGAGGTTCATAGCTGGTCTCTTTCCCACACTCAAGATAAAAGTTGAGGCGGGTGCACCTGCTACCTTTGATGCAACTGAAACTAGAGCTGTTGAGAAGTATAGGAAACCCAAGTCTCTAAGAGGAGAGGTTCCAATAGAGGGTCCTAGACCTAAGGGAAAATTGCAAGCATCAACATCCACAGAGATTCCTAAGGTAACGTCTGAAGTGATTGAGAAGTTAAATGAATCTTTAAGCAACCTTTCAATTCACCTTGCACAAGCTATAGGTCCAAAGAGACAAGCAAAGAAATCAGAAGAACGAGAGCCACCACAACCTAGGAGAGTGTAGACCCCTGAATATTTTCACTTTTTGTACCGAACTCGGGAACCTGCATGGGCATATTAGGAGCATATGCATGTAAATCACTGCATCATAATGCTTGTTTAGTATGATTTTATGACTGTTGCATATAAATGTCATTGAAATTTGAATGATTGGTCATTGTTTTGCGGGAAGCTTATAACTAAAGTGCTAAGCGTGAGCGCCATATTGAGAGAGAGGAACATGGGCCACAAGGTTACTGAGTATGAAGTTTAAGGAAAGAGAGAGAGAGAGAGAGAGCAAAAGAAGCCACCTTTCTTTTGGGCAGATAACGAGAGAGAGAGAGAGAGAGAGAGAGAGAGAGAGAGAGACGATCCGTGAAGAAGGGTTTTAGGTTTCCTTGCCGAGCGGGTTGAAAATTAGAGGAAAGGCGAGCCCTGCTCTGCAGTAAATCGAAGTGAGAGAAGAAAAGAGTTTTAACGTCCTAGGAAACTATCCCAAGAGACCTTAAAGATCTAGCGGACGAGAGTTGAACTCAAGATGATAAGAAGTCGAGAGAGTCAATGGGAGCCGAGTCGAGGTTGCTGGACAGGATTTCGAGAGCAAAGGTGAGAATAGGCTTTTAAGATAAGAAGTTGTTAAAAAAGATGAATTTGAAAAAAATCATTTTTTTTATCTGAGAAACTATGAGGCAGTTGAGAGGTGGGGTCGCCTGGAGAAGTGGGGAGTCGCAAGCATCAATAGGTAGTTGGAGGTGTAGCGCTTCTTGCCAGAGAGTGAGCCTGGATATAGCGCTACAGTACAGGAAAGTGAGAGAGAGAGTATAGCGCTGGATGCTTAGAGAGGGAAAGTAGGAGAGAGAGAGAGAGATTTCGGTTGACTGTTTGTGTGTATCAAATTGATTGAGAGAGTCTCTGTGTCTTTGTGTGTGAGTGTGTGTGTTATTCTTGCTTGCATAAGCATAGCAATACAGAGAGTAGAAAGAGTTAGTGAGAGAAAGGCAGTGCTCAAGTTAAGAAAGATAGAGAGAGATTTCGTTTTTTGATTTCCTGTGTGTATCGCATTGATAATTTTTGTGTGTGTATGTGTTACTCTTTGCCAGCATAGCGCTACAGTAAGAGGCATAGAGAGAGAGAGAAAATGAATTCTTTGTAGAAAATCGAGAGCAGGAGGGAGCCCAAAAGGAGGAGTTGCTTTGGAGAATTACTGAGTTAGAAGGAGATTCTTTCCTACTCTAGCGAGACAGAGCCAAGAAGGCTTGAGAGCATGTGTAGTTAGCAAGAGGCAAAGAGAGTGCGAGCCTGCAGGGTAGCCAGGAGGGGCCGAGTAGGGGCTGCCTTTGTTGCGCCCTGAATGAAGGGAAGATACTGAGAGGACTTGATGGGGTTCTAAAGGAGGCCGCCAGGAAGGTGGTGTGTATGAGAATTAGTGAGAGAAAATACCCTCCAGAATTAGTGAGATAGAGAGAGAATAAATACCTTGCTGAGTTAGAGTGAGAGGAAAGAGAGAAAGAGAGAGAAATTTGGAAAGCAAATTCAAAATCTTGCTACGGAGTGACTCACATTAAAGTGAGAGGAGCCGTTTCTCGATTTCGGACGGAGACGGAAAGCAAAAGTACATTCGAAAGTGAACGTTAAAAATTCACTGGTTAGTTTTTCTTGATTTCCAAACGATTTCATAACACTAAAAAATAGCATTGCTAGTTCCATAATTGAGAATAAATCTGATCGTTTGAAGATGTATCTACATTAAAAGCATGTTTGGAAATGAAATGTTGCATATTGTTGCATGATTGATGGAATTTGGGAAAGGAAATTAGATCATTGGCAGTTTTTGGCAATTGCAATGGAAATTTACATTTTACGAGATTATTCTTATGTTTTTTATTGAAAATTTTGCAAATTTATTCAGTGATTCTAGTTGCAATGTTCATTAATTTGAAATCCAATGAGTGATTGGTTTGTTTTATGAGTCTAGAATGTGTGAGTTTTGAACTCTAGCGGTCAAGTAAATGTCTAAATGATTGCATGTTGATAAATTTTGGTCAAAAACTCCATTAAAAATGTATATGAGAACTCAGACTTTTACCAAAATAAGAACGCATTATCAAAAAATAGCTAAAAGGAACTTGAAAGTCACAAATATATGGCAAATTAGTGCACTTCTAGGTTAGTTAGGGGATCGTTGGGTTACTTGAACGTTATTTAGAAGTCTTGAAAGGTGATGTTTAGAGAGTTTTGCAATGTTGGAATTGCGGAGAATCTGGACATGGGATGTATAATTGTCCTTGGCCCTGTAGGGAGCCAAGGAGACTTAGCTTGAATTACCCAGTGATGAATATAGGTGAAGGAACTAGTCAACAACCACGGCTTCTACAAAGGCCAAATGGACCAAAACCACCATGAGGAGTGGAAGGAGTTCCGCTTTGCCAGACCCAAATGTGCATGTGGTAGAGGTGACAAATTCCAATGAGGTGGACATGGAAGCAAATGGCATTAAGTGCGGCCGTGGAAAAGGTAAGGAGAAAGAAGGAGTCACGTCACAAAGTGATCATGGACGAGAAAAGAAGGCAAAGGAGACCAAGGAAACCAAGAGGACTCGATGTTGTATCAACCTCCAAGACTTCCCTCTTGGACATGATATGGCTCCATACAACTTGTTGGAAGACATGAGAGGTAAGGGTCTTGATATCTCATGGACTCAATTTCTTGTATTATTTCCACAAGGTAGGAGGGATTTAACAAGGCAAGTTAGCACTAGGAGAAAGGTAAAAGAGAGTGAAATGAATGAGGATATTACACCTGTTCTAGATTGTTACATCAAAGGGAGATTGGTTAGGAAAGGTCTAATGGATGGAGGTGCTCAAATTTGCATCATGTTAGAGGGACTCATGCAAAGACTAGGCATGCACATCCATGAGACACCTGAAATCAAAGTCAAGATGGAAAACAATAGCAAGGCTAGGTGTGTAGGCATTTGTAAAAATGTCCTTGTAGAGGCCTTTGGCATTAAAAAGGCGGTGGTTTTTTATTTTATGTCGACCAAGGGAAGTTGTTATCCATTTATTGTAGGAAGACCATGGCTAATGAGAATGCGAGCTTTGCAGGATTGGGAGAGTGGAAAGTTAATTTGCAGAAATAACAATCATAAGAAGGTTTTCTTTTACATGGAGGAGCAACTCCAAGAGGAGCTCCATGAAGAATCATCTCAAAGTGAGAAGGAAGAAGATTGGACCGATAACACTTCAGAAGAAGAAAGTAGTGGCAACATTGTGAAGAGGAGTCTTCCATCAAAGTCATGGGGTAAGGTTTAAGCCAACCAACCAAGAGACCTCTTGTCAAGGTTTGGAGGAGGTAGGTTCCCAAGAGAACCAAAATGTGGAAGATGAAGGAATGTTAGAAGGTATGTTGTCTACAACACTTACAAAGGATGAAAGAGAGGAGTTCAAAGGTGTGTTAAGGAACTTTCCTAAGATTTTTGCTAAAGACTACACCAAAGTGCATGGAGTAGATGATGTTCAACACAAGATCAAGCTAAAGCCAGAGGCCAAACATAGAGCTCAAAAGCTACAAAGGCTAGGAGTCATCAAGGAGCAGGCTTTACTTAAGGAGGTAAGAAAGCTTCTAGCAGCAGGTTTTATTTATCTAGTGGAGAATTCTCTCCCATTGTTGTTACTCCTAAGAAATATGGAAAGTGGAGGGTATGTGTGGATTACCATCCACAGGCAACAAAAAGAAATCACTTTCCCCTTCCCATTTCAGGATGAGATACTAAATGAGGTAGCTGGACATGAGAAGTACACTGTGTGTGATGGATACTCGGGTTACTTTCAATAGATATCCCATTGGATGATCAGTTGAAAACAACCTTCATCACTCCTTGGGGTTGTTATGATTTCAGAGTCATGCCATTTGGCCTGACAAACACTCTTGCAACCTTCCAATTCTTCGTGAACATGGTGTGTCAAGCATTCTTTGGAAAGTCCATTAGGGTTTTTATTGATGATTTTTGCATCTATAGCTCAAAATCGTTGCATTTACAAAAGGTAGAAGAGGGTTTGAAGAAACTCTATGACATGGGAGGTCAACTCAACCCCGACAAGTGCCACATAGGTGAGGATGAAGTGATCTTGCTTGGTCATAAAGTTTCTTACAAAGGCATCGAAGTGGATCCTTCAAAGTCAAAGGCTCTTATTGAGTTACCGTCACTGAAGAGTCTTAAGGAGGTCATCTTATTCATTCAAAAGGTGAATTATATGTCACACTTCATTCACTTAGCCTTAGAGTTACTTCACCCTTTACAAAAGTTGACACAACAAGTCGAGTTTGTTTGGTTTGTTTGGTCTGATGAGCTTGAAGAATATTTTTGTAACATCAAGGTCATTCTCTCAGAGCTACCAACACTCATGCCTCCTTGTTGGGAGTACATATTCTTTGTAAGCTCTAGTTTTGGGAAAGAAACAATTGGTGATGTTTTGCTACAACAAGATCCCCACAGTACCAAGATGCGATCCATCTATTTTGCTAGTAGGATTATGAATGCCTTGGAGAGAGACTACAAGGAGGCAGAACTCATGATGCTTTCTGCCATGTTTGCGGTGAGAAAGTGTAGATCCTACTTGCTACTAAATCATTTTGTAACTCTCATTGCAAAAAATTTGTTCCCTTGGATGTCATCTCAAATGAATCTTAGTACTAGAATCTCAAAGTGGATTATGGAGTTGCAAGAGTTTCAATACTCTTTCAAGGTAGAAGATAGTGTGCATGCACAATTAGCAGGGATTCTCACTTATAGGGTGCATGAAAAGGAGATTAAGGTTCCTGAAGTAAAGACCCTACCCTTGCCGCCACCAAAAAGTATTCCTAATTCTTTTACCTTGTTCTTTGATGGAGCTTTTCGACGAGTCACAGGAAAAGCAGGCGGAGGGCTAGTATTGCTCAACCCAAGTGGAGAGGTGGTCATGAAAGAGAAGGTCAATCTACTAGGTTCAACTAGCAACAATGAAGCAGAATACGGCACACTACTTCATGGTTTGAAGATGTGCATTGGCCAAGGTATACAGCGTCCCATGGTAAAGGGGGATGCACTTCTCATTGTGAAACAGATTTTAGGCATTTGGGCATGCAAGAATGAAAGCTTAAGGACAAAAGTTCATGCCATCCGTAGGTTGTTTAATCAGTTTGAAGAAGTGCAACTATATCATATTCCTAGGAAACAAGATGAAGATGCCAATTTACTTGCACAACAAGCAGTTACTTGTGTTGAGAAAGAAGTGCAGGTCATCATGGTGGCAGCAATCAAGCAACAAAGATACCAGGGATTAGAGTCATTGGCTCCCATTATTGGCTACATTTTGGAGGGTGAGTTTCCACAAGACTTCACAAAGCTCAAAAGAGGAGACTTATGAAGAAGGCAAGTTTCTATCTCTTCCTAGAAGGCTCCCTCTATCAAAGAGGGAAGGATCAAATGTACAGAAGAGTACCAACTATCGAGAAAATTCCAGCCATTCTAAAAGGTTTGCATGAAGAGGCATGTGGTGGTCATTTTGCCCAAGAATTAACCGTGAAGAAAATTTTGCTTGCGGGGTATGTTTGGCCAAGCTTGCATGTGGATGCCCAACATTGGTGTAAAAGTTGTCACAAATGTCAGGTAAATGAAAATAAAAGGATGGTGCATGGTCCGAGGAAAATAGTGCTCGCAACTGGACCCTTTAAAAAGTGGGCCATCGTTGCTATGGGTCCTCTACCTAGAACAAAGAATGGTAAACTCTACATTCTAGTGGCTATAGACTACATGACTAGGTGGGTAGAGGCTCAATGTGTGACAAGGGTAAATGGGAAAATAGTGAGCAGGTTTGTCTACACTAATATTTGTTGTAGATTTGGCACACCTCTAGAGATTGTTTCGGATAATGGTCCAAGATTCAAGAAGGGTTTACTCACAAAAGTTTGTGAAGAGCTTCACATTCTACATCGTCATAGCACACCCTACTAACCACAGTCAAATGGTTTGGTGGAGAAGGCTAATGGTGTCAATGCAGGCATCATTAGAAAGATGGTGCAAAACAAGACAAAGTTATGGGATGACTTCTTGGATGGCTCCTTGTGGGCATATTGAACCACATATAGGGAGGCAATAGAATTCACACCATTTCACTTGGTGTATGGTCAAGAGGCTTTGCAGCCTATCGAGCTCAACATTCCAACAATGCGGCTTCATGACAAAGGTGCACAAGATGATCAAGAGGTATGGATGGATTGACTTCTTACATTAGTGGAGCTTGAGTGGAAAAGAGAAGCAACTTACAAGTGCTACAAGAGGAAAGCCACACAAGCAAAAGAAAAGCACGACAAGAAACTAAAGGACAAAGGCATCAAGGAAGGAGATCTGGTGCTAAGATAAGACAATCGACTTGATAATTTTTTTGATGCCAAGTTTGAAACTAGATGGCAGGGGCCATACATAGTCAAGAAATCTTTCAATTCAAGTTACTATCAGCTTATGGACTTGAATGGTAAAGAGCACTCTAGGAAGGTAAACGAATATCGTCTGAAGCCATGTTTGTGTTGCCTTCTACCAAAGGATCTACCGAAGAACTATCAAAGAGCGACTATCTCATGTACTTTTGCTGCATGAAGCATGAGTGTAGCTCAAGAGAAAATGCCAAGGGACCAAACAATGAAAATCTTGTCAAGGACTAAGAAACCATCTCTTTGGAAAAGATGCTTTATCATAGTAAATGAATGTATCATCATCCTGGGGGAGGGCTAATGATAGCCATTTTTTGGCTATCCAAAAATGCCATAGTGAGCTACCTCACCCTACCAAGGTCACCTAAACATTGGTTATTCTTACTTTTTCATTGTATATAGGCGATTGTGAGTTAAAGGACTTTTCCCATATCTTCTTAAAACCCTCAGCTAACTAGTCACTAGGCTAGTTGAGCCAAAAAAAAACAAAAACAAAATCCAAGGTATATTATGGCCCATTGGTGTGTAAATATCTCATTGTATATAGGGTCTAAAAATAGAGAATTTTCATATTTAATTTGGTATTTATTTAAATATTTTTACCTAGGTGTGCGTTATTTTCCTAAGTATGATATGCACATTTACTCACCATTACCATAATCTTTCTTACCTATGTATTCTATGAAAAATCATTTCATGCAAGCTTCTCTTATTTTTGGGTGAGAATCTACTCCAAGGAAAAACCTCAAAAATACCTTTCACCATGAGTCATTGCCTTTCACTAAATTCCTATTTCCTAAAGGTATTTTTTTTATCTCTTGTAAATAAATATACTTCAATAAAAACAAATGAGGGTCCTTTCATTTGATTCCTTATACTTTTATATATCTCTTTTTTCAATTTTATATTTATATAAAGCTAACACTATTTTAGATTCCATAAATTGTTTATATATACTACCCTATTTTTTTCCATCATATCCATGTATTATATTTATGCATAATCCACAACCATGCATATTTTCAAACCACGCCTCACCTTTGGAGCGATATGCAAATTCAACTAAAGGGAGCCACTTAAGAATTTTGTTTGTGAAGAAAAATAGGCATTTTTGTGGGATTTTTTATATCCATCTCCACTTCGAAATTTATATGGTGGTTAAGTGATAAAATGTGGACCAAGAGCTGAATAATCACCTTAAAATTTTTCATAATTGTTGGAGCTACCACCAGTGAGGTATGATTTTTTTATTGGACCCCAGTCTGCCCACTTTTCTCAGAAGTAGCCCATAGTCTTCTCTCACCTCTTTTCACACTTCTACACACACACACACACACACATACTCATTCCTCTCAATCTCTCACTCAAACCTACACCTTCCATGGTTTCTCTCACCTTCTTCAGCATTAACCTCCCCTCCTACTTCCATAGCTCTCATATGAGTTCTACATATACATACACCATCTCTACGCCCCGCTCTATTACTTCCAAAGTACAATTCCATCTTACCCCTTCTTTGTATACATAAAATTCAGCATGTAAACCATACTTGACTTCTGAAAATTGAGAAATCTCATCAACCAAATTGGCATTTTCATCGCGGTAATCAACTTAAAATACCTTTCACCACCAGTCATTGCCTTTCAGTAAATTCCTATTTTCTAGAGGTATTTTTTTTATCTCTTGTAAATAAATATATTTCAATAAAAACAAATGAGGGTCCTCTCATTTGATTCCTTATATTTTCATATATCTCTTTTTTTCATTTTATATTTATATATAGCTGACACTATTCTAGATTCCATAAATTGTTTATATATACTAACTTGTTCTTTCCAATCATATCCATATATTATATTTATGCATAATCCACAACCATGCATATTTTAAAACCCCTACCAATCAATTAGGTCATGCTATAATGCAAGGAGGGCCTCACCTTTGGAGCCATCTGCAAATTCAACTAAAGGGGGGCCATTGAAGACTTTCTTTTTGTGAAGGAAAATAGGCAGTTTTGTGGCATTTTTATATCCATCTCCACTCCAAATTTGAAGTGGTGGTTAGAAAACAAAATGTGGACCAAGAGCTGAATACGTACACCATCTCTCTGACCCTCTCTATTACTCCCAAAGTACAATACCATCTTACCCCTTCTCTATATACATAAAATTTAGCATGTAAACCATGCTTAACCTCTGCGAATTGAGAAATCTCATCAATTGAATTGCCATTTTCATCGTGGTAATCAACTTTGACGGCGGTGGCATAAAGAAGAGAAGAAGAAGAAGATAATCGATAGTCATTTTGAGAACCTACACAAGTAAATCCAAAACTTCTTCAAGCTTCACCATCACAAGGATTTCCTCACCTCATTCAACCATCTTACTTCAACCATCCACCTCATTTTATCCAAAGTAAATATATCATCAACGTTCTAGTGATTACTAACACTAACCACTGACATACTAACACAAAATAGCCATTGACCTAACCATAAAAGACACCTCTCCTCAAGCCATGTGCATAGTAACTCTCTCTCTCTCTCTCTCTCTCTCTCTCTCTCTCTCTCTCTCTCCTTCCTTAAAACTCTACTTTCACCTTATCTACCATCAATAATGCTCTCTTTTGAGCCCACATCGATGACTCAAGCAGACAAAGAATTCCCGCAATGTTTTGATATTAAAAAAAAATCATAATCCTGATTTGTTAGCTTGTAAATTAGGATTTTCAAATAATCTTAATGAGGGTCTCCAACCTATAAATAGGCAGAGACTTAAACGTAGCAACCACTTTGTGAGCTTCACTTTTGGTGTGAGAGAAGCTTTCAAGCTACACATTGCAAATGAGAGAGCGTGAGTTCAAAAATTTCAAAACCACTATTGTATATGTTCCTCCATCATCAATAAAATGAGGTTTGGTACACAAAAGGTGTGATTCAACGTTCAAATCTCGTCCTTCCACTTGTGCCATACGGTTTGGTGAATTCAAGGTGACTTGTGTATTTTGAGTTTCTATCATTTGATCTTGCTTTAGAAAGTGTTTTAGTGTGCTTTCATTGCTAATTTTGTATCTATTGTAAGAGGGTGTTGTGGTGAGAGGTCTCCCACACCCTTAGACAGTGTGTGTGTGTGTGTGTGTGTGTGTGTGTGTGTGTGTGTGTGTGTGTGTGTGTGTGTGGCAATGTTTAGCATTCACTAAGCATTGAGTTAATTTTGTACAAGCTCTACGATAGCATCATAATGAGCCATCTCCATTTGCAAGTCACAAATAAGGTATTACGCAAGATCCATTCCTCTCTCTCTTCCCTTTACTCTAGCTCTCTCTGGTCCATTTTGTGTGTGTCTTGGTGTGAGGTTTCTTGTGTGTATTTTGGGGTGCATCCTCTTGGTTGTGAAAAAATCTCTCTTGTGTCCTAGTTTGTATACCATAACTAGGTGGTTCCCCTATCTTGTTTGGGTTTGGTTGTGGGTTTGTTGTTGTGTTGTGCTTGTGGTTCCCCCAGCCCCAATTGAGTAGCATTGGAGCCTTGAGGGGTGTTTAAATGTCGCCTCTCTTATTGCCCGCCCCGGACCGCCTCAATAGTATAGATATGGTGAAGGTTTCTCAATTTTAATTGATAGATTGGTGTCCCTAAAAAGGGCTATTTCACGTAATTGCATTCACTTTTGGATTACTGAAGAAAGTTTTAGCTAGGTTCAGACGTGGCGGTGGAAGGGAGAGAGACAGGTACAAGAGTCCTAGTTGGCATGCACACATTGGACTGCAAATATGTAGCCTATTTTTGGACCCACCAAAAATCACGCGACATCCCCTCCCCCCTCGGAAGAGAAAAATTACCGCGACCTTTTTCATTGAGAGCTCAAGCTTGCTACCTTGACCTTGCATCCAATAGTAGTACTAGTAAAGTACTGCTTCTCACGTGCTTTGAAGTCATGCATTAATATTTTTCACTATTATCTCCGCCTTGAGTGAACAAAGCAGGCAAAAACAGCGTAAAACACAGCATCTCCATCGAGCTCGTCTGAACACGGCCTTAGAAAACAAGGGATTAAAGAGTGCATTCATAGGAGTTGTGATTCAATATTATTTTTATTTATAAAGAGTCCTTTTATTTAAGGATTTCGTAAATACTCATTTCATTGAATTGTTTTATTATTTGGAGCTTATTTAACTTATCTTTTCTTATGAAAGCATTAAAATATTCTTTTGTTTAGTTTATCAATGTGTCAATTTATGTATTGTTTTTTTATATTTTATTTTATTTAAAATGCTAATGTGCAGTGTCCACCTTTCACCTTATTATTTAAGTGAGACTCTTCGTATATTTTTCCATTTGAGATTATGTATGTATAGTGGATAAGACAATTTAATATTAAAACATAGCAAAAGTGCAATGTGATGATTGAGGAACTCAATTTGTCTTCTTACTCCTCATAACTCTCATTCCCCCTCTCTTTAATTTAGCAAGCCTTCATCCTCCTCACCTTGTTATTTTTGTATACTTTAGGCAAACTAATCTACCAAGATTTTGAAATTACAATACCCAAACTGGGACTAATGTGGTGGTCTTATGAAGTATAGCTATCAGTAGTAAGATTTTATGGATGCAACTATGCCAAAATGGGCATAGGTACAACAAGGCATTGTGTGGTTGCATAAGTATTCAAAGGGGCTTCAAAAGGCAAAAAGGTGACTATTGAGCGGTCATAAGAGGTAAAAAGATATTTTAAAAAGGTAAAAGCTCATAATGATCTCCACTAGAGAGAGAGAGAGAGAAAGATAATGATTTATCGTCCACGTCAGTCATGTATGATCCATGGAACCGTCACAAAAGACATTACATCAACTCGTTGCTTCTATGTGAAGCCATCGTATACATATTAGTTGAGGACTGAGGGTCCAATCATCTGGGTAAAAGAAAAAGGGGAAAAAAAAAGGAAACAAGATCTAGGGGGGGGGTGGACAAAGCCTTTTTTGGGGTTTGAAATTCTTGAATGATGACTTTACCACCTCAATAGACTGCCCATTTACCTTGCTTGTGGGCTTCATACATCTTCTTGAGCTCGCTCTTTTTTATCTTCGATTGATTTTTTGTCAGCTCCTTGTTGATCCAAATATTTGTCCCTTTGAGAAGTCGGGCTTGTCGTAGTAGCTGCATCTTATCCTCTCTGTCTTTGAAAGTGAGAAGACAGTGTTCGGGTGGCACTTGCCTGTGTGTGTCGTTGATCCAAGAAACCTTTTCAGGTTTAATGTTAATTGGTTGAAGGATGTCATTGAGCTTGGCGATCGCTTCCTCGAGAGTGTCCTTGATGATGCACCATGGCGAGGGGAGACCACCCATTTGAACCTTGAGCGCATTTTCTTCTTGAAGTCTTTTTTCACGGAACTGTGTTGTCATGCAAGTCTGTACTTGGGCAAATGTGGCCTATTGGGCTTGGGTGTCGACTTCTTTTACTTTGTCGGTGGCAAGCTCGACCATGGAGTCAAAAGGTTCCTCAAGCTTGCTAATGCGAGCTTTGAGGTCGATGTTCTCCTCCATTACTCGATCGAGTGCTCTTTGGAGCTGTCCAATCTGAATGAGCTTGCTCGAGGCTACTATGATTGCTGCGAAGCTTGGTCGGCTCTTTGCGTAGGGCTTAGGAGTTTTCATTCTCGGAGTAGGACAATTTTCGTGAGAACAAACCCTAGGCATGGTTGACTACCGTGGGAACAAACCCTAGGTAGGGTAGATTGCCGTGGGAACAACCCCTAAGGAGGGAGTTTTTTTAATAACCTTAGGTGGTTCCAAGCAGAGCACGGGTCCGGGCAGGTCAAGAATGAGAGTCAAGAATGAGAATCGGGGTAGACGACGAGGTCGTCTCATTTTGTTGTTGTAGAAGGTTGTAGTTGCGGGAGGAGAAGAGGCAGGACTGGTCACGGGCTCGCCGGGGGTAGGGCTGTGGCTTGACACCCCCCCACAGGGCAGCCCAGGGGGGGACGGAGAGTGTGCAGGAGGACAACGACGGGAACAGGGGAAGAGAGAGAGAGAGAGAGAGACAGAGAGAGAGAGAGAGAGAGAGAGTATTTAAAAGAAACCTTTTATTTAGTCCTTAATGTAAATTTGTAGAATATAGTTTACTGAATGTTTGAAAAAACGGAGTTTTAGTGCATTTTTAACCGGTTAGATTTGTAAAAACCTGGCTAGATTATGAGATGGCCTTGACAAATGCCTATAAATATTTATAAGTTTTGATGTAAAAATCAACAAATTTTTAATATTTTGATCTAATAACGTGCAAACTTTCAAGCGTCCCCTTAATATCTTTAGTTAGAAAAAATAGCCCTTTTCTTAAGTTTAAAATGATTTGTGGTTTAAGAAAATCAAAAGGTTTAAAAAAATCATTATGTTCAAACATCAAATCATTCGTTGCATCCTTTCCAAAACAAAGTAAATGTAGCATTGAGAAAGATCATGTGAAAGGCTTCTATATTATATATAATGGAGATTAAAATTTTCAAAGAAGGAGAAGGCCTCCATGTGTCACTCATTGGCTCACTACAAAAAAAAACCTTACAAACATCTGATCTAGAATCCAAAAGTGAAGGGTAAGATTGGAGTAAACGGGTTGTGATAGAATACTGGTTTGAATTTGGCACATAGGAGGGTGCGGTGACGGATGATGGGAGTGCAACTTAAGCTCTTGAGCAAGCCTTGGTCAGCCATCAAACCTATGTGCATCGCATGCTTGCTGCTCAACTGAAAACACGGCGTTCTCAATGCGGATCCACAACCCTACACAGAAAACCCATCTTCGCGATGTCGTTCAAGAACATTCCCGACTAGTTTTGGACAGCGTTCTTGTTGGGAGGGACCAGGTGCTGTCGAGAGTGGGTATAGTTTGTGCTCTGTGCATATGTCGTGCCTGGTGAACCTCTCCTGCTACCAAGGGCTCACTCCCTTGCCATATTCAGTGAGCAGTTAATAATCGCGTTTAGCTTCAAGTACTAACATAAATAATCACTTTTGCTAGTGCCCTTACTCGTAATTATTGTCTTAAGTAAATAATCGCTTTTCAACGCTTCTTCTCAGGCTTCCCATTTTGTTTACTTTTTGGTAAAGCAAAGGTGTTGCTTGTGTGGGAAACCTACTGTTAGCAGCAAGCTAACGCTAACACCATTTTTTGGAGTTCTCCTTGTAAAACAATTATTATTTTGATAAATCGAGAATATTGTAACTCCTATTTTCTTTGTAAACTTTGTAATTAATGAGCTGGGGCTACAAGCTTCCAGATTGTATCAACCAGTCAATTCCCAACTTTGGTAGAACACTAGATTATTAGTTTTGACCACTCAAAAACCTTGGCTAAGGTATAAAATCCAATTTTTGTAAGTTTTTTATAAGTCTTTTGGATAAGAAATACATAGCGTGAGCTAACGGCGCTCACTTCTCTCCTTCTCGCGCTCCCTACTCCCTCTCCGGTTGTCACATTGCGAATGCATTTGTTGCATTGCAACCACAGGTAAGAGCTCTACCATTGACTTAAGCCATTCATAGTATTTCGTAGCTTTTGGTGTCGCCGACCCGCGGCCTAATTTCATCATAACTAGGAATTTACACTTTCAAATCAAAAACTAAACATAGGCGGGATATTGGGTCATCATTGCTAAGCATTTAGATGCATTCTGAGTCGAAAACGGCTAGGTAAAAAATCCACTACTGTTAATAATCACGATTTTGAAACTTGACCTAAAGTGGATTTGAGGCCATAGGCATGTGTGCTTAGGTCTTATAAACTTGTCCTAGAAGTTTCAATATGTTTGGATGTCATTTGATACTGTAACGGATGTGATTTTCTTGCCGATGAGCGATTGACTTTTGGTGATTTCAGTCACTTGAGTGTAGCTTAAGTTAGATGCTAGTTGTTAGTTGTTTTCCAAGAGATTGAAAACCTCTTTTAGCCTCTATGCACTAGTTGAGTCAGCTTCGTCCCATGGTTTGACAAATTAATCGTGGTTCTTGCTAATACTCCAATAAGATAGGATGGTGAGGTTAGACATACATCCCACATTTGGCACCGCTACCGACGATCGAAGAGACCTAAACTAGGAAAAAACACGAGCGTCTTGTGTAATTGTCCTTTAACTTCATCTAGGTTCACCTAGAGTTCAAAACTTTCTTTTAGAAATCGTATAGTTTAAGATGGTCGTATTTTGCTATGTAGAAGTAGCTTGGAAGTAATCGTACTTGCTAAGTACCTTTAGGACTATAGGATTGTAGATTTAGATTAGGATTTGGAGAATGATTGGTAGACGAAACAAGTCTTAAGATCAAGACTCTGAAAAACATAAAAACACAAAAAAACGAGTGTTTGTGGACACTTTCCACAACCCCATTGCATGAGAAACTAGGAGTAGAGTAAGTAGGATCCGAGGTGGATTTCAGAACACTGCTCTCTCTGAAAGAATCAAGTGTGAGTTGTTATGTAAAGTTGCAAAATTTCAGGTCTACGGCTAGAAATAGCTTGAAAAGACTCAAATTCACTCAATCCGACTAGAGAGTAAGCCTAAGAGTTGTCCGAACCAGTCGGTAAGCTCAAAGACACTTCGAGGTAAAAATTTCAAGAAGTTGACCAAAACTTAGATTATTTACTTTTTCTTGACATTTTAGGCCAAAGTAAGTTTTGACTTGATTTATAGGCTTAAAACACATCATAAAAAGATTGTCTTTGAGAAAATTACAAAAAAGTGATGATTTCAAGCCTCAAGTTAATAATCATGATTATTAACTTTCTGCTCAAAATTGGCCAAGGTTCATACCATTGACTCATTGCATGTGTACAAACAACTTTTGTAAAGGCCCAAAAGATTTGGATCACTAAACTGGCAAAAAACAGGGTAAAAACTAAAGTTTGTACTGACTTTTTGAATCTTGCTTGTAAATTGGGAAAAAAATTATCCAAACTTGTTGAAAATTTATCCATAGGCTTATATTGATGTGATAAACATGTGTACATGCTCAACTGACCAAAAATTTGCAAAAAATTATCAAATGTAAATAATCGCTATTATTTACATATGTCCTATTTTTGAACTTTTTTGACCAAGTTGGCATACCACTAGCTTTAGCATGTTGTAATAATCCCACAAACCAAATTTAGTAAGCTTTGAATCACTGGATTGAAAATTGTGACTAAAATTGCAAAGTTAGTCTGCGGACAGATAATTAATGACCATTTGATCAAAAATTGCCCAAACTTGATGAAAATTGGCTAGTGAACTTAACTTACGGTGCTTAATAGATCTGTGTCAAAGTTGGGGCAAAAATTTGCAAACATTTTTCAGGAGTAAATAATCGCGATTATTTACATCACCCCACAAATCAATTTTGGTAAAATTTGGACCACAAAAGTAAGACTTAAGCCAGATTCTCGAAATCAAAGTCTGCGGACACGGAATAGTTGATAAACTTGATCAGAATTGGTCCAAACTTGTTGAAATTTTCACAGAGACTCTAACAAGTTGTATACTTGCCAAAACTATCAAAAAAGTGTTAAAAACTTCACAAAAGTAAATAATTGCGATTATTTACTTCTGCTATCCAGAGACTTCAATTTTGACTTTTGGGCTTATACAGTGTTAGACAAGCATAATTTAAGGCCACAAGGCAATTTTGGGTTCAATCGGATCAAAATTGATACAGATACACTCAGTTTACAGGTTGCAGATTAGACCTTTGCTTTTGCTAAAGTCAAATCTGAAAGTCAAATTTTGACTTCCATAGCACGATTAGAAGTGATACACAGAGACCAATCATGAGAGTTCTCAAGAGCTCTACTGTCTTTATGGAAGAATAGCTAACTTGATTAATTTTGTACAGGAATCAGGTTGCAGACGAGAAATCAGTGGCTTGATAGAAAGTTGCAATTGAATCGAGTGGAAATTGACGACAAGTCAATAGGTGAGTACTCTATCCAGGGCTTCATAAGTCTATATGAACCTTAGATCTGTTCGTGTACTAGGAAATCGGGGCATACTGGGAGAAACCTCCAGTAGACTATCTACTGAAGAAAGAGTGAATCAAGGCAATTTCTGAAGAAGGCTCAGATACTTTTCATATTCAACATCCGAAATATCTTCTTACTAGACTCACAATGCGCTATAAGCATATACTCTCTTTTTACAAGACTAACAGTCATGGAGCCCAGGTTTACTTGGACCCTAACGAGGAGTATGCTATTCGCATTGATGACCATGGTATTGAGTTCGAAGAAGGGGTTAGGGCAAACAAACAGGAAAATTGTACATGGATCAAAACGGAACTCAATATGTACAAGTCAAAAATCCTGATGTGGTAGACAAATGGGGGTTAGAAGTAAATACTATAATCCCAGCTATGTCAGCAAAAGAAGGACCACCAAATTTGGAATTCGAGGGATACGATCAAGTAGACTTGAAGCCTTTGAAACGGCTTAGTATGGATAATCCTAGGATCAGAGTCTATTGTTGGGAAGATAGAAACATAAAAGATCTTTTGTGGATTTATCATGCCAGACCAGGACAATTAACGGCCATGATTATCATCTATATCTTCAAGATCAAAGATAAGGGATCTGCAGATCTACCAACTTACCTGTTTAGGGATTGTTATAACAACAACTTCGTCACGATGACTCCTGAGGAGGTAGAACAACAACTTTGTCATGATGACTCCTAAGGAGGTAGAACAAACCAAATACCAAGGGTATTCTATACGGGATTGGATATTGGGCCAAGTACCAGAAACAACTCCAAGAGACAAACATCGTGGGAGATCATTTGAGAGTAGTGTGAAGAAACTAGAAACCACCTCATCATGTAGAAAACCGGGTGACACTAAGGTCAGTCCATGGCTACAGGAGTCACTATTTCCAACAGACTAGTTTGAAGGACTCGCAACAGGACCAACTCTTAGAAGACCTGGAGTTGAACCAAATAGACGTGTCAGACCACATGATTTTCAAAAATGGGTTACAAAATACAGTGGATCAGGGGATCCATATGACCACTTAGCAAGCTTTAAGCAAGTGCTAAGAGCAGAGAGTATATTTGATTTCCATACTCAATTCGAGGGGTTTGGAATGAAATTAGAAGGGAAAGCTTTGACATGGTTCCAAAACATTCCACTAAGGTCAATCATGGACTTGAACACATTAGCTCAAATCTATAGCTTTAAACAGAAACATGGTGAGTCTGTTAGGAATTGTGCAACTCGAATGAGACAATACATTGCCAAATGCCCAGAGATGGAGATACCTACAGAAGAACAACTTGTATCTTTATTTTTGGAGGGACTACTAAACAAAGAACTTCATGCTATACTCTATAATAAAAAGCATACAACCCTAAAAGCGTGTGTGTCTGATGCTATTGACCTAGGAGACAATTGCGAGATCTTCAATGAAGAAGATGTCCCTAAGGATAACCAAAGTGAGAAAATAGCATTCACAAAACCAGCACAAGTGGGTACAGCTACTCCGGCACCACTCTCAGTCATAGAAGATATGCTGAAAAGGATGAATGACATGATGAACAATATGCAAAAAGCGCCTATGAGAGGACTAGGACAAGGGATACCTCCACAGGGACAACCAATTAGGCCACAAAAATGGTGTGCAACTGAGGGTAAATGGATCAACCATGAAACCCACGAGTGCTACTTCAGACCAAAGTATGATGGGAATGTTCAGTACGTGCCCATGAGGCCACAAGGACAACCCATGTACAGATATCAACCTAATATGGCCCAAGCTCAAAGACCACCAATGGTTATGGAAAGACCTAAACGTGTGTTGGGAAAAAAACCTCCATATCCAGGACATAATGTAGTGCCTGTAAAGTACATGCACTCGGAGGGAGTCATAGATGAACAAGCATTAGTGCCTGCTACACCCTATGCAGAGCCTAGTCCATCTACAGTAATGGTAGAAGGAGATTGGTATAGTCCACATCCACTACCAATGGAAGAAACCATGACTTATGCTCCACCAGAGCTCCCACCAATGTATTATGTAGCTAATCAAGGTGTCAGACCTCCCATGGGAAGACCCATGATGAAGCTAGAATAAGAAAATGTCATAACTGTGGTGCTGATGACCATTGGAAGAACGAATGTCCAGAGCCTGACAAAAACCTCAAACCAATTGAGGCCTATTGCATACAATGTTGCAAAAAGGGAGGACACTTTTCGGAAGATTTTCATAAGAATCCTTTGAACAAGGGAAAAACTGTTGTAAACGTAGTCCAAGTGATACCTAGTAGCTCATCAAAGAGCCAAGCGATTGTTCCAATCAAGATAATCACTAGAACCTAGGCAAAGAAAAATAAACACAACTTCTCTGATGATTTGGAGAACATGAAAGTACTTCTCAAAGAATCAAAAGGAGCAGAAGTAAAAGATATGAGATGAGAAAACAAAAACAACCGGTTGAAAACGAAGAGAAAGCATAAATGCTAGTCCAGGACAAGTTGGAAGAAGCTGGCAGTGAATTCAAGGAATCAACCGTTAAATATGGAGGATCCATTCTAGTTGATAAAATTTTTGAGCCTATTAATCCTGCCTTGGAAGCCTACCAAGTAGGACTTAAAGCAGACCAAAACATGGAAAAAAAATGGAAAAACTATCCATCTCCAAACATGGAAGCAGCAAAGCTGGAGGCTTATCAAAACTTAGTAAGAATCACACAAGAAATGCTGGATAAACAAAAACCCAAGCTTGAAAGTATTGCAAAACCTGAAGAGCTTACGGTAGAAGAAATGAAAGCAAAATCTGATGTGGTGACAGAACCCCACCTTGAGACAAATGAACCAGAGCTTATAGTGCCGGACAACGAAGATACCTTAGACGGAATTCCATTCGTAGAGGAAGACTAGCCAGGACACTTATGAGAAAAGGTAAGAGAGATCAATGATAGGAGCCTAACTTTAAAGTCATCTCCTATAGAGGAAGTCTGGTTGGATAACATACCATCGGATATGAACATGGATTTACAATCCTTGTACGGGAATTGCAGATCGGAGGCTTCAGGAATATCTAAACCATTGACATTAAAAACATTACCTTCTTACTTGGGAGATAACGAAGATGAATCCATCGTGTGTAAGACCACTCAAGTAAAAAGAGCCAAACAGACCCTAGAAGTAGACAACATTCATTCAATCATGTCTACCCCCATCCAATGCACTCTTACTTTGAGAGAACTGTTGAAACTCGGGCCATACTTGTGGAACGATTTACAAAAAACCCTAGAGAAAGTGGGGATAACGGGGTTAATCTCTAAGAATTTGTTAAAAATGAAAAATGAAATGGAAAACAAAGAGATTCGATCAGTTCTTATGAACAAGGTCAGAGAATATTATGAAGGGAAAGAAAGAAACACTATCCTCCCAGTGAAATATAATGACATTGAAACCATGGCAATAGTGGATAGTGGAGCTGGCATAGCCATAGCCACTAAAGTGGTATGGGAATCTTGGGCACAGCCAGCCATTAAACAAACGCGAATGAAATTGCAGTTGGTTGACGGACACATTGAGAGACCACAAGGGCTACTTGAAAAAGTGATAGTCAACTTCTGTGGAATTGAATATCAACACACTTTTTCCATAGTAGACTTTGGGAAAAAACTCAACTATGAAATCATATTGGGAAGACCTTTCATGCGACAGGTACAGCTTATCCAAGAGTGGGGAAACAACTATCTGTACTTGAAGCACGTGGGATCTATAACAAGAGTCAATCTAAAAGATCACACTTATAGAGATGTCTTGAAAACACCCATCCAAGAGTTTGATTCAGTCTCTTCGACTGAAACTAAGCTCCCATCCTGGTTAAACAAAGACACTCCTATTTGGATGTGCGGAGCTTCAGAAAATGGAAGCTTAAGACAAGAGGAATGTATCCTAGAAAGGGACTATACAGAGGAATGAAACTAAGCTCCCATCCTGGTTAAACAAAGACACTCCTATTTGGATGTGCGGAGCTTCAGAAAATGGAAGCTTAAGACAAGAGGAATGTATCCTAGAAAGGGACTATACAGAGGAATGAAACTAAGCTCCCATCCTGGTTAAACAAAGACAC
The DNA here is from genome assembly GCF_014529385.1 of Adiantum capillus-veneris. NCBI lineage: Eukaryota > Viridiplantae > Streptophyta > Polypodiopsida > Polypodiales > Pteridaceae > Adiantum > Adiantum capillus-veneris. Next base: position 139,698,672 of record NC_140956.1, read on the forward strand.
TCCTATTTGGATGTGCGGAGCTTCCGAAAATGGAAGCTTAAGACAAGAGGAATGTATCCTAGAAAGGGACTATACAGAGGAAGCCTACATACCTGAACCCTTTCCAGAGCATTTATTTGAACCATTCGAGTGGACTCAAATTTTAGTGACAATGGATGTATGTGTGAATACGTCTATGCCTACTCAATTTTGCAATAAGGATGGCTACGACATAATCCCCATCCAAATGATGTCCGTCTTCAACATTGAAAACAAATATGAGGAACCCAAAAACTTGCATTAGGCAAAATTTGGACTCACAAAGGGGCCCTTTAAGGAGTTTGACTTTACCTCTCTCTACCAAAACGGACGCATGGATAAATTTTTGCAAACAAACTCCAAAGTTGGTGGAGGTTTGACAGTTAGAATGCCCTTTTCAAGCTCTATCTACTGATATATAGCACGCCATGAGATTCCTCATATTTTAGAAGATTCTTTTTTTGATTCACTTAGATTCCGACAGAGTTGTCACATCATAGGTGAATCAAAAAAAGAATCTTCTAAAATATGAGGAATCTCATGGCATGCTATATATCAGTAGATAGAGCTTGAAGAGGGCATTCTAACTGTCAAAACTCCGCCAACTTTGGAGTTTGTTTGCAAAAATTTATCCATGCGCCCCTTTTGGTAGAGAGAGGTAAAGTCAAACTCCTTAAAGGGCCCCTTTGTGAGTCCAAATTTTGCCTAATGATGAAAGCTCAACAAGTCTTTTCTGACCTCTATTACGATGCAACTAATGAGTTAGATGAACACTCAGCTACCTCAAAAGATTCGGGATCAGAAAAAGAGCATATGAGAGCTCAGTTACTCTTAAAGGGGAGGGTAGGAAAAGTTTTTTGACTTTCCAAACCAGAAATCAAGAAGACAAAAATGGTATAGATGAAAGAGAGACCCCAATGTTGTGAAAACACGACCTATGCCATCAGTCTCCAGTAAAACACAATTCTTGATGCAAATAGATGCTAATGATTGTGTCAAGGACAAAATAACTGGAAGATATCCTTCAAACAGAAACTTAGAAATGTCTCAGACATCGAGAAAAGCAAGGAAGGGTACTCAAGAAAAATCTCAAGATAAAAAACCACTCATGACCAGAGTCGAGCGGAAAAATAAATATCAAGAGTTGAAAAAAGCTCTAAAGGAGATAAACACAACCGAAATGGAAACCACGGAAGAGGATGGTAAGGATGTAATGCATGTTCCATCCCATTACAAAAAGTATACTCTCCAAGATCAAAAAATCATAATCGAACAACCTGTTAGGGAACTACGGAAATAAGACGAGTCTTACGAAGGACCTAAAAATGCTAAAAGGGTAGACTTGGCTGAACCAGGAGAAGATCCTAGACCTGCTTACATTGAAAATGACCTAACAAAAGAAGAAGAAAAGCTTTTGTTGAGCTTGTTAAAGGAATACTCGCTTGGTCTTACAAGGATCTCAAGGGTGTTGATCCAGAAATCTGTCAACATACTATACCCACGAGAGATGATGCCAAACCAAGTAGACAGAGACCATACACTTATAACAAAACATTTGCCAGGAATATGAAAGAAGAGATTGAAAAACTAAAGGAAGCTAAATTCATTTATGAAATTGAACACACAGATTGGGTGTCTCCAATTGTGGTAGTACCTAAGAAGAATGGGAAATTACGAGTGTGTGTTAATCTCAAAAAGGTGAATGCAGCTACCATTAGAGACAACTTTCCTCTTTCGATAACTGAGCATGTTTTAAAACGAGTGGTAGGAAAAGAAGCTTACAACTTCTTAGATGGATTTTCTGGATACAATCAACTTTTGGTTGACCCAAAAGATCAGCATAAAACTGCTTTTGCAACAAAATGGGATATATTTGCCTATCGGGTTATGTCGTTTGGGTTAACTAATGCTCCAGCCACGTTTCAAAGGTTGATGAGCCATGCTTTCAAAGAGTATCTTCGAAAATTCTTAGAATTATACATGGATGATCTATGCGTACATTCGTCAATCCGAGCTGATCATTTTGAACACCTCAAAAAGGTATATTCAAGAAATGTAGACTTTATAAGATTTGCTTAAATCTTGAAAAGTGCACATTCATCGGAAGACAAGGGAAAATTCTTGGACATATCCTGTCTAAAAATGGCATAGCTATTGATATCGAGAAGATTCATGTCATTGCTGATTTGCCTAGACCAACAATAGTCATGGGGGTACAAGCCTTCATGGGACATTGTGCATATTACCGACGGTTCATCTACATGTACGCTATAATTGCAAAACCCATGTATAGCTTGATTACGCACTTTGAATGGACCAAGGCATGTGAAGAATCCTTCATGAAGCTAAAGCAAGCTCTCACCTTAGCTCCAATATTGAAAGCACCAGATTGGGATAAGGTATTCCACGTACATGTAGATGCTTCAAAATTTGCTATTGGTTACTAGCCCAACCAGGAGATGGGAAAATTGAATTTCCTATTTCTTATGCTAGCCGACAATTGAACATGGCAGTAAATAATTACACCACCACCGAAAGAGAAGGACTAGGAATGATCTATGCCATTAAAAAGTATAGACATTACCTATTAGCCAACAAGTTTGTGTTCTTTGTGGACCACCAAGCTTGGTTATATTTGGTCAACAAGCCATGCAGCACAGAGAGAATAGTGAAATGGTTCATCATTCTTCTCGAGTTTGATTTCACTTTGGTTGTAAAAAAATGTACTACACATCAACGAGCAGATCATTGTCAAGGATTGTTTCAGGGGAATCACCTAAAGGGGTAGACGATGATCTGTCAGATGCCTAATTGTTCTCCGTGGAAATGATACCTAGATGGTCAGAAAACATTGTGTCATTGATGACAATAGCTCAAGTGGATTCACACCACTTCCTATCACAATTGATTTAATTGAGCAGTCCGCTATGTATCAATTACTAGTTGAAAGGCTATATAAAGTAAATCGAGACGGGATATTGCTTTTATGCATTAACCCTGAAGAAAATGAACAATACCTAAGTCAAGTACATGTTACCATAGTAGGAATTCACTTTGTGGAAGACCAAACTATGCAATGAATCTTAAGACTTGGAGTATTTTGGCCGACTATGAGAAGAGATGTTAGATCTTTTGTAAAAGATTGCCCTCAATGTCAAGAACAACCACCCATTCCTCATGTAACATTGTTTCAAATGTCACATGTTCCTAAGTAAAGTAATTATCTGGTTACTTACTTATCAAGCCGAACATTTCCTGAGGATATGAGTAAACGCCATCAAAGAGCAATTGAAACTGAAGCAAGAGACTATGCTGTTATTGGGAACCAATTGTATCCGAGAGGTAAAGCTCAACATTTGCGTCTTTGTGCAAATGAATATGAGTATATTTCGATTATAGAACAAGCACATGCTGGATTAGTTGGAGGTCACTTTTCTAATGAGACCATCGCAAGAGCAATCTTGATGGCAGGCATATGGTGGCCAACACTTTTTGCAGATGCCAAAGAATATGTTCGAAGGTGTGATACTTGTCAACGAGCAAAAATGCCAACACAAGTAGACAGCATGCCCTTAAGACCAATGATGGGGGCTAGAGCCTTTGCAAAATGGGGTATAGATTTTGTTGGACCGATACAGCCACTTGCTTATAGAACCCAAGCTCAATATATCATTGTAGCTACGGACTATTTGACCAAGTGGGTCGAGGCTAAAGCGACTCAAAAGAATGATGCCAGAACCACTACTGCATTCTTATATGAGTATGTATTCACGATATATGGACTGCTATTAGAGATTGTCAGTGATCGGGGAACTCATTTCCTCAATGAGGTAATAGATAATTTTCTTGATGAGTTGATGATCATCCATAACAAATCAGCTCCATATCACCCACAAGTAAACGAACAAGTTGAGCATACAAATAAAAATATTAGCTCAGTATTGACCAAAGTGGTTAGTTCAGGAAGGACAGACTGGGAAATGAATCTCCATGTTGCTCTATGGGCTTATCAAGTTTCATTCAAAATAGCTCTAAATGCTACACCCTTTAACCTTGTTTATGGTCTTGATGCCATACTACCAATAGAATTTCTATTGATGACATTAAGGGTAGCACAGAATCTTGAGTGGACTGGACATGAATTGTCAGAAAGACTTGAAGATTTGGAAAAGTTAGACGAGCAAAGGCTAACTGCTGTAGCTCATATCTATGCACAAAAGCGGAAACAAAAATAGTTTTTTGATTCCCACTTAATCACAAAAAAAATTCAAGAAAGGGGACTTAGTTCTAGTCTATTCCCTTAAGCAACACATTCCCAAGTTTAAGAAAAAGGGAAACGGACCATTTATCATTGAAGATGTATCTCCAAGTGGAGCAGTAAAATTGTCCACCCTAGATGGTGAACCAATGGCTAATTGGATAAGTGGATGTCGTTTAAAGAAATACAATTTTCCACTAGCCAATAAATTGCTAGAGAGAATGCATGCAGCCAAACAAAGGAAAATCAAGCGATAGCAGGTTATTGATGAAGCCCAAGAGGAAGCTAGACTTCAGGTACTCAAGCATAAAGCTACTCTTAAGAATCAATAGATACCGATTCCCATCAACACTTTGAAACTAGATGATCGACAATGGGAATTACCTAAAGAACGTAGTTTCAACGAATGACAACTGGTTAGATGGAATGGATCTGCACATCAAAGTACAGCTCAACAATCATATCACCAATGCTTTGGTAGACAGAGGAGCTATAGTGAATGCAATCAGTTATTCCACATATAAGAAAGCAACAAGTCAAGCAGGAGGAATAGCGACAATCAAAGGATGCAACAAGAATCCAACTCCAACATTGGGAGTAGTCCACTTGAACGTGGTACTACATGGATGTTCATGTCCGCATCAGTTTGTATGCTTGCCAGATAAACACATGAATGAGACGATGATTCTTGGAATTCCTTGGATGTGTACATACAAATCAGTATCAGATTGGAATACGAATCAACTAAATCTATCACCTAAAGGAGGGCAACTCATTGTTCCAATTGCACCAAGCAAGGAGGAATGGAAAAGAAGAAATCAGTAGAACAATCCACGAAGCCAATCTTCTCCATCCCTTGACAATCAAATGCTATAGGTAGCATGCAAGGAGTCGGGCAGATTTGGGTACCAAAAGAACAGCTTAAGGATAAACCAATTCAGATCTGTGTGCCTAGAACTTCACCGAAGAAACAAAAGAAGGTTCCATGGATTCGAACACAGAATCGAGTATCTCCGAGCAAGGAACCTAACATGAAAAGGTTTTGAAAGAAAAAGGAGCACTTATCTTCTTCACAAACCGTGAAACCAATCACGCAGTGGCGAGTTAAGTCTCAACAGAATCCACCACACCATGCAGCACCAACCGACCGAATTACCAATGGAGAGAAAAAGCTCGACAACAGTCTAAAGTGCTACCAACAGCTCAAGCAATCATAGTGCTAAATCACCCTGATGGTACAATCAAACAGAGAGCACAAAAGCTACAATATTTTCTCTTTGGAAGACATCAGCAGCAAACCCCGACAACGGAAACCCTTGAGTTAAATACTCAAGACCCTGCTCTTGCAGAGCATATTGGTTTGCATTGCATTGATCTTCATATCATGGTAGAGCCAATCACGGCTATGCATAGACAAAATTGTTCAACCCATGCACCCAGTCGTCCCGGAGTACGCCATCTAGGAGGGATGGAAGGGCACTAAGTACTAAGTAATTAAGGGCAATGTTTGAAGAGGGAAGAAAAATTTCCATGTTAATGTGTGATTTTTTGCAAAATTACCTAATATTGCCCTTATAATTCATCAACAAGGAAAAATTCACTAATAATATCTTCCCGATGTGTGTAAATAGTGTATATACTATCATAAAATCTCAAAATAGTCCTTTTTGGATATTTTTCATCATTTTTGTTGATAAGGAGGCTTAAAAATGGAGAAATCCAACAAAGAACAATAAAGCTGTGTATTTCAAGGGATTTTCTTAATTATTGGATTTTTACTTTACTTTTTTAGAGCATTTTTCTATTTTCTTTGATTTTTTCAAATAAACATGTCAAAATTAATAATAAATAGAAGGGAAGCTCGGATGGAAAAATTGAAGACACGATGGTGATCAAAAGGACAAGGTAGAAAAGCATAAAAATTTTCAATGAAATCAGAAGAAAGAGGGAAGCCTAAATTAGGCGGCCATGCCTACTTTTGCAAAATTCTTGCAGAATGAGCTACAAGAATCCGATCAAGGAAATTTTTGAGTCTAACATAGATTTCACGGCCTAGTAGGACTAACGGCGGAATCTGGGGAAATTTGGTTCGGGAAGTCCAAGTATAGATATCCATGGTAGGCTAAAACCACCTCATTTCCACTTGGAGCCTTTGCAGAGAGAGATTTCGGCCTCTTTCGCGCAACATTTTCGGAGCCCACAGTTGACCTTTTTCAGTGCCGTCTCACAGAGACAAGAGTGAAAGTTCTTTACTCGATAATGATCCATTTTATACGTCCAGTAGCTAGTCTAAAGCCTTAGAAAAAACCCTAGAAATCGAGCAGTGCACGAAGACCTATGACCTAAAACTCACCATAGCGGCCTGCCAGCTTGACCTAATCGGATGGGATTTGAACCATAGCACGCCCTAACATAATAGAACCTTTCTATACCATTAGATGACCATTCGGCTGAGGTCAAAACGGTCCCCAGTAGAAAAGTTAGGTTTTTGGTAAATGCTAGGATTCTGATCTGACTCCACAGATGGCTTGCTAATGAGGTCCATATACAATGTATAAATTTGACATACAAGGCCAAACTGACTCCAAATGAGCCAGAATTGGACAGGTAGCTTCACGACTATGTTACGGAAAATTCCAAAGCCTCAAAGTTGACCGACCAACCCAACAGATAGAGTAATCACAAAAGACGGTGATTTCAGAGTCGACCGAGCACAAAGTGATGCCGGCATGATCAAACTTGACCAAATTCAATTTAGGACTTGTATTAGGTGTATAAAACATGTCTAGGTCAAAATTTGTGGGTTTTGCAAAGTTTTTGTCACTAAAATTAATAATCGTGATTATTTACTTTTGCATCATTTTTGCTTGGAAATTGTCAAATCACCTCACCTATCATGTGTATACAGCTATTACATGCCAAAAATCAAGTATGAGCCAATGACCACCCATTACTTGTAAAATTGTCAAAAACGGAAAGAAGTCTTTGCAAGCCAAAATCTCGTTATGAACAACTTTTATTGATCCAAATCACCTCATATCTCATACCCAAGGTCTATGCCGTGCCTAGAACAAATTTGTACCAAAAAAATGTCAGTTTTGGAAGAAAAGCTAATAATCATGATTATTTACTTTTTGGTTAAAATTGGGAAATTTTGATATTTGGCCATTATACATCCACAGTACATGTTGTGATAAGCCCACTAGCCAAATTTGAATCAATTTGGAGTTCAAAATCTCATATTTCCTTTATATCTATTGTTTCAGAGACCTAAAGCCAAAATCTGGTACCATTTTCAACGTGTGCATCCAAATGAGCCCATATATCACTGAGAGCATGTATTTGGCATATACTTCAAGCCTATAAAGCCAAGTTTGTGAAAAGTTGAAAATTTTCCTCAGCTGTAAATAATCACGATTATTTACTTCGGTTGCAAGTTTCTGTTTTGACCATACAGTTTTGTTCCTTGAATGATTTTATGCATCTTTGCTTGTTCAAAAATGGATTTGAAGCAATTTGGACCAAATTATCAGCATTTCAGTCTAAAGGGACATTCCAAAGAAAAACTCGACAAATATGCTAACTTTGCACTCTATTCACTGAACAGGAGCAATGCAAGCAGCGGAGAAGGCCAAGAAGAAGCTAAACCAAAAAGAGAAACTACAAGAACTGCCTGCATATAAACTGGACCCCGAGTCAGTCAAAGTGGCAAAAGCATCCTATATTTCTAAAGAACAGCTGGAAGAGCACCACACTACGGTCTTCACTGCCAGATTCAAGAGTGAAGAAAGGCATCAGATGGAGTTGCAACTCTTGCCTAAAGAGTTCTATGATGTAGATGCAAAGCCAGAAACTAAAGAGGCTAACCGCAGGTTGGGGCTCAGGCATTTCTACGAACAAGAGCCTTGTGGAGTGGACTTTCAAAAAGCTTACGAGCTTCTATCTACAATCAAAGAAGACAGAACCGCCCAGATATCAGACACCCAAGGAAACAAGGTCGAGGTAGTAATCACAAAAGAAATAGTGGCAGAGGCACTCACACTGCCCACTGAAGGAATGACCATGCAAGCAAGAGACAGGAAAACCGCAGGTACATTTACCAAGGAAATAGCCGCGGCTACATTTGCCAATCTTATCCACAAATAGGTGGAAAAGCCAGCCCGTTTGTACCATCAACACTTCCATTTTCTGGCGAAAAGGCCACCAAGGTACATGACACCAAATCACGTCGTGGCCACCACCTTTACCCAAGTTCTTAAGTCCACAACAAGGCAGCCTCTGGACCATGCACAATATGTCTTGACAACCTTGAAGGGCTCCAAGAAGGAGGGTAAAATCACATACTTAGGCATGCTAGAAGTGTTGACAAGAATAGCCTATCATGCCATCGGCATGGCCGACAACCTACCGCTTGCCCTTGATCAGAATACATGGATCTTGGCAGCACAACCCTCTCCAAGAGCTACAAGATCAAGTAAAAGATCTTTTAAATCAGATGATGAATCAGATGACAGCTCACCAGAGCGGCACAGTAGCGAGAGCTCTAACAACGAAGATAAGAGAGCTAGGAGGAAAGAGATGAAGAGGAAAGTTTTGGCTGCCCACCAAGAGGAGCCAACTCAAAAACAAGCATGTTTTGAAAGAGAAAAACAGGCTTACCAGCGTAATAGGCAAGCACAAGGAAAGGACCCAGAAAAGTGGGTACGCACAGGACTGAAAGGACCTCAAACAAAGCATCATACAAGAAAAGAGGGAGATGATCCAACAGATTATTTAGAAAGAATGTACCAAGAGGCCGAAGCCCTAAAGCTGAAAGAGGCAGAAGAAGCGGTAAAGAAAGCCAGGGATCTCCTCGACCCACCTCACCGCCTCTGGAACAACAGGACCATCCCATGCCTAGCCCACCACCATCACCACCAAGCCAAGGTACCAAGGAAGAAGCAGAGATTGAAAAAGAAAAAGATTATGAATCCACCCAACGAATAGAATCTACACAAAAATCTAACCACACCGACGGACATGAGGAAAAAGAAGCCGAGCCAGAACCGGAGCAAGCAGCAAAAGAAACTCAAAAGCCGGCGAAAGAAACTAATAAGGAAGTAGATACAGAAAAAGAGCATACCACTACACATGAGACGGAGCCCAAGCCAGAGAAGGCAGAAAGGCCAGCATCTGAAGAGACCATAAGAGTTGAGACCACACCATCTACTTCTACTCAGCCAAAAACTACCGAGGCATCACAGCCCCGGGATGTCCAAGATGAAGAACATCCATCTACCTCCACAGAACCACTAGCAATTACGACGCAGCAAGAAGCAACACATGAGGCTGCAGGCACATCCCAACTGGCAAGACAGGAGGAGTGGCAGTCCAATGATGAAGTTATAATACAGGTCAATGAATATGCACACCAGATGCAGGAAATGACCGAGAAACCCCGTTTTGCAGCTTTGAACCGCAGCACAAAGACCAAGGAATTAGAAATTGTCATCAACGCTCTTCAAGGAGAGCTAGAAGACAGGATGACTTTCATCATTGATCTCCAAAGGCAAGTACAAGAGCTAAAGGCCAAAGCGGAACATCATCGGATAGCCAGGGACAAACAACAAAAGGAAATGGAGGAGTTAGGTGACCTCCTCACTAAATTATATTATGTCTACAAGGTAGACGAGCAGCTAACAGAAGTCACGAATGAACTTCTTACAACCTCTCTGTCAGCTCAGAAAATTCAAGTACAGTTAGATGTTTCCAATGCTTCCCTATAATATTTCGAACCGAGAATCAATGATCATGCCATTTTCTTGTGGAAAATTAGAAAAAATCCATTCGTGGCCTCGATCAAAGGAACTCATGAAGTGTACAAGGCACTTGAAAAGAAAAACAAGGATTTAGAACTGGAATTAAAGCTTGAACAGTCACAGTGCAGAAACCTGGCACTGATGCGGGTTCAAAGAGAGGAGGAGCTCCTAAAGGAGATAGCAGAACTCAAACGGATAAATCAGCTCCTCAGAGATGGAAAGCCAGACACGCAGGAAGAGGCAGGCACTTCAAAGCCACCCCAAATAGACATACCCTTGGTCTCGTTTGTTGAGTTTGAGACGCAATCCATAGCAGAACTGAGTGGTGATGAAGATTTTCAGGTCCACATCATAGAAGAAGATACAATGCCAATGGTCCAACTGTCAAAAGCTAAAGAAGATGCACTGAAGGAGAAGATCACCTTAGAGGTGGATGAGCAGTGGAAGGCCGCGATGGATTGGGAGTTGAGAGTTTTACACTCTGTCAACGTCACTCAACTCACTCCTAATCAAATCAACTCTCAATGGCACCAACTATCCCTGTCATACCCTCTCATCAAGGTAGAACTTTTACACATAAAAGAAAGGCTATACAAGAATATGCAAGAAGATGGTGCAGATAAAGACCACCCAAAGTGGAGGTTAAGCTGGCTGAACAAGAATCCAAGATACCTGATTCTGTTCACAAGAGCACCTGCAGCCTTACAAAAAGATCCAACATTCTGTCATGTACCCAAAGTAAGGACATGGCAAGCGCATGAAGCACTGCAGAAGAAGAGGACAACTTGGCTCAACTTCCCCAGGCTGCCAGCTCCAGAGAGAGGCCAAGCAACGGAGAAATACATGGTGAAAACCCTAACGAACACCATGTCATTCTTCAAGAGTCTGCCAGATCTCTCATGTGTAATGTTATATAAGATCTGCAGGATGCTACTCACATGCATACAAGTTTTCGATGAGCCTGAGCAAACAGGAACCCCCATGGCTCTCATTCTTGGAAGGAATAAAGTGTTATGTTGCGATCTGAGTAAGCAACCTTCAGAATACATCCTTTACGGATTCTATGCCAGATGCATGTTCCTGCCCTCGCATAATATGCTAGCCTTTGAAGAAGCATTCTACACTGGATTCTTCACCTGGCGAACGAAGATATTTGCACCGGTGATAAGCAACCTCACATTTAGATTTGTAGGCTATGCAGCGGTGAAACTGAAAAACCAAGTCACCATGCAATTTTTGCAAGTGCCTGACAAAGAACAAAGAATCAGATACCAAAAGGCCCTAGAAGCACTTAAAGACCACCTCGCTACCGTCAACCCAAAGACTACTTCAGCCCATAAAGTTATGTCAAGGGACGACACAAGCGAGGAGGGGGGGAATGTTAGCAGCAAGCTAACGCGGACACCATTTTTTGGAATTCTTGTAAAAAAATTATTATTTTGATAAATCGGGAATATTGTAACTCCAATTTTCTTGATAAACTTTGTAATTAATGAGCCGGGGCTACAAGCTTCTAGATTGTATCAGCCAATCAATTCCCAACTTTGGTAGAACTCTAGATTATTAGTTTTAACCACTCAAAAACCTTGGTTAACACTAGGTTGGTAATGGGACACTTTTATGTCCTGGGACACTTTTATGTCCTGTTAAGTGACCATTTTCCTTGAATTATGTCAAGAGTTTCAAAATGGATTTTGAGGTGCTATCTATCTAGAAAGTTGTCTCATGAGCTGAAAAAAACTCGACATTTTTTTGGAACATCAATTCCATCTTTAACATTGTCCTTGCACAACATTTCACAACCTAAACTGTGTGAAAAAATGGGTCCTGTTTTTGGCTTTTTGCAACTATACCACTGTAGAATTCATGTTTGTGAGGTCTATAATGCTAGAGAACTATCTTTAGTAGTCCTCAACATGTCCTGATGCTTCTAGGGAGAAATAAATATTAAAGTTGTAAGTTATGACCAAATTACAAAAATTGTCAAATCCTGTTTTTTAGCCAATTTTAGCTCTTCTATGATTTTTTTAGTGGATTTCATGATATGCAAATGCATTTTTTATTTTCTATGTCGCATATTCTAACATAAAGCTAACATTCCTTGAGTTTTGGGGCACCTAATACCCTATTTTGCATAGTACACAACGATGGTTGGTTTTTTCAATTATAGAAGAAAACAAAACATTCTAGTATATCAAGTATAGCTTTTTCAATATTGTTAGTTTCTTGTGACAACTACATGCATTTTGTAGGTAATAACCATATATAGTCATAAGGATCAAATTTGGCTAGATATTGAATAGTTTCTATGGGATTCTGCAACTCATAATGTTGAACCCAGTTTTTTTAGGTTTGCTGTATTTAACACTTCATCTTTGTCCCCAAGATTCCCCTTGGTAAGAGATGTATATTCTTTTGACATGCTCCATGGCTCCTTATGAACATAAAGGACAATAGGGAACTAAGAAAACATGCATATATTATTTGTATTGAGCATGGCTATAGAAACTTTGATGATAGGTTTGCAGAATGGTAAAAATTCAACTTTTTTGTACCTATTTATTTTGGCAAAACAAAAAATAGTGAGTGAGAAGCAATCATATGTTCTGATCACCAACCCATTGAAGTTAACTAGGGAATTTATCTCAAGTCCTACAAAAATCCCTAATCTTATTTTTATGCAACAAAACGTAAGAAATGACTGTTTTTATGAAAATTCACTGGTCCATCAACTTTGGAGGCTTGGTGTGACCAAAAGATGAGAAATTTTACAAGTTTTTTATTTTTTCCATGTTTAGTAGGCCTTGAACTATAACCTCATGAAAGGATTTTACAAAATGAGTGGATCTACTATGGTTTTGGAGGTTTTTTTCAAAACCCTGAAAGGACACTTTTATGTCCTGTTAGGTTACCAACCTAGTGTTAAGGTATAAAAGCCAAGTTTTTTGGATAAGAAATACACAGCGTGAGCTAACGGCGCTCACTTCTCTCCTTCTCGCGCTTCCTACTCCCTCTCCGATTGTCACATTTCAAATGCGTTTGTTGCATTGCAACCGCAGGTAAGAGCTCTATGCATTGACGTAAGCCATTCACAATATTTCATAGCTTTTGATGTCGCCGAACCTGCGGCCTAATTTCATCATAACTAGGAATTTACACTTTCAAATCAAAAATTAAACATAGGCGGGGTATTGGGACATCATTGCTAAGCATTTAGATGCATTCTGAGTCAAAAACGACTAGGTCAAAAATCCACTGTTGTTAATAATTGCAATTTTGAAACTTGACCTAAAGTGATATTTGAGGCCATAGACATGTGTGCTTAGGTCTTATAAACTTGTTCTAGAAGTTTCGTTACGTTTGGATGTCATTTGATGCTGTAACGGATGTCATTTGCTTGCCGATGAGCGATTGGCTTTTGGTGATTCAGTCACTTGAGTGTAGCTTGAGTTAGATGGGAGTTATTAGTTATTTTCCAAGAGATTGACAACCTCTTGTATCCTCTATGAACTAGTCAAGTCAGCTTCGTCCCATGGTTTGACAAATTAATCGTGATTCTCGCTAATACTGCAATAAGATAGGATGGTGAGGTTAGACATGCGTCCCACACCTAATTTTTGTAATCTGGGTAAAGTTTTGAATAGAAGGGGGGGTGTCGGTGAGTGCTTTCACCGCGCCATGGCGAGCTCCTCTAAGCCATCCTATGCTGAAGCAGTGGTGGCAGGCAAAGAGCAGCCCGACGCTCTAAAGGCTATCGATCCGACATGCGACTTTGCAAAACCAGACACCGATGATAGCAGTAAAAGCTCCCTTACTAATCTAAGTAATGAGGAACTGAAACAAAGAAAGACGCAGGTGGAAAAAGACCTTGCATCAATCCTTTGTGCAGTATCATTGAACAAAAGGTCGCACAAAGATTCAGCTCTATCCTCTTCCAAGCACTCAAGAGGGTGCTCATGTAGCGTGTCAAGGTTGAAGATGCCGTTACGGTGGTTGTTCCTCCTGCCATTGTGAAAAGACGACTTGCGGAGGTTGAAATTTCCACTCTGGTCTTCGAGTTTATGGGGAGAGTTCCCAATAGAATTGAGCTCAGTAACTGGCTCTACAGTCCACTCATTTTGACTCAGCACGGCTCGATAATGTTCATCCAATATATAGCAAAAGTACTTGTGTCAGTTCAATTCAACGATAGTGCAATGGTTGAGAGGGTTTTGGCAAAAAGCCCACTGTTCTTCAATCACGCGCCGATGTGTGTGCTCCCTTGGGACCCTCTGTTTGAATCTAACAAGGCATTCAAGGATCTCTGTCGAGTATGGGTGGAGTTTGTCAACCTCCCCGTATGGCTTAGAAAGAACTTGAAGGACCTCGCAGCTTCGCTTTGTGATCCACTTTTTGTCCCATCTGCCAGAGCCTCTTGTGGGATCTGTGGAAGCCACAACCAAAGAACTTGGTGGTGAATGTTGGGGAGGACTAGAGATCATTCCTCTGAACTTTAACACCTTCTTTGGGCCATGCTTCAAATGCAACAAATTTGGGCATTATGCGAGGGCGTGTCCTATTGAGGTGCTAAAGCCTACAGACCAAGTGATGGAGAGAAGCGAATTATAGACTACCCCACAGGGTGGTACAAATAAACTAGATCCAACAAAGAAGCCTATTGAAAATTTTGACAAGGCAGAGGGTGGTCAAAATAAATTCAACTCGGATAAAGATGTGGAGAAACAGGATCATGGAAACCGGGGTAAGGGCAAGACTACCCAAAACCACCGCTTTTCATCCACCGCTCAGCAAAGAATGGCCACCCCAGTAATGTAGAAGATCATGATGTCTCCAACTCTGAGGTCAAAAGATGAGGGCTGGCAACAAGTATCTCATATTTCATGTAAACGGTTCAAAGCGCAGGCTAGGGCCTTGGGACAAATCAAAGGTCTCCCACCGGATTTCCCAAAGCCTCCTTTCCTATATGACAACATATTTGAAGTTTTGGGGAAGACGAATCAAGAGGACCTTTTCACTTTCAAGCTGGATACCATGCAGGTTCTAGTAGAAAAGGAGCCAATGGAAGAGGACAACTTGAATGGGAAATCTATTGAATTTGTCCCCCTTTCCCAGTAATGGATACTCTCTCTATTCAATCTTGGAATGTGAAGGGATTGAAAACCCAGAAGAAGGGCACTCTCTTTTGGGAAGAAGTGATAAAAGAGAAGGCAATCAATTGTTGGGCCATCCAAGAGCACCACTTGGATGCTCAAAGCAAGAGAAAACAAGCTGTAGGAAATAAACTTATCTTTTATGCGGAAGGAAGTGACGATTCTAGTGGTGTCTTGTTCATTGTTGACAGAGATTTGGAGCCAAAGATGTTTCTAAACCACCCCTCCGGACGAGTCCTTGGTGTTAAAATCAAATTGGACAATCAACCTATCACCACAGTAAATG